>NC_053491.1:59523845-59863615 GCF_905171775.1 Rana temporaria
GGGAGGAGGATGAAGATATGCAGATTGGCAGGGAAGTCCTTTTGGCCTCGGATTTGTTGACCCTTGAGGCTACCCCTGAGGCTACCCCTGAGGCTGGCAGCAGTCAGGCCACCATCAGGGCTAGCCCCTCCCACTCCTCCCCCAACAGGCCTCAACCCACAAGGGTCACTCTCTCCCCTCCTCCAGGGCCACAAGCCTCAGCGGCAGGCAGGATGGTGACCCAGGAGACCAGGGGGGTGGCCGAGCGTCTGCCGGCCAGTCTGCAGAAGGACAATGCCCGGCAGACCCGCCATCTGGGTCAGATAAAAGAGACCCTGACCCAGATGGAGCACAGCCTGGGTGCAATGAAGGAGTCAATCAGTGATGGGGCCACAAACTCATTGGCGGTCATCACATGCTTGTGTGACCTGCAGACTGCCACAACAGGCGTGGCCCAGGAGGTGACTGCCCTTACCCAGGCTGTGCAGGACAATACCCAGGCTGGCCAGGCCAATACGGCTGCCCTCACTCTCTGTCTCACAAGGATAGCCGTGGCCTTGGAGGGCAGGCCAGCAGGAGGACAGACACCAGGGGAGGCTCCTCCTTCCTGTGCTCACCCACCCCCCCATGAAGATACTCCTTCACCTGCTCACACCCCCCCCCATGAAGATCCTCCGGTTGGCCGTGGCCATGCCCGTGGGCGGCCCAGGCGTAGCAATCGCCGCCGCAATTAATTTTGCAGGGGTACTTTTGTTTTTTTATTTTTATGATTTTGTTTAGTATACTGTACTTATGATTTGTTTTATGTGTGTGAATGATGTGTGAATGTGGGGGATGGCATTCCTGATTAAATAAGGGGTGTCACCCTCAGTTTTGGTGGATTAGGGATCCACAGGACCAGGGAGAAGTGATCCCAGGTCCCTGAATGGTGTATGAATGCACAGTGACATAATTGGAGCCGTGGCGGGGCGTTACTGCTCCCAAGTACCATTGGGGGGTACTTGGATCTAATCCAATTAGATGTGCATGTGATGTGTCTGTGCTAGGGACCACAGTGGGTGTGCATGCATGCATTCTCATTGTGACATAATTAATGTGTGTGTTTACTGTGCAAAGATGCATTCTGCGAGGCGTCTCCTGACTGCTGTTCTCTCAGAACAGGGGGTACCCTCGGTTACTAAAGTCACTAGTCTAGCTATGTGCATGGATGCCCCTGGCATGTTGGCATACAGATTGTAGTCCAGCAAGTGTGTGTGCTCAGCTCTTCCTTAATGGTATTGCTTTAGCTGACCTTTACACGGCATGTGTAAAATTAGGGCTGCTTTTATAAAGTGTAATTTTACACCATGAAACTAACAGAAGCGCACAGGGCGTAATCTACGCCGCACACACTTAATTTTGTGGATCGCCTTATCTCCCTCATTTGCATCTTTGCCTATCAAAACAGCGGCGTGTCTAGCGTAATTTGCGTGCGAAGAAGCGCCGGTGTAATTATTTTAGGTAGGACGGAAAAACCTGATTTTAAGGCGTATCTCGTTTTGAGGATCAGGCGCAAAGATACGCGCGGTGTAAATTTTAATTATGCCACGTATCTCGAGTTAAGTTGGCGCATCTGCTTTGTGGATCTGGATCTGGCCCTCTGGCTCTTCTCCTAAAAATGTCATGCATATGAACAAATTAGCTCAGAGAAACTTGTGCATTGATAGTGTCTCTAATTGCACAAAAATTTTTGTGCTTGGTATATATTTTTCTACACAAATGATGTTGACTGTTATACGATTCTGAATAGTATAATGATTTTGATGATCAAATAGGATTACACATTTTATTGTAATGATTTTTTTACTATAGTTTATATAAATTTTAGAGCGGTACAATTATTTTAATCTAGTGTATCTGCAGTCCCTGACCATCTCTTGTATCTTGTCTATAGTCTTTGACCATCTCCTGCATTATGTCTACTCTACATTCCCTGACCATCTCTTGTATTCTTGTAGTCTTTGACTATGGGGGTTATTTAAAAGGCAAATCCACTTTGCACTACAAGTGCACTTTCAAGTGCAGTTGCTGTAGATCTGAGGGGGACATGCAAGGAAAATAAAAAACAGCATTTTAGCTTGCACATGATTGGATGATAAAATCAGCAGAGCTTCCCCTCATTTCAGATCTTCCCCTTAGATCTACAGCGACTGCACTTCAAAGCGCACTTTCAGTGCACTTGTAGTGCAAAGTGGATTTGCCTTTCATAAATAACCCCCTATATCTTGTTGTGTGTCTGATGTTTACTAAATTTCATGTGCTTTGGTCATGTTAGGGCCACACTTGAAGCCCCCATATCAAGAAAGCTGACCGCCACTCCTCTGGAGAGAGGACACGGGTGTAGAAGTGTTTCCTGCACCAAGGAAGTGTCAACATCAAGCAGGCAGTGTTGAGGACACCCAAAAGAAGGACCCCAGGAAGTAAACAGAAGTATACAGAAGAATAGAGAAGGATTTTTGAGTGACTGTGGCGGCTTCAGGTTAGTAAAATTGGCATTTGAAGAGTTTTTTTTTCCATATTATTATCAGTTGGGGGGGGGGGGGTTGGGCGCCAATATGCTGGAGTTGTCCTTTACAGATAGCTATGTCTTTCTATCACTCCCCCCATAAAAAATCAGATGTCTCTTTCTCACAGCCATAGCAACAGACTTTAGTTTATAATTCGAGATTTTCCTAGCTGGTGACGGAAAATATTAATTATATGAAGACAGGAGGCGAGTATCTTATGCATTATCTTTCTTTAATAATGCCCATAGCAGAAATACAACTTTTACAGTGATTTCAAGTAGAAAAACGTTTTAACTTGAAAGAAAAAGAAAAAACTACAATACCCAGCAGCCCTCAGGCTGGGTCTGCCAATCAAGAGGCAGGAGAGCCGGTATATAAGGGGCTGCCTCCTTAGAACCCTCCTCTTTCTTGAGGCGAATCGGCAGGAAACCTGGAACAGAAAACAGTTCGAAACACCGGAACCGTGGCAAACTGGAGCTTCGGTACAGGATTCAGTCGACGGTATCCAGATTCCGGGTCTGGAACGCAGTAGGCACCTCCACTTTCGGTCTGCGGTGAACTAAACCTCATGGATCGAAACGAGAACAGCCATCCCAACGGGGATAGTGAAGAACGAACTCCCGAGACATATCAGCCTCCGACTTGCAGGATGCGTGATTCAACGGCCTAGAACAAGAGAGACAACATCGTGATAGGGTTGGGTCGGGAGGGAAGATACTCGCCTCCTGTCTTCATATAATTAATATTTTCCGTCACCAGCTAGGAAAATCTCGAATTATACATCAGACAGGAGGCTCATATCTTATGCAAGTTCAAAGCTATAACAATGTATATGACTAATAACAATCGAAATAATATACAAAACTGACATAGATATGTGTACCTCCGGTCCAAAGCGGAATTGGCAGAAGGCGGTCGCTGACGACCAGTCCGCCGCTAGCAGTAAGTCACAGAGGAAACCGGAAAATAAGTTTAACGTAGGAAACGAGGAGTTGGAAGGATTGCGAAGATCGCAGCGAGGCTGTCGAGGACTCATAAGTCTGTAGACAGCGGACCACACACAGGTGTGGATGTACGAGGAAGAACGGGTAGAAAAACCGATTGAAGTTCCGCCTTGTCCACGCACGACGGAAAAACTCGACTCTCTGAGGCGAGGAATGACGCCCGGATATGTCCAAAGCCCTGACGTCTGACACACGATGATGGAAATCAGACACAAGAAGACAGTAAGCTCGAAGGACAATAACCTCAAAACAGAGTGTCAACGTCCCCCAGTCCGAGAACATGGTCAGGACCTTTGTCACATCTCAAGTGTGTTGGTACTTTGGGCGTTTAACTTAACGCCTTCAAAATCGACACACCAACGGATGTTTACCCACAGGTAACGAGACTACACGGAAGTGGTAGGCTGAGAACGCAGAGCGATAGACTTGAAGAGGGCTAAAGGGCCTCCCGGAATCCAAAGAGTCCGCCAGATAGTTGGCCACTACAGACCTAGGCGCCTGAACGGGAACGACCCGTCGTTGATCACACCAAGTAACCCACAGTCCCCAGGTTGATCTAGATGCCGATCTAGTCCCGGGGCCCAGGCCAAGGCCAGGAGATCCCTATCTGTTCCTGAAAGGTCGTAGTCTGCGACCGGCACCCCGAAACCAACCATGTGAGGAGAGGTAGGATGTGCTTCGTGAATAGAGGGTGCAGAACCCCGTTCGGACCAGCGAGGAGATGAGGGGAATGAGGATGCAACCTGGGGAGTTCCACAGTCATCCTCAGAAGGAGGGGAAACCATGGTTGCGTCGGCCACCACGGAGCGAGCCGCACGACTGATGCTCTCAGGTTCGCTATGTGAAGGAGGACCCTGAGGATCATCGGGAACAGGGAAACGTGTAATGTGACCCCTGTGACCACGTTTGGTGGAGGGCGTCCACAGGGTGCGCCTCCGGATCCGGCCTCCGGTTGTAAAAGCGCGGGAACTGATGTTTGAGACGGGGAACGAACGGGTCCATAGAGAAGGATCCGCGAAGTGAGCGAGGGTCAGGGACCCTGACCGGAGCCATCGCCAATAGCTGGAATCGATCAGGTAACGAGAAATCCAATCTGCCACCATACTGGGGTAGTCTGGGGCATATCCCGCAACGATGTTGCATTCCAGGCAGAAGTGCCCGAAGTCTTTACTAGATCCGCTAGGATACTGGAACAGGGGCCCCCCCAAGCGATCGACGTACCGGACTGCGGGTACGTTGTCCATACGCAATAACACACATCAGCTGGACGTGTGTGGCAACGGACTCCTGATGGCAAAAAAGCCATCAGGGGTTTTACGTGTTGATGTGCAGCAGAGAGTCCTCTGCGGACCACGTCCCACCAGTGGACGAGGGACTGCACCGAGCACCCCAGCCGAGGCGGCTGGTATCCGACCCTATGACGAAATCCGGTGAGGAATTGAATATGGTCTCGCCGCTCCGTTTGACGGCATGACATAACCACCACCGTAATTCCATCATGGCTTTTGGGTCCAAGCGACTTAGATTGCATAGCGAAGCCCCTAGCGAAGATGTAGAGTCTCGAGTCTCTGAAGGACTCGATAGTGAAGAGGGGCTGGAAAGTGGCCTGGATTGACGCCGAGAACAGGCCGACTAAGCGAGTCAGTCCGAGCAAGGACACTGGCTGCTGCCCAGCACGATATTGATGTCTTTGCGGATGGCGACTAATTGGGTATGGGTAGTCGAAGGATCGCCCGGTTGGTGTCCGCCCAGAACCCCAAAAACTCTATCTCCTCATATGGGGAGAGAATAGGTTTCTCGTGATTTATGAGGAGTCCCAGATCTCGAAGCGATACGACCATCCAGGAGGCGTGTTCGCTCGTTAGGCAAGGGGAACGAGCCATTAAAGTAGGTCGTTCGAGTCGATGCTCAGCCTCACCCCTGTTCCGCAGGGTTAGTAACTTGGTGAGATGTCTCGAGCTCCCACCGGGCGAAAACCGCCTCTCCTTTTTCCTGATCAGGAAGATGTAGCTGAGGAAGCTCAGAGAGAGCGGGTCCATCTCTACTATCGCCTGTATGGTCCAAAGGTCCTGCAACCTGTAGTCTATTAGGACGGTGTTTAGGCTTGAAAAACCGAATGAGATGGGGAACCAGGTCCATGTCTGGCAATATAACTCCATTGTCCTACCGACTTAATGATATCATCAATTAGCGTGATCCCATTGGGCTAGGTCCACCGGCTGTACAGAGGTGGTAGCCTGCTCACTAAGGCGTAGGGTTTGGTGATAGGTCCAGAAGATCTAAGACCCAGTACTGTAAGGTCCTAAAGGCCCTCTCTATTCCCTTCCTGGAATGCTGCATGATCATGAGATCCACCTCTGGAGTGAGCACCACCGTATTTGGCAATGGAAGGACGAGATTCAACTTGTTCGGTTAGCGTGCCGACCGATCTCCGGGTCCAGCATTCGATCTATTGGGTCACCTCGGGTAGAGGTGCCCAGTCAACGGAGTGTGGATGGCTAATCACCCCCTGGTCGAAAAAATGGTACTCAACTAGAGTCCAATAAGGTTTTACCCTGGGACTCAGGGTTGGCGTTGTCATGAAGCGCCATGTGCCCACTGCTCACATAATCATCATAATTTTCATCCTCAGACTCAAAGGTGTTAGCCGCCTCTTATTCCGCTGACGACTCTGGAAGAGCTGCCTCTGCATGAGCATCTCCCCGAGGCTCGGGGGTCAATTGGAGTCTGGGAAGGCAGTGGGTCGGCAGTCCTGGGAGGGTACTGCCTGGGGCATGTTATTTCCTTCCCCTGCCGGGGAGTCGGAGGCCACATCAACGTGGCGGCGTGTTTGGGACGCCATGCCCTACTCAGGGGCGTTATATCATTGCCGGGTGATCCGGACATAGGGGGGTGCAGGTGGGTTTGGAACAACCGATGCCCTGGAAGTCTGGACGGACCTACCGCTTAGTTCAGGAGCCTGTGCGGCACCGAGGTAGGCTGGGCCTGCTAGGGCTGTGTCCATCGCTTCCGTGGCACTAGCAGGGGTAAGGCCCTGTCGCCAGCCACAGGAGAGGAGTCTGCTGTCTGCGGATAGCACAGCAGTGCAGCACAGTAAACTGGAAGTTATATACTATAATTTATATATTTATTTCTATACTTTAATTATTGTAATAATTTGTTCATTTATTTATATATTTATTTATTCAATTATAGAATGTATAATTTATGTTTATTTATATATTATAATTTGTTATTTATATGTTTATTTATTCATTCAATTTATTTCTATAATTTAATTTATTTAATTATGGTTATAATTTGTTCATTTATTTATATATTTATTTATTCATTATAATTTGTTTATTTATATATTTATTTATTCATTTATTCACTTATATCTACTTATTCATTTATTTAGATATGTATTTATGTATTTGATTCTCCCTATAACAAGTTATTTAATTATTTATAATTTAGGATATCTAGGGGAATAAATTCCCCAGGGACTGCAGAGGAACTGATGAGCGGTTCGTTCCCCCCAACAATGTATAGAATAATACATTGAGGGGAGAGATTCCCCAGCAAGTCAGGGTAAACTGACGCGGAGAAACCACGTCCTGTACCCTACACCGCTCACCGCACACTGGCGTAGCGATGCAGGGGGAGCGAGGACCGGGCTCGAGGACGTAGTCTCGCGAGACTACGGCCTCAACGTGATCCGAGGGAAATCCCGCTCGCCCCTAGGAGGCGCGCGGCCCGGAGGGAAAATCGCGCGCCCCGAAGGGAAGAGCGCGCGGTCCGGAGGGGAGAGCGCGCGGCCCGGAGGCCCGGAGTGCGGCCCGGAGTGCGTCGCGAAAAAGGCGCGAATCGGAAAGGAGACGCGTGACGCGGCCAGGCAAATGGCGACGTCTCGCGATGCCACGGAAACTCTATGTGAGGGAGAGTTATGACCGCCGGTCACAACGTCCAGGCACCCGGGAGGTGCGTGTCGACCGGAGCCCAACCAGAAGGTTGGGAGGGGGGGGGAAAGTAAAGTACTAGCACAGGGGAGGCTGAAGGTGAGGGGAAAAAACGCTGACTTAGCAGAGGGTGTCGAAGCTTCCCACATCAAAAGGAGGGAACAAAGAAAGGGAACAAAGCCAGGTCAGAATGGGTTACCAAAACGAAACAATAAAAAGAACAATTGAAACGTGATTCAGATAAAACTTACCTGACACCGGGCTTCGGTATCAGGGACACAGACACAAAAATGCAAAATGTGAAACATGATTTGAACAATCTACCTGAGACCGGGATACGGTAAAAGGGGGGCACAGACAAATGCAAAATTTAAACATGGTCCAAGCAAATTTACCTGACACCGGAACACGGTAACAGGGAGACAAATGCAAATCGGGGGAATATTAGGGAGAAACTCCCAATATTCCACGAATTAGCACACAATCAAAGATTCTAACAAAAATTACCTGACACCGGGATACGGTAACAGGGAGACAAAATGCAAATCGGGGGAATATTAGGGAGAGACTCCCAATATTCCACGAATTAGCACACAATCAAAGATTCTAACAAAAATTACCTGACACCGGGAAATACGGTATCAGGGACACACTATTTTGTAACACAGCAATCAAAGAATAAAAGGTACATGAAATAACTTATCTTGTATGCTCTGCCATGAGCAGAAAGAAAGAGGAGGGTTCTAAGGAGGCAGCCCCTTATATACCGGCTGTCCTGCCTCTTGATTGGCAGACCCAGCCTGAGGGCTGCTGGGTATTGTAGTTTTTTCTTTTTCTTTCAAGTTAAAACGTTTTTCTACTTGAAATCACTGTAAAAGTTGTATTTCTGCTATGGGCATTATTAAAGAAAGATAATGCATAAGATATGAGCCTCCTGTCTGATGTATAATTAGAATTTTCTAGAACCTCTATCTGCCTGGTCTTGTAGCTACCTCCATTAACCACTTCATTACTGGGCACTTAAACCCCCTTCGTGCCCAGACCAATTTTCAGCTTTCAGCGCTGACGCATTTTGAATGACAATTGCGCGGTCATACAACACTGTGCCCAAATTATATTTTTTTTCCCACAAATAGAGCTTTGTTTTGGTGGTATTTGATCACCTCTGCGATTTTTATTTTTTGCGCTATAAACATAAAAAAACTGAAAATTTTGAAAAAAACCACAATATTTTTTACTTTTTGTTATAATAATATCCCATTTAAAAAAAAAAAAAAAAATTTCCCTCGGTTTAGGGCAATACGTATTCTTGTACATATTTTTGTTAAAAAAAAATCGCAATAAGCGTATATTGATTGGTTTGCACAAAAGTTATAGCGCCTACAAAATAGGGGATAGATTTATGAGTTTTTTTTTTTTTTACTAGTAATGGCGGCGATCTGCGATTTTTTTGTCAGGCCTGCGATATTGTGGCGGACGTATCGGACACTTTTGACACAATTTTGGGACCATTCACATTTGTACAGCGAGCAGTGCTATAAAAATGCACTAATTACTGTATAAATGTGACTGGCAGTGAAGGGGTTAACACTAGGGGGTGAGGAAAGGGTTGAATGTATTCCCTGGGTGTGTTCTTACTGTGTGGGGGGAGGGGACTGACTGGGGGAGGTGACCGATGCTGTGTCCCTATGTAAAGGGACACAGATCGGTTTCCTCTCTCCCTGACAGGACGTGGAGATCTGTGTTTACACACAGAGCTCCACGTGCCTGCTGTGTCACCGTCGATCACGGGTGTCTGGCGGACATCACGGCCGCCAGGCACACGCATCGGTTCCCGAGCGATGTGCCGGGCACGTTGTTTCCCCGTGCGCGCCCCCAGCGGCGCGCACGGGGAATGACAACAATAGGACGTCCAAAGACGTCCACTTGGCACTTGAGAGCCGCGCTGTGGACGTCTTTCGTCCATAGCGCGGATCCCAAGTGGTTAAAGAATTATTGTTATTATACAGATTTATATAGCACTTCATAATGGGAGACAGTACAGTTACAATGAAATTGTAGAGAGTAGGAGGGGCCTGTTCAGTGGCGCTTACAATCTAGACTAGAGAATTGCATAGAGCTTGAGGTCAAATTACAGGCAGCCTGTTGCAATAAATGTGTAATTCCTGACAATGTCCCTACGTTTACTTCTTTGATAATTTCATCTTAACCACTTGCCCTCCGGAAGATTTACCCCCCTTCATGACCAGGCCATTTTTAGGATATGGCACTGTGTTATTTTAACTGACGATTGCGCATTTGTGTGATGCTGTACCCAAATAAAATGTAGGTCGTTTTTTCCCCACAAATAGAACTTTCTTTTGGTGATATTTGAGCACCTCTGCGGTTTTTATTTTTTGCTCTATATACAAAAAAAGACTTAGGCCCGAATTCACAAAGCACTTACGCCGACGTATAACAAGTTACGCCGACGTAAGTGCAGATGTGCGCCGTCGTATCTGTGCGCAAGACCCACAAACAGAGATGCGCCTAAAACCAGGCTACACCCTGCCGACGTATCTTGCTTACGCCGGCGTAGAGTGGGCGCACATTTAGGCTGGGAGCATGGTGCCGCTCCCATTGATTAGTCATTCAAATATGTAAATGAGGGAAATACGGCGATTCACGAACCTGCATGCGCCCGACACAGGCTACGAGAGGTGCGCGTAAGTTGTACGTCCGGCGTAAAGTTAAGCCCCATAAAGGAGGTGTAACCCAGCAGCAGACATGCAAAGGTCTGCACCAGGGAACACAAGCCGGCCAAGCCGGCTTATTTTACGTTGGACGTGTGTCTGGCTGGGCGTAGGTTACATTCATGGCGTACGCATTGCTCCGGAGTATCTTAGGCAGTTGTTCCGACGTGGTTGTGAGCATGCGCACGGGGATGCGTCCACGTCATGGTGCATGTGCAGTTCGTTAAACGTACTTGTCTGGCGCTCGGACCATCATTTGCATGGGGTCACGCCTCATTTACATGGGTTTGCATGGGTCAAGGCCACTTCCACCTACGCCGGCGCCTTCGAAACCTACGCCACGGCGACGCAGCGTGGGGAGAACTGGTTTACTGAATTCCATGCTTGCCTCTCTGCGCTGCGTCGGCGTGGCGTACATTGGTTTGCGCTACGGCGGCGTAATGTACGCCCGCTCTCTGTGAATCTGGGCCTAACAATTTTGAATAAAAACCCAATATTTTCTGCTATAAAACATATCCAATAAAAAAATATAAAAGAAAAATTTCTTCATCAGCTTAGGCCAATAGGTATTCTACTACATATTTTTGGTAAAAAAAATCCTGTATATTGATTGGTTTGCGCAAAAGTTATAGCTTCTACAAACTACTGTATATATTTATTTTTTACTAGTGATGGTGGCAATCAGCTACTTATAGAGGGACTGCTATATTGCGGCGGCGGATAGTCTGACACTAACTGACACTTTTTAGGGACCAGTTACACTAATACAGTGATCAGTTCCAAAAATATGCACTGTCACTGTACTAATGACACTGGCTGGGAAGGGGTTAACATTAGGGGCGATCAAATGGTTAACTGTGTGCCTAGCCATTTTTTTCTAACAGTGTGGGAGGTGCTCTTACTAGAGGAAGGCATTGATCCATGTTCCTGTTTTGCAGAGACACAAGATCGATGCTTTCCCTACTGACAGAACAGCAAACTGCCTGTGTACTGAAAGATCAGAGGGTGCGGTGGACATCGGGTTTGTGGGACCGGCTTTGTAGAATTCTACAGAATCCACTGGCGGCGCACACTCTTGCCTGATAACCGGAAGTGCAGGATCACATATAAATACGTGATCCTGTGCGGCGTGGTTGCCTTATAGCAGTAAAACTGCTATAGGGCAGTCGGCAAGTGGTTAAACTGACCATACCTTATACAATTTCTTGTTAAATTTCCTTTAGATTTTCTTTCAGCTATGTTATATACGGAAGGGCCTGCCTGATTGCATTCAAGATGAAAGTGTTGTTTAAAGGAGTTGTAAAGGAAAAAAATGTTTTTGCTGAAATGACTGTTTACAGGGTATAGAGACATAATAGTTAACTGATTCCTTTTAAAAATGATTAAAAATAGATTAAAATCAATCATATAATGTACCTATAGTTTCAGTTTCATTTATGCATCTAGTTTCATGCTTCTGTGAAGTACAGAGACACAGAGCCAATAGAGGGCAGTGATGGTTTGTAAAACGAAAGTGATTGGTTCTGAGGGGTTTAAGACACATATAGCCAGATTCAGAAAGAGTTAGGCCGGCGTATCAGTAGATACGCCGACCTAACTCAGAATCTGCGCCGACCTATGTTTAAGTGTATTCTCAAACAGAGATACGCTTAAACATATCTAAGATACGACGGCTTGCGCCGTCCTATCTTAGGTTGCAATATTGAGGCTGGCCGCTAGGTGGCGCTTACATTGCGGTCGGCGTAGAATATGTTAATCAGTAGATACGCCTATTCACGAACGTACGCCCGGCCGCCGCAGTACATTTACGCCGTTTACGTAACGCATTACAGGCCTAAAGTTATTCCATCAAATAGATGGAATAGTAATGTTAAGTATGGCCACCGTTCCCGCGTCGAAATTCGAAATTTTTACGTTGTTTGCGTAAGTCGTCCGTGAATAGGGATTTACGTAGTTTACGTTCACGTCTAAATCAATAGGCCGTGCGGCGTACTTAGCCGCAATGCACACTGGGAAATGTAGGCGCCCGGCCCATGCGCAGTTGAAAAAAAAACGTCAATCACGTCGGGTCAAGCCTCATTATCATAAAACATGCCCCCTCAGACAAATTTGAATTAGGCGCCCTTACGCCCGCCCGCTTTAGGCTACGCCGCCGTAACTCAGCAGGCAAGTACTTTGAGAATCAAGTACTTGCCTCGCTAACTTACGAGCTTTCTTTTGGTGGTATTTGATCACCTCTGCGGTTTTTAGTTTTTGCGTTATAAACAAAAATAGAGAGACAATTTTGAAAAAAATGAATATTTTTTACATTTTGCTATAATAAATATCCCCCAAAAATATATAAAAAAACATTTTTTTTCCTCAGTTTAGGCCGATACGTTTTCTTCTACATATTTTTTGTTAAAAAAAATCGCAATAAGCGTTTATTGATTGGTTTGCGCAAAAGTTATAGCGTTTACAAAATAGGGGGTATTTTTATGTCATTTTTATTATATTTTTTTTACTAGTAATGGCGGCGATCAGCGATTTTTTTTTCGGTATTGCGACATTATGGCGGACACTTTTGACACATTTTTGGGACCATTGGCATTTTTATAGCGATCAGTGCTATAAAAATGCATTGGATTACTATAAAAATGCCACTGGCAGTGAAGGGGTTAACACTAGGGGGCGGGGAAGGGGTTAAGTATGCCTGGGTGTGTTCTTACTGTGGGGGGGGGGGTGGCCTCACTAGGGGAAACACTGATCTTCTGTTCATACATTGTATGAACCGAAGATCAGCGTTTCCCCCGCTGACAGGACCGAGAGCTGTGTGTTTACACACACAGCTCCCGGTCCCCGCTCTGTAACGAGCGATCGCGTGTGCCCGGCGGCGATCGCGCCCGCCGGGCACACGCACGGGAGTCGGGGGCGAGCGGGGGGGCGCGCGCGCGCCCCTAGTGGCGGCTGGGAGAGAGGACGTTATACTACGTGCTCTCGCCCAGCCGAGCCAACTTGCCGACGTATAACGGCGGTGGGCGGTCGGCTAGTGGTTAAGGGACATAATAACTCCAGCACGGACTACTACATAGTATTGTCACATGTTACATATGGACTGCCTTGATCAACATTTTTTATCCTCATCATACTCTCAGAGTCTGTCATCAAAAATGTTTTAAATTTGAGGGAAAAAAAACGTTTTATATATTTTTGGGGGATATTTATTATAGCAAAAAGTAAAAAATATTGATTTTTTTTCAAAATTGTCGCTCTATTTTTGTTTATAGCGCAAAAGATAAAAACCACAGAGATGATCAAATACCACCAAAAGAAAGCTCTATTTGTGGGGAAAAAAGGACGCCAATTTTGTATGGGAGCCGTGACGCACGACCGCGCAATTGTCAGTTAAAGCGACGCAGTGCCGAATTGTAAAAAGTGGCCTGGTCTTTGACCACCCAAACGTCCGGGGCTGAAGTGGTTAAAGATGAAGTTTCCCATTGGAATCCCTGGGCAAAGCAGTACTGCAACCAATGTAACAGCTTACCAGTCAGTTCAGTACTGGCTGTGAAATACTAACTCTTAAGTGAAGACACACTTTATATACTGTAGCGTTACATTACAAGATACTTTTTTTCCAAGAGGAAATTCCTCAGTGTTTTAACATTTGTAGATTGCCAGTTTAGCATCCTCCTTTTCTCTTGATCTGTAAGCTTATAAACAATGGAAGCAAAGCGGAAAAGCTTTAATTTTTCCACAGTAAAGGTACAGCCAACATCTGCACATCTTTCCATATAAGGGAAAAGAAACAATATTTAGCTTTACAAAGCCCAATTTGAACGGAACTTGGAAAAGGACCGAGCCATTGCAATATTCTGTGCTCACAGGCAGCATTTATATGCAATTGGTAGATGCTTAACTGTTACTTTCCATGTAGAATATGCATTTCAGCAGCAATATAAATGCAGCTGTCTACGTTGGGCAGAATTGGGGTAGTTTAACCACTTGCCTACTGTGCACATACACCCCCTTCCTGTCCAGACGAGATTTTAGCTTTTCGGCACTGCGTCGATTTAACTGACAATTGCGCGGTCGTGCGACGTGGCTCCCAAACAAAATTGACGTCCTTTTTTTCCCCACAAATAGAGCTTTCTTTTGGTGGTATTTGATCACCTGTGCGGTTTTTATTTTTTGAGCTATAAACAAAAAAAGAGCGACAATTTTGAAAAAAAACAAAGGAAAATTTATTATCATACTTACCGTAATTTTCCTTTCCTGATGGACTCCATGGCAGCCTACGTGTGGGTTAATCCCGCCTCCTCTCCATTGATAGGACCCCATACCCATAAAGGTTTACTCACCGCCCAGTACTGGTGTTCCGTAACTATCCCGACTCCATAATTTCAGGGTGGGAACTCCGTCTGCCATGGAGTCCATCAGGAAAGGAAAATTACGGTAAGTATGATAATAAATTTTCCTTTTTCCTGACTGACTCCATGGCAGCCTACGTGTGGGAAATAACTAGCCAGACCACACGGGTGGGTATGCTGAACAAAAATAAATTTTAATTTGTCCCGTCAACTGACAAAACTGATAAACCAAAATTCACAGAGGAAAGAGATGCAGGCTCAACACAGTAATGAGACATAAAAGTATGTATAGAAGACCAAGAGGCCGCTCTGCAGATGACATCTGGAGCCACGTGACGAGCTGCCGCCCAGGAAGCTGCCATCCCTCTGGTAGAGTGAGCTGTCACCGCTTGCGGAGGAGCCAAGCCCTTCGCCCTGTAAGCCTGCTGAATTGTCTGAACGATCCAGGCCGCGATTGTTCTGGCAGAAGCCTTTTTCCCCTTGTTACTGCCTGAGTGCAGGATAAACAGATGATCTGAACGTCTAAAGGGGGACGTCATCTGGATGTATTCAGAAAGGATCTTGCCCATGTCTAGAGGGTGAGTCTCATTGGAATCCGAAGACCTGAAGGTAGGAAGGACAACTTCTTGATTCTCATGAAAGACAGAAGAAACTTTCGGATTTGAACCCAGCATGGGTATCAAAACCACCCGATCCGGGAAGAAGGTCAGGAATGGCTCTTTGTGACCAAGAGACCCAATCTCCGACACTCTTTTGGCCGAGGTGATAGCGACCAAGAATGCCACTTTAGCTGAAAAGTCCTTTATAGAGGACGGGGAGGGCCCCGACGTACTGAGTCCACTCAGAAAATCCAGGACTAGTGGGAGATCCCACTTGGGAAATCTTGGCCTCCTTTGAGGTTTCAACCTTGATGCCCCTCGAAAGAATTGTTTAACTAGTGGGTGAACTGCCCACGAAATTCCAGAGAAGGCCGACAGAGCCGAGATTTGAACTCTCAGTGAACTCACGGATAAGGGAAGATCTAACCCTGTTTGGAGAAAACTCAATACATCTTGGATTTCTGGATTCCTAAAGGACCTGCCTGAGACCGTAGAGAATTCCACAAACTTAGCCCAAATTCTTCCATAGACTTTATTCGTGCTTGCCCTTCTCGAGCTCATCAGCGTGGAGATCACTCTAGAGGCGCACCCAAGGGATTCCAGCCTCTCCCTCTCAAGAACCAGACCGTCAGTTTCATCAGAGCCGGACAAGGGTGTAGGAGCGAACCCTGAGAGAGAAGGTCCGGTCTGACTGGTAGAGGTACTGGGTCCGATAGCTCAGTTGGACCAGGAGAGGGAACCATGGCCTGTTCGGCCAGTAGGGAGCCACTAGTGTCACCTCGACCTCTTCTGCTTGAAGTCTCTGTAGAAATCTCAGAATTACTGGGATCGGGGGAAAAGCATATGCCCTCTGGAAACTCCACCGATCCGTCAAGGCATCCGTCCCGATCGCCTGACTGCAATGACCTCTCGAGTAGAACTTCTCCATCTTGGTGTTGTGCTGTGAAGCAAAAAGATCTACTTGGGGACTGACTCCCAGAGACAAGATCCATTGAAATGTTTGGATGTGGAGAGACCACTCGTTGATGTCCACCTGAGTGCGAGAAAGAAAGTCTGCCTGGGAGTTCTGTATTCCGGGAATAAAGACTGCTGTCAGGTTGACCAGGTTTTCCTGTGCCCACTTCATGATGGGTTCGACTTCCCGTAGAAGAGACGAACTCCGTGTCCCTCCTTGCCTCTTGACATAGGACACTGCTGTGGTATTGTCCATTCTCAACAGTACCGACTCTCCCTTCAGAAGTTGGGAGAAGGACTGGAGGGCACACCAGGCTGCTCGAAGTTCTAGGATGTTCGAGCCCGGATCGCGGAGGCGAGCATCCCATCTGCCCTGTGCCATGTTTGTACCGCACAGGGCCCCCCAGCCGTAGCCACTGGCATCGGTCGTTACTGTGACCCAGGAGACCGGGGCAATGGAATGACAATTCCGTAGATTTTTTGGCTGAAGCCACCAAAAGAGGCTGTTCCTCATGGAAGTTGAGATGCGAATCTGCTGGTTCTTGTTGCCTGACTTCCACTGCTTGAGGAAGCCGGACTGGAAGGGACGTAGTCTCCATAATGCCCATTTCACCATGGGGGTTGTGGAGACCATTGTTCCGATGATCTTTAGACATTGGAATGCCTTCAGGTGGCGGGTGTCTAACGCTCGAGAAATCCTTTCTTGAACCACAGGGATCTTTTCCATCGGAAGAGAGATGGTTTTCTTCAGTGTGTCGAACTGGGCCCCCAGATATACTAGGCATTGAGTTGGTTCTAAATGGCTTTTCGTTAAGTTCAGGAGCCAACCGAATTCGGACAGGATCGAGATTACCTGATCTCTTTGCGTTAAGAGCTGTGTCTTGTCCTGGGCTAGGACAAGGAGGTCGTCTAGATAATGATAAAGTCTTATCTTTTTCAGTCTGATAAAGGCCACCACTGCCAACAGGGTTTTGGTGAAGACTCGTGGTGAGGTTGTCAGCCCGAAGGGTAGGCACACGAATTGAAGGTGTTCTTGCCCAACGTGGAACCTGAGATATTTCTGTAGCTCGAACGCCACCGGAACGTGGAAATAAGCGTCCTTCAGATCTATCGAGATCATCCAATCGCCTGGCTGTATGGCTTGCTGGATTGTCGACAGGGTTTCCATCTTGAACCTTCTGTGTTTTATACATTTGTTTAGATAGGTCAAATCTATGACTGGACGCCAAGCACCGCTTTTCTTCTGCACCAAGAAGAGGGGGGAGTATACTCCATGAAACTGTTCGTCCTTTGGGACGCATACTACTGCTCCTTGGGATTTGAGTAGATCCACATAGGTTAGAAGAACCTGTCTCTGTTCCGCTGACCTTGGGAGAAGGGTGGAAATGAACCTTGGAAGAGGAATGCTGGAGAACGACCATGCATGGCCTGATGTTATCGTCTTGATGACCCAAAAGTCCGTGATCGAGGCCGCCCAAACGTGCCGAAAGAGGAGCAGTCGAGCTCCCACCCGATCCGCCTGGGCGGGCGTTGTTTCAAAAGGACTTAGCCTGATCGCGTCCACTCGACGCTTGGTTAGAAAACGCTGGTTTGCGAAAAGATGCACGGCCTCTACCCCAGTTCCTTCTGAAGTTTCCGCCAGGTCTGTAGGCGCGAGCTTCTCTAGTGCGGTCCGGGCTATACCTTCGGAATTGTGGTTTCTTCTTACCGGACTGACGCCTATCCTGGGGGAGAAAACCCGATTTACCACCTGTAGCTTTAGCAATGGCGTCATCCAGCTTGTTGCCAAACAGGGATGATCCCTCAAAGGGAATCTTACACCAATTTTGTTTGGACGATGGGTCAGCGACCCAGGGGCGCAACCACAAGGCCCTCTTGGCTGTAACAGAGGACAGCATAATTCTTGCCAATAGGCGAATTAAATCAACGGATGCCTCCCCCAGAAAGGCAACTGCTAGTTTAAGTTCTGAAGTAGCAGAACTTCTGGCCAGCTCTTCAGAGACACCCTTAAGGAAGGAGTCCACATTTTCCGTCCAGGCCTCCATTGCTTTAGATAAAGCTGCCAAGGCCAAAGCAGGTTTGCAGGCTGTCCCAGCCAGACCGTAGATTCTTTTGAGGTCTTGATCCATTCTCCTATCAAGACCGTCCTTGAAGGACACTGAATCAGCCAGTGGCAGTGTAACATGCTTGGCCAGTCGTGTCACTGCTGCGTCTACCACAGGAATATTCTCCAGGTGTTTAACGTCATCTGCTTTGAAGGGATACAGTCTGGAGGCCTTGTTGGCCATAGAGGACCTCTTGTCTACTCTACTCCATTCTTCTTCAAAGATGCCCTTTAGTTCGGTTAACAACGGAAAACTTGGGCGTTCCTTCCCCAGGCGTTTAAAATATTTCTTTTGCTTAGCTGGAGAAGTAGATTGCTCTTCCCACAAGAGAGCCTCTTTGATTGCCTTGATAAGTGGTGTCACTTGGGAGAAGTCGAACTCTAGACTCTCCTCATCGCTTTCCAGTTCACCCTCCTGGGAATCTGGGGAGGCAGCGCGAGGCTGGGAAGGACCAGGATCCTCATGGACCTCAATGGCTGGAGAACCGGACCTGATGGTACCGGTTTGATTTTGTGTGTGGGAGACATTTTCTCTCAAAGATTTTTGCACCACACGTTCCACAAGAGACTCGATACGACGATCTTCAGTCTCCTTTTCCCCAACCGCCAGGGCGTAGCATCGGTCACATAATGATTTGCCCTCCGGGACGTAAGTGTCACATCCCCAGCAAGCTCTGCGATCAGAGCGGCTTTCGTGGCGGTGGGAGCGGTGTCTGGAGGAGGAATGGGAACTTCTCCTCTGATGGGAAGATGTAGATGGAGATCTTCGTTTACTCTTTGATTTGGATTTAGAAGATGAACGTTGATGCGGCCTGGCAAGGTCTGTGGACTGGATAGCGGCATAAGGATCAGGACCGGAAGGGCTGAGAAAAAACAAGATATATATAGGGGAAATAAGTCAGACAAATTAAATAAAGTGTGACTTCCACCCCTACGCCCCCCCTCACCCGCACATACCTTGTGCGTGAGGGCTGGCCACCTGTAGACGGTGACTGGTCCATAGTGTCTTGGACCTGCATAGTACTGTGAAAACAGCGGAAGAGATCCTAAGGTGCTAGATAAAAAAAAAAAAAAAAATATAAGACACTGCCCCTTTAAGAAGGGAAACATTTTCCAAATACCATTAGAGAAAATAAAACATTTTTTTAAAAATTGCTATGCAAGGAAAAAATAATATATTAATTATTAATATGCAGTACTTAAAATCAGTTTAAAACTAAATGCATGAGAGGTAATATGAGGGACTATGAAAAGGGGATCTATGCCTAAGCACAGGTAGATCCCCCACACTAACCTGGCAAAGATCACAGTGTCAGCTGCTCGCCTGTCAGGAAAACCCCAAGGTACACAGGCGAGCAGCTGATTTTTAAAATCCCCGCCGATGACGTCAGACGCTGCCCACGTACGCGCCTGCGCAGTGGTGAATGACTCAACGGCGCCTGCGCGGCCGCCGCGAGTCTCGTCCGACTGCGCATGCGCGAACCAAGCCTCGCTCTGGGATTGGGTACTGCGCATGCGCGAAGGGCTCTGGTGCTCACCAGGAAGAGGAAAAAAACGGCGCTGGAACGCAGGAGCGCTCCAGCCGCCATACAGGCAATACACATATACAAAAGGACATACAACACATAGGTGACTGCCATGAATGAGATAAGACCTTGCCAGCCGTGGAAGTCCGGATCTTCAGCACACACAGCAACGACCGCACAGCGGAGGGGAAGTTGCTGCAAAGCTCTCCACCCGCCCATGGCTGGGATCCGAGCTGCACCGCTTAAAGTGTGCTATCCTTTTTCCAAGTAAGTCTTTGTTTTGAACAACTCTGTATTTCCTTGATCCATGGAGGAGGACAAAAAAGGAACACCAGTACTGGGCGGTGAGTAAACCTTTATGGGTATGGGGTCCTATCAATGGAGAGGAGGCGGGATTAACCCACACGTAGGCTGCCATGGAGTCAGTCAGGAAACAATATTTTTTACTTTTTGCTATAAAAAATATCCCATTTTAAAAAAATATATATATATTTATTTTTCTCAGTTTAGGCCGATACGTATTCTTCTACATATTTTTGGTAAAAAAAAAAAAAAAAAAAATTGCAATAACCTGGTTTGCGCAAAAGTTATATTGCCTACAAAATAGGGGACATAATGATTTTTTTTTTTTACTAGGAATGGCGGCGATCTGCGTTTTTTTTT
Organism: Rana temporaria; assembly: GCF_905171775.1. Lineage (NCBI taxonomy): Eukaryota > Metazoa > Chordata > Amphibia > Anura > Ranidae > Rana > Rana temporaria. The sequence continues at coordinate 59,544,240 of NC_053491.1, forward strand.
CGGGACTGCAACATTACAGCGGACGCATCAGACACTTTTGACACATTTTTGGGACCATTCACATTTATACAGTGAACAGTGCTATAAATATGCATTGATTACTGTACAGGGAGTGCAGAATTATTAGGCAAGTTGTATTTTTGAGGATTAATTTTATTATTGAACAACAACCATGTTCTCAATGAACCCAAACAACTTTGTTTTTAGTTTTAGCTATTTTAGGGGGATATCTGTGTGTGCAGGTGACTATTACTGTGCATAATTATTAGGCAACTTAACAACAAAAAAATATATACCCATTTCAATTATTTATTTTTACCAGTGAAACCAATATAACATCTCAACATTCACAAATATACATTTCTGACATTCAAAAACAAAACAAAAACAAATCAGTGACCAATATAGCCACCTTTCTTTGCAAGGACACTCAAAAGCCTGCCATCCATGGATTCTGTCAGTGTTTTGATCTGTTCACCATCAACATTGCGTGCAGCAGCAACCGCAGCCTCCCAGACACTGTTCAGAGAGGTGTACTGTTTTCCCTCCTTGTAAATCTCACATTTGATGATGGACCACAGGTTCTCAATGGGGTTCAGATCAGGTGAACAAGGAGGCCATGTCATTAGTTTTTCTTCTTTTATACCCTTTCTTGCCAGCCACACTGTGGAGTACTTGGACGCGTGTGATGGAGCATTGTCCTGCATGAAAATCATGTTTTTCTTGAAGGATGCAGACTTCTTCCTGTACCACTGCTTGAAGAAGGTGTCTTCCAGAAACTGGCAGTAGGACTGGGATTTGGGCTTGACTCCATCCTCAACCCGAAAAGGCCCCACAAGCTCATCTTTGATGATACCAGCCCAAACCAGCACTCCACCTCCACCTTGCTGGCGTCTGAGTCGGACTGGAGCTCTCTGCCCTTTACCAATCCAGCCACGGGCCCATCCATCTGGCCCATCAAGACTCATTCTCATTTCATCAGTCCATAAAACCTTAGAAAAATCAGTCTTGAGATATTTCTTGGCCCAGTCTTGACGTTTCAGCTTGTGTGTCTTGTTCAGTGGTGGTCGTCTTTCAGCCTTTCTTATCTTGGCCATGTCTCTGAGTATTGCACACCTTGTGCTTTTGGGCACTCCAGTGATGTTGCAGCTCTGAAATATGGCCAAACTGGTGGCAAGTGGCATCTTGGCAGCTGTACGATTGACTTTTATCAGTTCATGGGCAGTTATTTTGCGCCTTGGTTTTTCCACGCGCTTCTTGCGACCCTGTTGACTATTTTGAATGAAACGCTTGATTGTTCGATGATCACGCTTCAGAAGCTTTGCAATTTTAAGAGTGCTGCATCCCTCTGCAAGATATCTCACTATTTTTGACTTTTCTGAGCCTGTCAAGTCCTTCTTTTGACCCATTTTGCCAAAGGAAATGAAGTTGACTAATAATTATGCACACCTGATATAGGGTGTTGATGTCATTAGACCACACACCTTCTCATTACAGAGATGCACATCACCTAATATGCTTAATTGGTTGTAGGCTTTCGAGCCTATACAGCTTGGAGTAAGACAACATGCATAAAGAGGATGATGTGGTCAAAATACTCATTTGCCTAATAATTCTGCACTCCTTGTATAAATGGGACTGGCAGGGAAGGGGTTAACCACTAGGGGGCGGGGAAGGGGTTAAATGTGTATCCTGGGTGTGTTCTAACTGTAGGGGGGTGACTGGGGGAGGTGACCGATCTGTGTCCCTATGTACAAGGGACACAGCATCGGTCTCCTCTCTCCCTGACAGGACGTGGAGCTCTGTGTTTACACACTGAGATCCACGGTCCTGCTCAGTTACTGGGCAATCGCGGGTGCCCGGCGTCGGCGTCATATGACGTCCTGTCGGAACAATAGAGCATTCCGCCTGCCGTCATTTGACGGCGGGCGGGTGTCAAGTGGTTAATGAATGATCCTATATTGTAAATTGTTTTTACCTAATATCACTTCTCAAAAGAAACCTGCACTGAGAGAAACATTTAGGCCTATAACGGTAAACTGGACATTTTTCTCTGTTCGGGGCCATTCACCACATCCATGCGCCTGTCAAATTAGGACAAACATGTAGGTGGGGTGCAGCGTGGTGCGGCAGAAATAACATACACAGTTCAAGTGTGATGAAAGCACTTGTATTGAAATAATGCAAAGACAGTTCACAATAAACCCGGTGGGAAGACAACCCAACCGGGAATGCTCACAGGTCCAGCAGCATGTAGAGAGCAGGTTTCAGCTGAGCTGACAACACCTGTTAGAATGGGCAGCATGCAGCCTAGCCGTCTTGTGTCCAAGCAGGAAGATGCCTAGAAGTTTACAGCCCTATGCTTTCCCTCCTCTTCAGGAACCTTTCCCTGCCACTACTCTTTACCAGGCTGGGTACTTGTCCCTACTCGCAAACTGTGCGCCAAGCCTGGGAGCCAGGGCCTTAAATAGGTTATGCCTGACCCAAGATGGCTCCTGGAGTTACTTGGGGTGGCAGCATCCAATTGGATGGCTTCTCCAGTGGCCATGTTTTACTTACTCTCCAACTGCAATGCTGCTATGGATGAGACTGAAGTAGACTGCATCTGCCTACAAGTGGCTGTGTCTGTAAAGCTGTAGACATGCAGCACCTGATGGGTCCAGTCACATAAACAAACTGCCAATTCACTGTATATGGGCCTCAGCGCTCATGTGAATAAGGCCTAAAGCCCCGTACACATGGGACGAATATCAGGTGGTATCAGCTGGTTTAATAGAAACAGGGGGACATTGCGCCTGTGTGCATGGCAGCTGGTCCGGGGGTCGAAGGGAAATGACCAAAAAAGATCTGCCAATCAGCATTCGATCAGCGTGTTCTGGCAGGGGGGCAGTCCCCTGTCAGAACATTGGATAGTTAGTACAGCGGCTCCTTCCAAGCTCTTCTGTTTTTTTTTTTTTTGTTTGTTTTGTTTAGCCCGCTGGGTTAAATGGAAAAAAAACTGCTAGTGTGTACCAACCTTTAGGCTTCCAGTGCTGCCTTCTCCTTTAAAAATGCTAAATATCTGGCAGGGATGTTATTGCACTGTCTTCAGTACTTTCACTGACCCTAAACAATATGTAGATCAGGAGTACTTTCTTCTCTCTGTTTCATAGTTGTTCTGGACTTAGAAAGTTTTGAAGTCAGAGATTGCATGGTAACTAAAATTCAAAAGGGTACAGCAATAAACGGGAACAAACAAACAAAGACTTGGGGGACACATGCCATAAGACCATACAAACAGAACAAAAGATTACAGCGCGCACATCTAAAAATGGCATTTAAAACCTACAAGGCTATTTAACCAGTTCAGGCAAATCGCCGTACCCGTACGTCGGTACGTTGACGCTAATAACGCTAGCTGCCATAACCCCGGTATTTTCGGGAACGGCGTGCATTTCTCTTTAAGATAAAAGTGGTCTCCGTGGCAGATTTGACACAAGATCACTTTTGTCGGCGGCGGGAGAGATATTGTTATGTACGAACGTACCTGGTAATCAGAGCCTTGTTTGCAGGAGAAGGCCTCTCTTACAGCCCTGGCTCGTGACTTACTGGAGTGGGGACAGCAAGCTCAGGAGCACAGTGAGGTAGGAGTGCCGGAGTGGAAGCAGTAGTCAGGCACTGGATGATGATCTTTCAGGAATGGCTGGAACTGAGGACAGTTGGAGCGGAAGTGGTGGATCAGCGATCCAGGAGCTGGCGATGCTGGAATAGCGGCAGCAGTAGCTGGTGAGGTAACCCGGGTTAAGAATAATAAACAGGCAGTAGCAGAGTCAGACAGGCTGGGTCAGAACAGGTAATCAGGCAGCTGATGCGGAGGGCTTAGCGTGGTCAAAGGTTCAGGCAAAAGGGTCTGGCAGCGGGTAGGCAAATCAGGTGAGCAAGGTCAAACAAGCCAAGGGTCAAGGATTGGAGAGGTTCGGATCATCAGGTGGAGCCGGGTCGGTGCTGGTAACAGGTAGACAGGAGTGCAGGATACTGATACAGAGCTGCAGATCAGACAGCACTGTATTGGTGTGGCTAGTGGCTTTTTAAAAGCATAATGGCGCCAAACCGTATTAACACGCGCGCTCCCAGTTACAGAAGGTTGCTGATGCCTAATTTGAGCAGCAGCATGCATGCGCATGCGCGCACGCCGTGGTCGGGAAACAGGTCCCTGACAGATGCCCACCCCCTGCCACGCTCCGGTCGTCTCTGCCGCTTACTGGACCCGCCGTTAGCGGCAGAGACAATAGCGTCCTCTCCTGTGGATGCCTGGCTGCCGACTGAGGGGAAGATGGCCCCAGCTCAGCTCCATAACATGGAAGGGCGGAAGCGAGGTCAAACATCACTTCCTCCCATAGCTCTTAAAGGAGAATTTTTATTTTCTTTCAAATGCCATTTTTTTTATTGCATTATAGTGTAAATATGAGATCTGAGGTCTTTTTGACCCCAGATCTCATATTTAAAGCGGGGGTTCACCCAAAAAAAAAAATTTAACTTTAGATTCAAGCGAGTTGTTAGAAGCACAATCGGGTGTTTTTTTTTTTAAATCGTTGCCGTACATACCGTTTTATAGATATATGTTTTCCGCGGCTTCCGGGTATAATCTGCGGGACTGGGCAGTCCTAATTGATTGACAGGCTTCCGACCGTCGCATACAGCGCGTCACGAGTTGCCGAAAGAAGCCGAACGTCGGTGCGCAGGCGCCTTATAGAGCCGACTCGCAGTCCGGCTTCTTTCGGCAACTCGTGACGCGCTGTATGCGGCGGTCGGAAGCCTGTCAATCAATTAGGAACGCCAAGTCCCGCAGATTATACACGGAAGCCGCGGAGAACATATATCTATAAAACGGTATGTACGGCAACGATTTAAAAAAAAAAACACCCGATTGTGCTTCTAACAACTCGTCTGAATCTAATGTTAAGATTTGGGTGAACCCCCGCTTTAAGAGGTACTGTCATGCTTTTGTTTACATTCCTTGAAATAGAAATAAAAGTGACCAACATTTTTTTTTAAATGGACAGTGTCAAAATAAAAATAACTTTTTTTTTTAAGTAAAATAAATACGATTTTTTTTTTTAAAGCGCCCCTGTGCCTATGCATAAATTGGCCTGGGCTCAAACCCCTCTATTAGAATCACCCTTCCCAGGCATAAGGCCTGGGAGGCATAGAATTCCAGAACACCCCCCCCCCAGGCTCAGGCCTAGGAGGCAAAGACTCTTTTGGAAGGTCAAAATGCAGCTGCCCCTTTAGGCCCCTTTCACATGTGTGGACCGTATGTCTGCATTTTCATCCATCCGTTGCGGATGAAAATGGGACATACATTGGTCCCTATGTGATTGCGGGTGTCAGCGGATAACCATCCGCTGACACCCGTAATCACCCGCCTTTGCAAAGCTCCGATTTTTCAGACAGAAGAAAATCCTATTTTTCTTCCGTCTGGCGGATCGGATCGGGTGAACACGGACATACGGTCGTGTTCATCCGATCCCCCCATAGGGGAGAGCAAAGAAAAGACAGGGCGGTCCCTGCATAGTGTGCGGGGACCGCCCTGTCAGCCAGCGGCTCAGCAGGGATTTTACGGAGGATCCCTGCTGAGCTTTACGGACACACGGAGGCGGATCATTACTGATCCGCCCCGTGTGAAAGGACCCTTAAGTGTGAAACACACTAAAATCATGAATAGTGTAAAGATAGGAGCAACTTCTTTCCGAAAATGTATTCATCCACAACACCAATAATATAAAGTCATAATATGCAAATCATATATCCAAAATAATAATAGTGATAAACTCATCCGACAAACATGATAAAACATACTACACCGTCTCCTTGAAATTTCAATTAAATCCTATAAAAGTGCTCCACCACGTGTGGAAGAAATGCTCACTCAGACTATCTGCCCCATAAATTTAGAATGGGGACAAGTTTAAGGAAAAGTTCCTACAGATAAATAGACTGATGCCGCATACACACAATCAGGCTTTTGCCCAGCCAAATCAAATCGGAATTCTGAAGGAATTCCATCGTAAAAAAATAGAACATGTTCTATATCTAAACTCCGATGGAATTCATCGGAATTTCCAATGAAAAAACTCAGATGGGGCTATACACATCTGCTCCATCTGACTTTTTCCATCGGAAATTCCGATCGTGTGTATGGGGCATAAGTGTTTGGACCAAAAAAATATTTAGTACATCTCTGTAAAGCATGCACATTTCCACATTTTGTCTTTTTTTTTCCAAGAGAAAAAGCTGCAGGTACAGAAAAATACCGGCTGCCCCTGCCAGAAATCAAGTGAGCTCTTATCTTCCTATAGTGGGCTGATAACACTGCTTCTTCTGCACTATAATCCCAGGTTGTTAGACATTTCTGTGTTCCTTTGCTGGACTACAGAACACTTACCCTCACCTCGTCTACATAAAATAAGAGGGGCTGTGTGTTGGCATCAGGGTTGTAGATGAATGGGTTGTGCCTAGGCATTGTGACGTATTTGGAAATGCTCTGTTTCATCGAATCAGGAATAATATGCTAAAGATACTTTTTTTTTTCATTCTTTGCTCAATCACATTAAACCGCGTTAATGAATCCCTATTAGAAGGTACACTTTGTATTTTAGGTACAGGCTCACTTCAACATAAACCTTTTGCATGGTCAAAGGAAAAGGATCACCTAATCCACTGACGCGCACCCCTTTCCCTGTGCCTGGAAACTCTGGTGCTGCTTTATTTGGCTGCTGGTAACATGGATAAATACCAGGCACCTCTGGGTATGGGTGAGCATATAACCTACTTCCGCTCTCCCAGGTGACACTGCCCCGTGATTAGCCTAGGGTGACCACCAGGGGCGGACTGACAACTCATGGAGCCCCCGGGCAATAGAAGATTATGGGGCCCCCGGGCTTACAGATGGCCACCAAGCCAGGAGGCAGTGCAGAGGCGGGGTAGCTAAAATCTCAGGATTTTTACATCAACAGCATGTCAATTGTGGACATATCAGGGACAGATGTAAAAAAAAACACAGATTTTTACATACTGTCCCTGGTTTTACTGAGCCTGGCAACCCGGATGGGGCCCCCTAGTGGCACAGTGTTTTCCATGTATTCCAATGGCTCTAGTTCACACCAGTGCAGTCAGTTACAGTCAGTTTCCAGTACAGAAACTGACCGGAAACTGACCAGAACTGACTGTATTGGTGCAGAAAAAAACAGAACTGCTCGGAGCTGCATGGAACTACATCTGGTGTGAACTGGCCCTAAAACAGTGAGACATTTCTGCCTGTCAGTTATGTTACAATTAACACCAATGCTTTACCTGTAAGGATGGTATTGTTGGGTTGTTGTACCTGTAAGGCCCCGTACACACGTCCGAGGAACTCGACGTGCCAAACACATCGAGTTCCTCGTCGAGTTCTGTGTAAAGCCGCCGAGGATCTCGGCGGGCCAACTTTCCTCATTGAACAACGAGGAAATAGAGAACATGTTCTCTATTTGGCCCGACGAGATCCTCGTCGGCTTCCTCGGTGAAAACTGTACACACGACCGAGTTTCTCGGTAGAATACAGCTCCGACCGAGTTTCTGGCTGAATTCTGCCGAGAAACTCGGTCGTGTGTACGGGGCCTAAGGGTGGCATTGTTATCAAATGATATCAAATGTACCTGGGTTTGGTTTTGTGAAAGTTATTAAAGTTCGGATCCAGAATCCTAACCCCATTGAAATCAATGTGAGCAATTTTCAGCAATGACCATTTTCTAAGCTAAAGGTCAAGGGATTTGCAAAGAAAGGGAATGGGGCACTTACCTGGGGAATATGTACCAGAGAAAAAAAATGATTGCTCATTGGGGAGAGGCCATGTTATAAAAGTCCTTTGAATAACATGTTTGGGGATTCCTTAAAGCTGTATGTGGAATTACAAGTAGCGACGGCTCCCAATGACTGGGGCGCTATTATAAATTTAGGGGGCGTCTGAACCAATAGTTGGGCTCAGACTTTACTAATCCTGTAAATTAGACTCTCGTCGTTTTTTTTTCTAGTTATAATTTTAAAAATCATACTGATTTTCTGCACTTTACCTTTAGGCCCCTTTCACACTGGGTTTTCCAAGTGTTATTGGAGCGTTATTCGAGCGAAGCCTCATCTGCAATCCCAATGTGAAAGCCTGAGTGCTTTCAGAGCCCTTTCACACTGCCAGTTTTAGGGCGTTTTTGCAGTGCCTCAGTGTGAAAGGGTAAGGCGTTTTTACAGCGCTTTCAATTCATTTAAATGGAGAGGGGCGTTTTTGGAGCGTTTTTTTCAGTGCCCAAAAGCTGCTCCAAAGATGCTGCTTGCAGGAGTCAGTGTGAAAGCGTTTTATGAGCGTTTTAATAGCGCTATTTTTAACACTAAAATGCTGTAAAAATGCTTCAGTGTGAAAAGGGTCTTACAGAGACAATTCAAGAGGAAAGAGCAGGCAGAAGACATCTGTTAATAAAAAAAAAAAAAACTATTCCCTGGGACAAAGAAGAAAAATATTTTGGGGAATTATCTGCATATTTTTTAAGCCAGAATTTCAGAGATAAATAGTGAGATCAGGCGGTTTTTATGTAAGAAATCACTGTTAGGCCACACAACTTTAAAGAGCGTGCCTTCCAAATTTCATAACTAAGGAGCAGCATGAGGAAATATAAATTGTTGACCATTTTTAATTCAACTAAAAAATGATTTGTTAATGCAGTTATTACCTAACCCAAAAACGTGGTTATTGATAGAGACAAAGGGCCAGATTCACAGTGGAGATATGACGGCGTATCTGCTGATACGCCGTCGTATCTCTGTTTCTATCTATGCGACTGATTCATAGAATCAGTTACGCATAGATAGCCAGAAGATCCGACAGGTGTTATTGTTTTACACTGTCGGATCTTAGGATGCAATACCGCGGCCGCCGCTGGGGGGAGTTTGCGTCGTAAACCAGCGTCGGGTATGCAAATTAGGAGTTACGGCGATTCACAACGGATTTTCGCGTTCGCTACGTCGCCGCTAGTCTAGTTTCCCGTCGCAAAGTTAGTCGTCGTTTTAGGTGCCCTAACTTTAGTCAGCAAGCGTACTGTCTAAAGTATGGCCGTCGTTCCCGCGTTGAAATTTAAAAATCAATGTTGTTTGCGTAAGCCGAACGGGAATACGGAATTACGCTACGCGCGTCGGCGTTCGAAAAAATGACGTCACGGCGCGCAATGCACGACAGGAGTTCGGAAACGGAGCATGCGCGGTAGGTCAGGCGCGGGAGCGCGCCTAATTTAAATGGCACACGCCCATTTAAATTGGCCCGCCTTGCGCCGGAGGCCGCCGGCGTAGGTTTTCATCGCAAGTGCTTGGTGAATCAGGCACTTGCGATGAAAAATTGCGGCGGTGTAATGTATCTACGATACGTTACGCCGCCGCTCTTCTATGTGAATCTGGCCCAAAGCAATCTAATTCAACATAAATATTCTTGCAGAGGAGAGGACTGACCCTGTCACACAACTGTGAAAAAATGAGTTTTTGAGTGTTAGTGGTGGCCAAGCACCATAACCCCACAGAAAAATTCCTGCAGAGCACAGGGTGGAACCTGCTTTAACAAACAATCACCATATCTGCAACTGTTAAACCGCTGCAAAAAATGGGTTTTTGGTGTTGGTGGTGCCTAAACATTGTAACCTGGGAAAAAATTCCTGCAGAATGTACCTTGCCTTCACATAAATTTGCCATATCTTCAACTATCACACATAGTTTTATAGGGCCAGATTCACAAAAGAGATACGACGGCGTATCTCCTGATACGCCGTCGTATCTCTGTGTTAGGGTCGTCCTAACTATGCGGCTGATTCATAGAATCAGTTACGCATAGCTAGCCCTAAGATCCGACAGGTGTAATTGAATTACACTGGCCCGGATTCAGGTAGAATTGCGCATAATTTACAGAGGCGCAGGGAGAAGAAGCTCCGTAAATTGCGCTGGCGCGCCGGCAAAATGCCCGGCGCAAGAGCATGCAATTTAAATGATCCTGTAGGTGGCGGGAATCATTTAAATTAGGCGCGTTCCCGCGCCGATCGTAGAGCGCATGCTCCGTCGGGAAACTTTCCCGACGTGCAATGCGGCAAATGACGTCGCAAGGACGTCATTTGCTTCAAAGTGAACGTGAATGGCGTCCAGTGCCATTCACGATTCACTTACGCAAAGTACGTAAAATTCAAATTTCGCGACGCGGGAACGACGGGTATACGTAACATGGGCTGCCCCAGCCTTGCGCGAAAACCGCCGTACGTAAACAACGTAAATTGTGTACGCAGGGCTCGCGCAACGTTGTGAATCGGTGTTAGTATGCAATTTGCATACTATACACTGAGCACAACGGGAACGCCACATAGCGGCCACTGCAAGAATGCAGCCTAAGATATGCGGGCATAAGAGCCTTATGCCGCGCAGATCTTAGGCTGCAGTCGGCGTAACGAGGTTCCTGAATCAGGAGCGCTTGTTACGCCGGGGCAAGTAAGCAATTGCGCTGTGTAACCTATGGTTACACAGGCGCAATTGCTTCTTGAATCTACCCCACTGTCGGATCTTAAGGATGCAATTCTAGGCCGGCCGCTAGGTGGCGAGGCCATTGCGGTCGGCGTAGAATATGCAAATGAATACTTACGGCGATCCCCGAACGTCCGAGCTGCCCGTCGATCTAACTTTACGTCGTTTCCGTCGAGTTACGTCGTGTAAAATTAGGGCTACCTCCTAGGTGTCCTAAGCCATGTTAAGTATGGCCGTCGTTCCCGCGTCGAAATTTAAAAAACAATGTCGTTTGCGTAAGTCGTCCGTGAATGGCGCTGGACACCATTTACGTTAACGTCTAAGCAAATGACGTCGGTGCGACGTCATTTAGCGCAATGCACGTCGGGTAATTTACCCGACGGAGCATGCGCAGTACGCTCGGCGCGGGAACGCGCCTAATTTAAATGGTGCCCGCCCCATTTGAATTGGGCGGGCTTGCGCCGAGCGAATTTACGATACACCGCCGCAAGTTTACAGGTAAGAGTTCTGAGAATCAGGCACTTACGCTGTAAACCTGCGGCGGTGTAACGTAAATCACATACGTTACGCTGCCCAGGAGCAACGTAATTCTATGTGAATCTTGCCCATAGTTACATAGTTAGTCAGGCTGAAAAAGACACAAGTCCATCCAGTTCAACCATAAAAAAAAAAATAATAATAATAATAATAACATACAATCACATATACCCAACTCCACACCCACAGTTGATCCAGAGGAAGGCAAAAAAAAACCAGCAGAGCATGATCCAATTTGCTACAGCAGGGGAAAAAATTCCTTCCTGACCCCCGAGAAGCAATCGGATATTCCCCAGGTCAACTTTACCTATAAATGTCAGTACCCAGTTATATTATGTACATTTAGGAAAGAATCCAGGCCAACTGTGAACTAATAGCTAGATTCACAGAGAGTTGCGGCGGCGTATCAGTAGATACGCCGTCGTAACTCTGAAGACTCTGAAGTAGATATGCCGTCGTAAATTTAAGTGTATTCTGGAAACCAGATACGCTTAAATTAGGCTAAGATACGAGCGGCGTAAGTCTCCTACGCCGTCGTATCTTTGGGTGTATATTTACGCTGGCCGCTAGGTGGCGCTTTCGTTGTTTGCAGTGTTGAATATGCAAATGAGCAAGATCCGCCAATTCACGAACGTACGTGCGCCCGTCGCAATTAGTTACGCCGTTTACATTAGAGATATGCTGGCGTAAAGATAAAGCTGCTCCCTAGGTGGCGCAGCCCATGCAAGGTATGGACGTCGGAACCGGCTTATCTTTTTACGTTGTTTGCGTAAGTCGTACGCGAATAGGGCTGGACGTAATTTACGTTCACGTCGAAACGGCGTACTTTGGAGCAATGCACACTGGGATATGTCCACGGACGGCGCATGCCGTCGGGTCACCAGTCATTAACATAAAACATGCCCCCCTGTTCCACATTTGAATTAGGCGCACTTAGGCCGGCCCATTTACGCTACGCCGCCGTAACTTAGGAGGCAAGTGCTTTGTGAATACAGCACTTGCCTCTCTGACTTACGGCGGCGTAGCGTATATGCGATACGCTACGCCGCCTCAAAATTACGCCGACATACCTGAATCCAGCTATAAATGTGTTTTGGGTGTTGGTGGAGCCTAAACACAGTGGGCCGGATTCAGAAAGAGATACGACGGCGTATCTCCTGATACGCCGTCGTATCTCTGAGTGCGCTAGGTCGTATCTATGCGGCTGATTCATAGAATCAGTTACGCATAGATATCCCTAAGATCCGACAGGTGTAAGTGTCTTAAACCGTCGTATCTTAGGCTGCAATTTCAGGCTGGCCGCTAGGTGGCGTTTCCGTTTGTTTACGCGAGGAATATGCAAATTACTATTTACGTAGATTCAGAAACGAACGACCGCCCGGCGCTTTTTTTTTACGTCGTTTGCGTTCGGCTTTTTCCGGCATAAAGTTGCCCCTGCTATTTGAGGGGTATGTGCGGCGTATCCTATGTTAAGTATGGCCGTCATTCCCGCGCCGAGTTTTGAAATTTTTACGTCGTTTGCGTAAGTCGTTCGCGAATACGGCTGGACGTAATTTACGTTTACGTCGGAAGCAATGAAGTTTTGCGGCGGATTTTCGAGCATGCGCACTGGGATGTTTTCACGAACGGCGCATGCGCCGTACAAAAAAAACTTCAAATATGCGGGGTCAAGCAAAATTTAGATAAAATACGCCCCCAAATCCCCATTTGAATTAGGCGGGTTTACGCCGACCCACATACGTTACGCCGCCGTAACTTAGGGCACAAGTTCTTTCTGAATACGGAACTTGCGCCCAAAGTTACAGCGGCGTAACGTATCCAAGATACGTTACGCCGGCCGGACAGATACGCTCTGGTATCTGAATCTGGCCCTGTAACTCCACAAATAAATTCCTACAGACAAGGTGGACCATTTTTTTATACAAAATTAACAACATTTTCAACTGTGAAAAAATTTGGGGTACAACATTTCCTTTGCAATGAAAAGCATATGTCCCCCCATTTTTAGACAGTAATGTTAGCAGGCAGGGCTCGACAAATCCCAGGCGCCAGCTCGCCATGGCAACTATAAATAGCATCCTGGTGCCTGGGCTTTTGTCAGTCCATTCACTGTTGCCGTTCCAGGCTCTGAGCAGGTAATTTTTTTCTACATTTAACCCTGCTGCGGGCGAGCAGAAGGGCTTACCTGTCAGGTGTAAGCATTCGGGTAAAGTGCTATGTATTCGAGGATCCGCTTGCTCATATGCAGGTCTGGGAAAGAGGGGAGAGAGGAGAGAGGACACGTATCCGCTATCCTCCCCATCTTGTTCCTGACCCGGAATATTTCTTGATATAATATTTCACAGCAGGGCCCTCTCCTGCGCCCACCAAGTGTAACTGTGAGGGCTTACAGTGTTGTGGCACCACCACCAAAGGCCCAATTTTTCTGCCCCTGTTTAACAGGGGAATGGAATTACAATTTTTGATCCAATATTTCAAAGCAGGGTCCGTTTCTGCGCCCACCAAGAGTAACTGTGAGGGCTTACAGTGTTGTGGCACCACCGTCACCATAGGCCCAATGTTTCTATTAAATCACTTCCGGGTCCCTGTTGAGTTTCCCTGTCCAGTATGGCCAGGAAAGAATGTAATGCAATGTGATCTGCACTACATTAAATTCAGTGGAGCACAGGGGAGACATGTAGGGTCTTTTAGATCCTGCATGTCTCATTAAAGAGAACCTGTCAGCAACAAATTATCACATTATCACAATTTAACTTACAACCAAAGAAAAAAAATGTTGAGGACCCCCCACCCCCTAAAACATCCACCCAAATACACTGCAAGCAAAATAATCAGTTTATTTATTTATTGCTTAGGAAAAAAAAGTAAAAAAACAACTAACTACTAGTAAAGAAAAGCAAACACACCACACAAAAAGGAGGAACAGCAGCAACATGGTATAAAAAGAACCTGATGCTGACACAAACAAAAAAGAGTAAGGACTGTTGGGTCTTAGACCCCATTCACACCTGAGCGACAGCCGCGTTCGGCGGTAGCGGCGTATTTTGCCGCGGGTGTGAAACTTTCAATTTTTTTTTTTTTTTTCAAAAGTCTTCCCATTGCTGTCAATGGGAAAACGCCACTGTCGCCTGAAAAAAAGGGTCCGGGACTTTTTTTCAGGCGACAGGCGTTCGGCGTCTATGAGATGTGAACCATCTCCATAGACAGCAATGGGAATTCTCCCCTCTAGCGGCAGAAGCATCCGGCGTCGGGCGTTTTGTCGCTCAGGTGTGAATGCAGCCTTAGGAAACGACAGTGAAGGCAGATGGGCTTACACTCTACTTTCCCTAGCCACAAAAACTGCATTTCATTGCAAAATATCAGTATCAAATATACAGCACTGAATATAGTGTCTTATATAGCAATATATAAAGCCCATAGCACTACACTACACTAACCAACTCTCACTCTAAAAACAATGTCAGCTGTCCCTCACTAAACTTCTGTTACACTGACAAAGGGCTGCTGGGAATGCCTTTTATAGTTTAAAGCGGGAGTTCACCCATTTGTTTGTTTTTTGCCCTTTTACCCTTAGATTCCTGCTCGTTTTGTCTAGGGGAATCGGCTATTTGTTTTAAAATATGATCCGTACTTACCCGTTTTCGAGATGCATCTTCTCCGTCGCTTCCGGGGTATGGGTCTTCGGGAGCGGGCGTTCCTTCTTGATTGACAGTCTTCCGAGAGGCTTCCGACGGTCGCATCCATCGCGTCACTATTAGCCGAAAGAAGCCGAACGTCGCTGCGGCTCTATACAGCGCCTGCGCACCGACGTTCGGCTTCTTTCGGAAAATCGTGACGAGATGGATGCGACCGTCGGAAGCCTCTTGGAAGACTGTCAATCAAAATAGGAATGCCCAGTCCCGCAGCCCATACCCGGAAGCGACGGAGAAGATGCATCTCGTAAACCGTAAGTACTGCTCATATTTTAAAACATCTAGCCGATTCCCCTAGACAAAACGAGCATCCATCTAGGGGGAAATAGTGATATATACGGGTGAACCTCCGCTTACGACTTACACCGATGCAGTGGTCAGGTGCAAGACTTTGGCCAATGATGGCTTTGACAATGCATTGTGGGATGTTAAGAGGAGCTATTCCCCCCTGAACATCTCAAAAGCTCAGACCATCTTGCATTCGGGCCAAACACTCACCTCATACCTACTGACCATTAATGTTACATAGTTAGTCAGGTTGAAAAAAGACACAAGTCCATCTAGTTCAACCATAAAAAAAAAAAATTAAATATCGTACAATCCCATATACCCAATTCTATGCCCAATTCTATACCCACAGGGGTAGAATGGTGTATCTTTGTGCGGGCGTAACGTATCCTATTTACGTTACGCCTCCGCAACTTTTACAGGCAAGTGCCGTATTCTCAAAAGAAAGTTGCGGCGGCGTAGCATAAATAGGCCGGCGTAAGCCCGCCTAATTCAAATTGTGAAGAGGTGGGCGTGTGTTATGTAAATTAACCATGACCCGACGTGATTGACGTTTTTCACGAACGGCGCATGCGCCGTCCGTGGAATTTTCCAGTGTGCATTGCTACAAAGTACACCGCAAGGACGTATTGGTTTCGACGTGAACGTAAATGACGTCCAGCCCCATTCACGGACGACTTACGCAAACAACGTAAATTTTTCAAAATTTGGCGCCGGAACGACGTCCATAGTTAACATAGGATACGCTGCATGTACGCCACCATATAGCAGGGGTAACTTTACGCCGGGAAAAGCCTAACATAAACGGTGTAACTGTACTGTGTCGGCCGGGCGTACGTTCGTGAATTTGCGTATCTAGCTGATTTACATATTTCTAGGCGTAAATCAGCGTACACGCCCCTAGCGCCTGTCGGATCTAATAGAAATCTATGCGGAACTGATTTTATGAATCAGGCGCATAGATACGACCCCCCAGACTCAGAGATACGACGGCGTATCTGGAGATACGCCGTCGTATCTCCTTTGTGAATCTACCCCACAGTTGATCCAGAGGAAGGCAAAAACCTCCAGCAGAGCATGATCCAATTTACTACATACAACAGAGGAAAAAATTCCTTCCTGATCCCCCGAGAGGCAATCGGATTTTCCCTGGATCAACTTTACCTATAAATGTCAGTACTCAGTTATATTATGTCCATTTAGGAAAGTATCCAGGCTTTTCTTAACCACTTAAGACCCGGACCATTGGAAGGGTAATGGTACTCTTTTCTTAGCATTATTTTTATTTTATTTTTTTTTACCACATATCCTGTATGTGCTCTGCCCTTCCACAGTATACCCTGATTTATTAGCAATGCTAATGATGTTGTCTACTGATTATATGTTTTGGCGAAGTTACCGTATTTTCCGGCATATAAGACGACCTTTTGGATGCAAAAAAATGCATCCAAAGTCGGGGGTCGTCTTGTACGCCGATGACAGTCTCCGTGACGCCGTCAGGCTGCGGGCATCCATGATTTAAAAGCCGCGCCTCCTCCTGAGACTGTTCCGTGATAGGCGGAACAAAAATTTTCCCAGCAGGGCCTCTGTTCAGTGTTCCGCCTATCACGAATGCCTTCTCATCCTCGGACGAGAGGACATCTGTGATAGGCGGAACACTGAACAGAGGCCCTGCTGGGAAAATTTGTTTTCCGCCTATCACGGAACAGTCTGAGGAGAAGGCGTGGCTTTTGAATCATGGATGCCCGCAGCCTGGAAGCCAGAATCTACAAAAAAATAAGGTAGGGAGATCGTCTTGGCCGGCACAGTGGGGGCAAGTGATGGCACAGTGGGGGCAAGTGATGGCACAGTGGGGGCAAGTGATGGCACAGTGGAGGCAAGTGATGGCACAGTGGAGGCAAGTAATGGCACAGTGGAGGCAAGTGATGGCACAGTGGGGGCAAGTGATGGCACAGTAGGGGAAAGTGATGGCACAGTGGGGGCAAGTGATGGCACAGTGGAGGCATGTAATGTAATGGCACAGTGGAGGTATGTAATGTAATGGCACAGTGAGATTTGAAAAAAGCCTGTTTCTGTCAGCGGTTGTTCCTGTCAGTGGTTGTTCTGGCTACCCCTCAGCTTCCAGAAAGACTAGTAGGAAGGGGGTAGTCTTATACGGCGAGTATATCCCAAAACCAACATTTTTCCTGGAAAAATAGGGGGTCGTCTTATACGCCCAGTCGTCTTATATACGCCGGCAAATACGGTACCCTTTTATTGTATCTGCTGTACACCATTCAATAAAAATTAAAATTGAAAAAATAAAAAAAAAGACCCGGACCATTAAAGGGGTTGTAAAGGAAAACATTTTTTTTTCATAATAAGCATCCTTTACCTGCAGACATTCCTCTTTTCACTTCCTCATTGTTCGTTTTTGCTCAGAAGTTGCTCCATTTCTTCTCTGTTCTGTTCACTTCCTGCTTGTCTGATTTTACTGACCACCGTGATGGGAGGCTTTACTGCGGTGGTCAGTAACGTGCTCAGCCCCTCCTGGGAACTATATCTGTGTGGCAGGACGCTCTCTACGTGTTAGAGACTTCAAGGAGGTGTGAATTACTGGGCGTGCCGCAATGCATACTGGGAAATGTATTTCTTACATGAAAGAGCGATGCAAACCAGGAAGTGAATGAGAGAACAGAAACTAGAATGCCGGAGGTGATATAGATGAAGGAATTTAATAGGTATTTACTTGTTTTTTAACAGAATCATTACACTATTCTGTCTGTCTACCTTGCAGACATTAATTTTAGGCAAAAAATGTTTTTCCTTTACAACTCCTTTAAGCAGTTTAAGGACCTTTGGCCTTTTTTGTGATTCCGCACTGCGTCGCTTTAACTGACAATTGCGCGGTCGTGTGACGTGGCTCCGAAACAAAATTGGCGTCCTTTTTTCCCCACAAATAGAGCTTTCTTTTGGTGGTATTTGATCACCTCTGCGGTTTTTATTTTTTGTGCTATAAACAAAAATAGAGCGACAATTTTGAAAAAAAATCAATATGTTTTACTTTTTGCTATAATAAATATCCTCAAAAAATATATATATAAAAAAAATTGTTTTTCTCAGTTTAGGCCGATACGTATTCTTCTACTTTTTTTAGGTAAAAAAATCGCAATAAGTCGCTTATTAATTAATTGGCAAAAATTATAGCGTTTACAAAATAGGGGATAGTTTTATGGCATTTTTATTAATATTTTATTTGTTTTACTAGTAATGCCAGCGATCAGCGATTTTTTTTGTGACTGCGACATTATGGCGGACACATCGGACACTTTTGACATATTTTTGTGACCATTGTCACAGCGAAAAGTGCTATAAAAATGTACTTATTACTGTGAAAATGACAATGGCAGTGAAGGGGTTAACCACTAGGTGGCGCTAAGGGTTAAGTGTGCCCTAAGGGAGTGATTCTTACTGTAGGGGGCGTTGCTGTAGGGAACAAATGATCAGTGTCACTGCCACACAGAAGAATGGGGAAGGTATGTTCACACACACCTCTCCCCATTCTTCAGCTCCTGTGACCCAATCGCGGGACACCGGCGGCGATCGGGTCCGCGGGTCCCGCGGTCATGAAGCTTCGGACCGGGTCGTGTGCGACCCACGGCTGGGCTCTTAAAGGCGACGTACAGGTACGTGCCTGTGCCCAGCCGTGCCATTCTGCCGACATATATGTGCAGGAAGCGGTCCATAAGTGGTTAAAGCAATCTACTGAGTTGGCCAGAACCACCTCTGGAGGGAGTCTATTAAACATTTTCACAGCTCTTGTAAATGTAAAGGAGTCCTCCCACTGACCACCAATCTAACATGCCATTCTCCACTGACAGCCAAACAACATGTCATGTACTACCATGTAAGTAGGCACTTCGCTGGCCATCAATGTGTAAGGGGGCAAATTTCCACTGACCATCAACGTAAGTGGGCAAATTTCCACTGACCATTAATTTAAGGGGCACTTTTCCACTGACCAGCAGTTCAAGGCAGCACTTTTGCACAGAACATCATAGTAAGGGGGGTACCTTTCCATTCATTATCAATATAAGGGAGCACTTTTCCACTGACCAGCTATATAAGAGGCACTTTCTCACTGAACATCAATGCAAGGAGGCACTTTTTCGCTGACCATGAATGTAACGGGCGCTATTCCATTCACCACCAATATATGGTGGTACCTTTCCACAGACCATCAATGAAAGGGGGCACCCAGGGCCGATCCTAGGGTCACAGGTGCCTGGGTGCAGAAATATTTCTGGTACCCCCACATGGGCGTGGTCATTTTACTAACTCCTCCCCTTTACACATGTTTCTATGGCAACGACACAACAACAGAGATGAATCCTCCCCCCCCCCCCCCCCAGCAAGCACTGCCAGGCTGGACGGGCTGCCCTATGCTTACACACCAGTTCTGGACGGACACACACCTATGCTCATAACACTAGTTCTGGACGGACACAAACAAGGAGAGAAGGAGGGAGGGGAGAACTCTGACACTTCGACGCCCCCACCTCTGCAGGCGCCCGGGTGCAAAGCAACCTGTGCACCCTGCCTAGGATCAGCCCTGGGGTCACCTTCCATTGATCATCAATGTCAGGGAACACGCTTCCACTGATCATCCATATAACAGGACACTTTGTAAGATGCACTTTTCTACTGACCATGAATGTGAGGGGCACTACTCAACTGACCATCAGTATAAAATGGCACCTTCTCACTGACTATCAATTTAAGGGAGCACTTTTTCCACTGACCAGCAATATAAGGGGTACTTTCTCACTGACCATTAATGTAAGGAGGCACTTTTTCACTGACCATTAATGTAAGGGATATTATTCCACTAACCCCCCAATACAAGGTGGCACTTTTCCACTGACCATCAACGTAAGGTGGAACATTTACATTGACCAACGGTGTGAAGGCCACTTTTACACTGACTTTCAGTGTAAAGGCACTTTTCTACTAATCATCAATATAAGGGCTTCTTTTCCACTGACCATCAATGTGAGGCGGCACTTTTACAGAAACCATGAATGTGATAATCCACTACAATTTTCACAGCCTGTACTTCTTTCTTGTTTTAACCAGTGACAGCCTGGTTGCAGTGCTATTCAACCATGATCCCATTCATTTGAGTGAGAAGTGTTTGGCAGTGGTACTGACTAGCAAACAAGACTTGTTGTAGAAATGTCACTGCACCACAACCATCATGATGTGTGCTAACATGGCCGCTGGCCAATTTAACTTGCGGCCTGATGTTTGGTAAAACCACCTGTTATTGCTGCCCCTTATCTGCACATGTGAACGAGGTCTAGCTGCAAATAGTTTTGTCATATAAAGCAGCCCTGGATGCTAAATACACTAAATACACCACATTCCTAAGGGCTCTTTCACACGGAGCGGATGCGTATTGATCCGCCCCGTGTGTGTCCGTCTGCTCAGCGGGGATCATCCGTAAATCCCCGCTGAGCTGTCGGCGGACAGCTGTGCAGAGACCGCCCTGTCTCTCCTCTGCTCTCCCCTATGGTGAATCAGATGAATACGGACCGTGTGTCCGTATTCATCCGATCCGTTCCGCCAGACGGAAGAAAAATAGGGTTTTCTTCCGTCTGAAAAAGTGGATCTTTGCGGAGGCGGATCTTTACGGACGTTAGCGGATGCATCATCCGCTAACGTCTGCAATCCCATAGGGAAGCATTACAAGTCCGTAAACGAACTTGTAAAAAACGGACCGTTCGTCCGCCCGTGTGAAAGGGCCCTTATTCTCTAAGGGCTCTGTCACACGAAGCGGATCCGTATTGATCCGCCCCGTGTGTGTCCGTCTGCTCAGCGGGGATCATCTGTAAATCCCTGCTGAGCTGTCGGCGGACAGGGCAGTCCCCGCACACTGTGCAGAGACCGCCGTTCGTCCGCCCGTGTGAAAGGGCCCTAACTCACTCCTGTATCCATAACTTATTGTTCATGCTAGTATAACATGAGCTGTACATAGAGTCATTTTTAGTAAGTGTTCTCTGAGACCTAAAAGTTCGACTTGATTCTGAGCATGCATGGAGGTCCACAGACTATCGTTTTTTTCTATCGTTTTTTTATCCATAGGAAATTTTTAAAACCTGTTCTATTTTTTTTCATGTTTTCATCAGACAAACCGATCGTGTGTACAGGGCTTTAGGCCTCATGTACACTGATGCTTGTAAACTGACGTTTAGGAGCAGTTGTGAGTTTTTTTCAACTGCCTCTGAACTGTACTTTATGTTATCTTTTCTGTCCATGTACACAGGGTTGTTTACAGTCGTTTTTAGGCAGTTGAGTTTAGAGGCATTTTTTGGAACGCCAAAAAATGCGTTCAGAAGCTGAGTTTACAGGCATTTCGAGCACCAAACGCTTCTAAACACGGCTAAAGACAGTAACTCGCGTTTAGCTGCGTTTTGTTTACAGCCGCTTCTAAACACAAATGCGGCATGTAAATGCAGCAAAACTGACATTT
This sequence comes from Rana temporaria, assembly GCF_905171775.1. NCBI lineage: Eukaryota > Metazoa > Chordata > Amphibia > Anura > Ranidae > Rana > Rana temporaria. The sequence continues at coordinate 59,565,825 of NC_053491.1, forward strand.
TAAACGTCAGTTACTATCTGTCAAGTTAAATCGTTCAGGAGAGGTTGTAAAAATGTCCCGTATATATGAAGCCTTGTGCCGCGTACACACGACCGTTTTTCATGACGAGAAAAATTCAATTTTTTAAATTGGTCATTAAAAACGATTGTGTGTGAGCTCCAGAGCATTTTTCACACTGTGAAAAAATGGGCATTAAAAATTTAGAACATGCTCTAATTTTTCTCGTTGTTTTTCACGTCGTGAAAAACAGTTGTGTGTAGGCTTTAACAACGGGAAAGAAACGTGCATGCTCAGAAGCAAGTTATGAGACAGGAGCACTTGTTCTGGTAAAACTAGCGTTCGTAATGGAGATAGCACATTCATCACGCTGTAACAGACTGAAAAGCACGAAGACTGAAAAGCGCAAATTATCTCTCACCAAACTTTTACTAACACGAAATCAGCAAAAGCAGCCCAAAGGGTGTCGCCATCCGAATGGAACTTTCCTTTTATAGTGCCGTCGTACGTGTTGTACGTCACCGCGTTTTGCTAGAGCATTTTTTTTTCATGATCGTGTGTATGCAAGGCAGGCTTGACAATAATCACGTCGAGAAAAAAAAAAATTCTAGGACATTAAAAACGGTTGTGTGGACGCGGCATTAGGCTTTCCTTTAGTAACCTCTCCTCCAGTAAGTTTTTTCCCTATAGTAAGCACCCCTGCTATAGTAAGCTCTCCTATAGAAATTTTTCCTATAGTAACCTCTCTTATGCCGTATACACACGACCGGATTTCCGATTAAATAAAATCTGATGGAATTTTCTGTCGGAAATCCGATGAAGCTGACTTTGATCAGTCTTGCATACACACTATCAGACTAAATTCCGACCGTCCAAAACGCAGTGACGTAAAACACTACGACGTGCTGAGAAAAATGAAGTTCAATGCTTTCCGAGCATTCATCGACTTGATTCTGAGCATGCGTGGATTTTTCTCCGATCGTTTTTTTTCCACCGATGGAAAAAAGACCGATGGGGCCCACACACGATCGGTTTGTCCGATGAAAAAAGTCCATCTGACTTTTTTCATGGGTAAAACCAATCGTGTGTACATGGCATAATAGTAAGTTCTATTTAGTAACCTCTCGTACAGTAAGTTCTTGTATAGTAATGTCTCTTATAGTAAGTTCACCTATAGTAGGCTCCTCTATAGCAACCTCTAATTTAGTAACCTTTCCTAAAATAAGCCTCCTTTCCTAGTAACCTTTCCATAGTAACCTTTCCTAGAGTAAGCTGGTAAGCTATAGTAACCTGTCCCACTGTAAGCTTTCTCTAAGTAAGCTCTCCTATGGTAACCTCTCCTATAATATGCTCTCCTATAATAAGCTCTCCTATAGAAAGCTACACTATAGTAACCTCTCCTGAAATAACTTTTCACACAGAAACCTTTTCTATAGTAACCCCTCCAATAGTACCCCCTCCTAGATTAATTTCTCATTTAGTAAGTTGCCCTACAGTATTCTATCCTATAGTAACCTCCTGTATAGTAAGCTCTGCTATAGTAACCTATCATATAGTAAGCTCTCCGATAGAAACCTTTACTATAGTAAATGCTTCTTTCCTATAGTAATCCCTACTTTAGTAAGCTCTTGTATAGTTATTTCTCCTATAATATGCTAACATATTGTAAACTGTCCTATAGTAAGCACCCCTATAGTAACCTCTCCTATAATATCCTCTCCTATAGTAAGTTTTGCTATAGTAACCTGGGACAGGCTCGTATGGGCCCCAGTGCATTACTTTGCCCAGGGACCCATGATGCTATTAAGTTGTTCCTGAACTCCCCTATAGTAACCTGTCCTATAAGCTCTCCTATAGTCTATAGTTGGCTTTCTTATAATAACCTGTGCTTTAATAAGCTCTTCTATAGTAACCTGTCCAATAAGCTCTCCTATAGTCTATAGTTGACTTTCCTCTAGTAACCTGTGCTAAAGTAAGCTCTCCTGTAGTCTATAGTAGGCTTTCCTATATTTCCCTGTCCAATAAGCTCTCCTATAGTTTATAGTAATATATCCTATAGAAACGTGTCATATAAGCTCAGCTATAGTCTATAGTTATAGTTATATGGCTTTCCTATAGTAACCTGTGCTATAGTAAGCTCTTCTATAGTCTGTGGTAGGCTTTCCAAAAGTAACCTGTCCTATGAGCTCTCCTATAGTCTATAGTAGGATTTCCTATAGTCTATAAACTCTCTAAAGTATCTTCTCCTATAAGTAACCTGTCCTATAGTAAGCTCCCCTATAGTCTATAGTAGTAATCTATCTTACACTAATCTGTCCTATGGTATGCCCTCCTATAGTAAGCCCTCCTATTGTAACCTGTCCTATAGTAAACTCTCCCATAAGACCCTGTCCTATAGTATGCTGTCCTACAGTCCACAGTAAGCTATCTTATACTCTATAGTAAGTTCTTCCATAATCTATAGTAAACTCTCTATAGTGTTCTCTCCTATAGTAAGCTCTCCTATAGTCTATAGTAAACGCTCTAAAGTATGCTCTCCTATTGTAACATATTCTATAGTAAGCTCTCCTATAGACTCTCTACATGTTCCTCTTTATTTTTCTGTCCTATAGTAAGCTCTCCTATAGTCTATAGTTAACACTCTATAGTATGCTCTCCTATACTAACCTGTCCTATAGTAAGCTCTCCTATAGTCGACTTTCTATAGTAAGTTCTCCTATATCTATAGTAGACTTTCTATAGTAAGTTCTCCTATAGTCTATAGTAGACTCTCTATAATAGACTCTCTATAGTGTGCTCTCCTAAGCTGTCCTATAATCTATAGTAAACTCTCTATAGTATGCTCTATTATAATAACCTGTCCTATAGTCTATAGTAAACTCTCTATAATATGCTCTCCTATAGTAACCTGTCCTTTAGTAAGTCCTCCTATAGTAACCTGTTCTATATTAGAATCTCCTTTATGAACCTGTGCTAAAGTAAGTTCTCTTATAATTTATAGTAAACTCTCTATAGTATGCTCTCCTATAGTAACCTGTCCTATAGTAAGTCTTCCTATGGGAACCTGCGCTATAATAAACTGTCCTATAGTCTATAATAAACTCTCTATAGTATGCTCTCCTATAGTAACCTGTCCTTTAGTAAGTCTTCCTATATTAACCTGTCTTATAGTAGAATCTCCTATAGGAGCCTGTGCTATAGTATGTTCTCTTATAGTTTATAGTAAACTCTATAGTATGATCTCCTATAGTAACCTCTCCTATAGTAAGTCTTCCTATAAGAACCTGCGCTGTCCTATACTCTATAGTAAACTCTCTTTAGTATGCTCTCCTATAATAACCTGTCCTATAGTCTATAGTAAACGCTCTATAGTATGCTCTCCTATAGTAATCGGTCCTATAGTAAGTCTTCCTATAGGAACCTGTGCTATAATAACCTGTCCTATAGTCTATAGTAAACTCTCTATAGTATGCTCTCCTATAATAACCTGTCCTATTGTTTATAGTAAACTCTCTATAGTATGCTCTCCTATAATAACCTGTCCTATAGTCCAGTGACGGTGCGTCGATAGTGGGTGCAGGAGCGCTGCCCCCTCTCTCATGCACCGCCACTGAAACAATACATAGATTAATGCATTGCGCCACTGCCGCCCACTATTCAGATGGCCGGCCCCCTGGTGAGCGCCAGCCATCTGAATAACAGCAGTTGATTGGCTTTGGAAGTGTCTATGAGAGCCAGCGGACAGTGGAGTGAGGATGGCTGACCCGAGAAAGGTGGCATTTTACAGGGGGCAAACTGGTGAATTTTGAGGGGGAAAACTGGCGGCAATTGATGGGCACAGTGACGACAATTGATGGGCACAGTGGCTGCGTTTGATGGCATGGCACAGTGGTGACAATTGATGGGCACAGTGGTGACAATTGATGGCACAGTGGCTGCGTTTGATGGCATGGTAAAGTGGTGACAATTGATGGGCACAGTGGCAACAATTGATGGCACAGTGGCTGCGTTTGATGGCATGACAAAGTGGTGACAATTGATGGGTACAGTGGCTGCGTTTGATGGCATGTCACAGTGGCTGCGTTTGATGGCATGGCACAGTGGCGACAATTGATGGCACAGTGGTGACAATTGATGGCACAGTGGCGACAATTGATGGCATGGCACAGTGGCGACAATTGATGGCACAGTGGTGACAATTGATGGCATGGCACAGTGGCGACAATTGATGGCACAGTGGTGACAATTGATGGCAAAGTGGCGACAATTAATGGGCACAGTGGCAGCATTAGATGGGCACATTGGCTGCGTTTGATGGGCACAGTGGCTGCAATTGATGGGCACAGTGGTGGCAATTGATGGGCACAGTGGCTGCGTTTGATGGCATTGGACAGTGGTGACAATTGATGGGCACAGTGGCGACAATTGATGGCACAGTGGCTGTGCTTGATGGCATGGCACAGTGGCGACAATTGATGGGCACAGTGGCAACAATTGATGGCACAGTGGCTGCGTTTGATGGCATGAAAAAGTGGTGACAATTGATGGGTACAGTGGCTGCGTTTGATAGCATGTCACAGTGGCTGCGTTTGATGGCATGGCACAGCGGCGACAATTGATGGCACAGTGGCGACAATTGATGGCATGGCACAGTGGCGACAATTGATGGCACAGTGGTGACAATTGATGGCATGGCACAGTGGCGACAATTGATGGCACAGTGGTGACAATTGATGGCACAGTGGCGACAATTGATGGCATGGCACAGTGGCGACAATTGATGGCACAGTGGTGACAATTGATGGCATGGCACAGTGGCGACAATTGATGGCACAGTGGTGACAATTGATGGCAAAGTGGCGACAATTAATGGGCACAGTGGCAGCATTAGATGGGCACATTGGCTGCGTTTGATGGGCACAGTGGCTGCAATTGATGGGCACAGTGGTGGCAATTGATGGGCACAGTGGCTGCGTTTGATGGCATTGGACAGTGGTGACAATTGATGGGCACAGTGGTGACAATTGATGGCACAGTGGCTGTGCTTGATGGCATGGCACAGTGGCGACAATTGATGGGCACAGTGGCAACAATTGATGGCACAGTGGCTGCGTTTGATGGCATGAAAAAGTGGTGACAATTGATGGGTACAGTGGCTGCGTTTGATAGCATGTCACAGTGGCTGCGTTTGATGGCATGGCACAGCGGCGACAATTGATGGCACAGTGGCGACAATTGATGGCATGGCACAGTGGCGACAATTGATGGCACAGTGGTGACAATTGATGGCATGGCACAGTGGCGACAATTGATGGCACAGTGGTGACAATTGATGGGCACAGTGGCGACAATTGATGGGCACAGTGGCAGCATTAGATGGGCACATTGGCTGCGTTTGATGGGCACAGTGGCTGCAATTGATGGGCACAGTGGTGGCAATTGATGGGCACAGTAGCTGCGTTTGATGGGCACAGTGAGGCTGCAATTGTTTTTATTCGTTTGTTTGCGCCCCCCCCAAAAAATTTGAACACCAGCCGCCACTGCTATAGTCTATAGTAAACTCTCTATATTATGCTCTCCTATAATAACCTGTCCTATAGTAAGTTCTCCTATAGGAACCTTAAGAACCTGTGGTATAGTAAGGTCTCTTGTAGTCTATAGTAAGGTGGTCTCTTGTGGGCCATAGTAAGGTGGTCTCTTGTAGTCTATAGTAAGGTCTTTTGTAGTTCATGGTAAGGTGGTCTATTGTAGTCTATAGTAAAGTGGTCTATTGTAGTCTATAGTAAGGTGGTCTCTTCGAGTCTATAGTAAGGTGGTCTGTTGTAGTTTCTATAGTAAGGTGGTCTCTTGTAGTGTATAGTAAGGTGGTCTCTAGTAGTGTATAGTAAGGTGGTCTCTTGTAGTGTATAGTAAGGTGGTCTCTTGTAGTGTATAGTAAGGTGGTCTCTTGTAGTGTATAGTAAGGTGGTCTGTTGTAGTCTCTATAGTAAGGTGGTCTCCTCTAGTCAGTCTATAGTAAGGTGGTCTGTTGTAGTCTATAGTAAGGTGGTCTGTTGTAGTCTCTATAGTAAGGTGGTCTGTTGTAGTGTATAGTAAGGTGGTCTGTTGTAGTCTCTATAGTAAGGTGGTCTCTTGTAGTGTATAGTAAGGTGGTCTCTTGTAGTGTATAGTAAGGTGGTCTATTGTAGTGTATAGTAAGGTGGTCTCTTGTAGTGTATAGTAAGGTTGTCTCTTGTAGTGTATAGTAAGGTGGTCTGTTGTAGTCTCTATAGTAAGGTGGTCTCCTCTAGTCAGTCTATAGTAAGGTGGTCTGTTGTAGTCTCTATAGTAAGGTGGTCTGTTGTAGTGTATAGTAAGGTGGTCTGTTGTAGTCTCTATAGTAAGGTGGTCTCTTGTAGTGTATAGTAAGTTGGTCTCTTGTAGTGTATAGTAAGGTGGTCTGTTGTAGTCTCTATAGTAAGGTGGTCTCCTCTAGTCAGTCTATAGTAAGGTGGTCTCCTGTAGTCTATAGTAAGGTGGTCTCCTGTAGTGAGTCTATAGTAAGGTGGTCTGGTGTAGTCTCTATGGTAAGGTGGTCTCCTGTAGTGAGCCTATAGTAAGGTGGTCTGGTGTAGTCTCTATAGTAAGGTGGTCTCCTGTAGTGAGCCTATAGTAAGGTGGTCTGGTGTAGTCTCTATAGTAAGGTGGTCTGTTGTAGTGTATAGTAAGGTGGTCTCTTGTAGTCTATAGTAAGGTGGTCTGTTGTAGTGTATAGTAAGGTGGTCTCCTGTAGTGAGTCTATAGTAAGGTGGTCTCCTGTAGTCTATAGTAAGGTGGTCTCCTGTAGTGAGTCTATAGTAAGGTGGTCTCTTGTAGTCTATAGTAAGGTGGTCTCTTGTAGTCTCTATAGTAAGGTGGTCTGTTGTAGTCTCTATAGTAAGGTGGTCTCCTGTAGTCTATAGTAAGGTGGTCTCTTGTAGTCTATATAGTAAGGTGGTCTGTTGTAGTCTCTATAGTAAGGTGGTCTCTTGTAGTCTCTATGGTAAGGGGGTCTCCTGTAGTGAGCCTATAGTAAGGTGGTCTGTTGTAGTCTCTATAGTAAGGTGGTCTCCTGTAGTCTATAGTAAGGTGGTCTCTTGTAGTCTATATAGTAAGGTGGTCTGTTGTAGTCTCTATAGTAAGGTGGTCTCTTGTAGTCTCTATGGTAAGGGGGTCTCCTGTAGTGAGCCTATAGTAAGGTGGTCTGGTGTAGTCTCTATGGTAAGGTGGTCTCGTGTAGTCAGCTCCCATAGAGCTCCCCATACATACACGGAGAGAACACACAGCCCCCGGACAGCCTCAGTCGCTCCTCCAGCCAAGAAGGGCTGAGCCTGATCCTGGGAAGGAGCAGCCGCAGCTCCAGCCTGTGTCTTGTATGATGTATCTGGGCGGGTCACTGGTCCACTAAGCTTTGGATCTGGAGGATTGTCCCTAACGGCCACTTTGTTCTATAAATTGTACATAGCGCCCGTCCTCCCACATACAAGGAGCATGGCTTGCGCTGAGTCGGGTAACCCTGAGTAGCGCTGCTGTCCGTCTCCTTGGAATAGAGCGCTCTGGGGGTAGGGCACAGCAACCTTCTGCCTGCTGCGTAATGCCATTTCCTTCTACATAGTCGCTGGAAGATAGTGTGCCCGAACTTCTCCTCACAAGACCTGTGCAGGACCCGCAGGAGCCCGCAGAGCCAGAAGAAGAAGGGGGACCCGGAGAAGAGGGGAGAAGAAGAGGGGAGAAGGGGCTCCTGTGAGCAGGCAGGATGCGGCTGACCAGTGTATTGGGGTTGGCAGTCGGATTTACAGCCTTCCTGTCCTTCAGTGCCAGTCAAGGTGCCGACAAAGATGCCACCGCAGCGGACACGGTGAAGGAAGCCAGAGCCAACCGAGCCAAGAGGAGAGGTGGAGGAGCCGGAGCGGGGCACGACGTGCTGAAAGGGTGACTACTCCTCATTACTACTTCTTCTATTCACTCATAAGATAAACTCTACACCCTCTGTCACATCTTTATTCCTGCCCATGGCCCTATCTGGGAAGCTTGCTCTATCTTTTGGCAAAACTTTTTCTTTATAGTTGTTTATGGAGAGGAGAAATATTAAACCCTTTTTATTGGTGCCACTGGGGAAAGTCACCCCTCTATTTCTACAATTTTATTGGTGCCTATGTCCCCATTGGGAGGTTCACCCCTCTATTTGTACCCTTTTATTGGTGCCTATGTCCCCATTGGGAGGTTCCCCCCTCTTTTTGTACCCTTTTATTGGTGCCTATGTCCCCATTGGGGAGGTTCACCCCTCTATTTGTACCCTTTTTTTGGTGCCTATGTCCCCATTGGGAGGTTCACCCCTCTATTTGTACCCTTTTATTAATGCCTATGTCCCCATTTGGAGGTTCACCCCTCTATTTGTACCCTTTTATTGGTGCCTATGTCCCCATTGGGAGGTTCCCCCCTCTATTTCTACAATTTTATTGGTGCCTATGTCCCCATTGGGAGGTTCCCCCCTCTATTTGTACCCTTTTATTGGTGCCTATGTCCCCATTGGGAGGTTCACCCCTCTATTTGTACCCTTTTATTGGTGCCTATGTCCCCATTGGGAGGTTCCCCCCCCTATTTCTACAATTTTATTGGTGCCTATGTCCCCATTGGGAGGTTCGCCCCTCTATTTGTACCCTTTTATTTGTGGCTATGTCCCCATTGGGAGGTTCACCCCTCTATTTGTACCCTTTTATTGGTGCCTATGTCCCCCATTGGGGAGGTTCACCCTCTATTTGTACCCTTTTATTGGTGCCTATGTCCCCATTGGGGAGGTTCATCCCTCTATTTGTACCCTTTTATTGGTGCCTATGTCCACATTGGGAGGTTCACCCCTCTATTTGTACCCTTTTATTTGTGGCTATGTCCCCATTGGGAGGTTCACCCCTCTTTTTTTTTACTCTTTTATTGGTGCCTATGTCCCCATTGGGGAGGTTCCCCCCTCTATTTGTACCCTTTTATTGGTGCCTATGTCACGTTCCCCCCTCTATTTGTACCCTTTTATTGGTGCCTATGTCCCCATTGGGGAGGTTCCCTCCTCTATGTGTACCCTTTTATTGGTGCCTATATCCCTATTGGGGAGGTTCATCCCTCTATTTGTACCCTTTTATTGGTGCCTATGTCCCCATTGGGAGGTTCACCCCTCTATTTGTACCCTTTTATTGGTGCCTATGTCCCCATTGTGGGGTTCACCCCTCTATTTGTACCCTTTTATTGGTGCCTATGTCCCCATTGGGAGGTTCCCCCCTCTATTTGTACCCTTTTATTTGTGGCTATGTCCCCATTGGGGAGGTTCCCCCCTCTATTTGTACCCTTTTATTGGTGCCTATGTCCCCATTGGGGAGGTTCATCCCTCTATTTGTACCCTTGTATTGGTGCCTGTGTCCCCATTGGGGGTTCACTCCTCTATTTGTACCCTTTTATTGGTGCCTATGTCCCCATTGGGAGGTTCACCCCTCTATTTGTACCCTTTTATTGGTGCCTATGTCCCCATTGGGGAGGTTCACCCCTCTATTTGTACCCTTTTATTGGTGCCTATGTCCCCATTGGGAGGTTCACCCCTCTGATTGTACCCTTTTATTGGTGCCTATGTCCCCATTGGGAGGTTCACCCCTCTATTTGTACCCTTTTATTGGTGCCTATGTCCCCATTGGGGAGGTTCACCCCTCTATTTGTACCTAGAAAGAAAGTAGAGGTGACCACACACTATACAACCTCTTTCAGAGCTACCACCCCTTGCATAGTTCAAGAGCCTGCCTGATTTGATACAAATTTAAAGTGTGTCTCTAGGAAAAAGATTATTAGTCTTTTTATCAAGTTCACATTGCGGAGACTCGCCCCTCTATCTCTAGTCAGAAGTTTGTTTTATTTTTCACTTTTGGCTAGATGGCAAGTTTGCATTGGTACCTATGACCTTGTTGGGAAGACTCGCCCGTCTATCCCTATGCAATTTTTTTTCAGTTTTTGATATAGTGGAGAAGGGTTAGACCCCCCCCCCCCCATCAAATATTTATTGGTGCCTATATCCTCATTGAGCAAACGTGCCCCTCTGACCCTAGCCAATAATTTTTTATTTTTTTTTGTTCAGTCCATCAAGTTTTTATTGGTGCCTATGACCTTGTTGGGAAAAATTAGACCCTCCATCAAGTTTTTATTGGTGCCTATGACCTTGTTGGGAAAAATTAGACCCTCCATCAAGTTTTTATTGGTGCCTATGACCTTGTTGGGAAGACTCGCCCCTCTATCGCTAGACAAAATACTTATTTTCCCCAGTTCTTGATAGAGTGGAGAAGGATTAGACCCCCCATCAAATCTTTATTGGTGCCTATATCTCCATTACGAAAACTCGCCCCTCTGCTGACCTAGGCACAATATTATTTTCTTTTCAGTTTTTGATGGAGTGGAGAAGAATTAAACCCTCCATCAAGTTTTTATTGGTGCCTATGACCCCACTGAGAAGGCACGCCCCTCTCTCCATAGGCACAATGATTTTGTTCAGTTTTAGATGGAGTGAGGAAGGATTAGACCCTCCATCAAATCTTTATTAGTGCCTTTGTACCCGTTGATAAAACTCACCCCTCTATCCCTAGACAAAACTTTTTTTCAGTCGTGGATAGAGTGGAGAAAGATTAGAACCTCTGTCAAATTTGTATTGGTGGGAAGATTCACCCCTCTCTATTTGTACAGCTGACCTTTGTCACCTATGAATAAAGCGTATAGGTACTCCTGCTATATCAGGCGTTTCCTATGTTAAGTATGGATGTCGTTCCCGCGTCGAATTTTGAAAATTTTGCGTAAGTCATTCGCGAATAGGGCTTTGCGTAGAATGACGTTCACGGCGTAAGCATTGGCTTGTTGCGGGTCCATTTCGAGCATGCGCACTGGGATACCCCCACAGATGGCGCATGCGCCGTTCAGAAAAAACGTCATTTACGTCGGGTCAAGTAAAATTAACATAAAACATGCCCACATCTTTAACATTTGAATTCCGCGCCCTTACGCCGGCAGATTTACGCTACGCCGCCGTTACTTTAGAGGCAAGTGCTTTGTGAATACAGCACTTGCCTCTCAAAGTTGATACGATACGCTACGCCGGACTAAAATTACGATCCGCTACGTGGATCTGGCCCTATGTCGTTTTTTTTGTGCCTATGTCCCCGTTGTGAAGACCTGCCTCTTTACCTTTAGACAAAGCTTTTGGTCAGAATGGAGAAGGATTGGTATTGCTGTCTGTGCTGTCTGTGTCCTTATTGGGGAAACACACCCCTATATTAGTACTGGTGACCATTATTACTTAGAAATAGCTTTAAAGGTGATTATAGCTATACAACCCGATTGTACAACTCATTTTGGTCTACCATTTATTACATAGTGCCTGAGTTGATACAAATTTAAAGCTTTTATCTAGGCAAAAGGATAGTCTCTTTACCAAGATTATATTGGTGCCTATGTCCCCATTGCGGAGACTCGCCCCTCTATTTCTAGTCAAACGCTTTTTTCAGTATTGGCTAGAAAGATTAGACCCTTCATCAAGTATTTATTGGTGTCTGTATTCCCACTGGAGAGATTCACCCCTCCATTTGTACCATTGACCATCGTTACCTAGAAAGAACGTACAGGCCATCATAAACTATACAACCTGATCAACCAATCTCCTTTTGGTCTACCACCCATTACATGTTGCAAGAGCCTGCCTGATTTTATACACATTTAAAGTGCATCTTTCATTGGGGAGACTCGCCCCTCTATCTCTAGTCCAGGGGTAGGCAACCTGTGGCACTCCAGCTGTTGCAGAATTACAATTGTAACTGCCGTAACTGCACAACAGCTGGCGCGCCAAAGGTTGCCTACCCCTGCTCTAGTCAAAACTTTGTTTTTCAGTTTTGGCTGGATGGCAGAAGGATTAGACCTCCCATCAAGTTTTCATTAGTACCTATTACCTTGTTGGGAAGACTCGCCCCTCTATCCCTAGGGATTTTTTTTTTTTCAGTTAATAGAGTGGACAAGGATTGGACCCGCCATGAAGTCTTTACTGGTCCTATGTCCCCACTACGAAGACTCGCCCCTCTGTCCCTAGGAAATTTTTTGTTTTTCAGTTTATAATAGAGTGGACAAGGATTGGACCCTCCATCAAGTCTTTATTGGTCCTATGTCCCCACTAAGAAGACTCGCCCCTCTATCCCTAGGGAATTTTTTTTTTCAGTTTATGATAAAGTGGTGAAGGATCAGACCCTGTATCAATTTTTTTTTTTGGTGCCTATGCCCCCATTGGGAGATTCACCCCTTTCTTTGTACCGCTGACCATTATCACCTAGAAAGAAATTAAAGGTGACCATACAGTATATAATCTGTACGATCTCCTTCAGATCTTCCATCAACTATATGGTGCAAGGGCCTGAATTATTTTAATGTGAAAACTTTTTTTCCAGTTTTGGATGGAATGGGGACGAATTAGACCCGCTGTCAAGTTTTTTTCTGCCTATGTCCCCATTGGAAAGGCTTGCCCCTCTTCCTCTAGAACAGTGGTTCTCAACCTTTTAGTGCCGTGACCCCTTAATACCATTTCCTGAGTTGTGGGGACCCCTAACAGTGAAATTATTTTCGTAGCGTGGGTTGTCAGCACCCAAGGCAAGACAAGTAATTTGCGCCCCTAGCCCACGGACATTTAGCGCTCCCTGAGTCCCCTCCACTCCTACAGTATTAAAACCTCATATGGTACATTTTAGGATGTACAACTCTTTCTTTGTTCTCCTCTTTTTCCCTTTTATCTCTCTCTATCCTAATTTCTTGTCCCCCCCCCCCCCATCTCTCTCTCTAGCCGTCTTTCTTGTTTTTTCTCTTATTCTTTCTCTCCCTTTTTCTTTCTTCCTCCCCTCTTTTTCTCTCCCTTCCATGTATTCTCTATTTTAATTCCTTCTCTTACTCCTTGGTGGAGGGGGAATGGGATGAGTGGCAATGCTGGGGGGAGTTCTGATCAGCCAACTTAGGTGCTCTTGATCAAGGTCATCTGCTGATCTGAGAACTGTAGTGGGGACTTTTAATGGCAACTATAATCACAGGTAGTGTTACCCAGTGTGTCTCCGACTTTGTGGTGTCTCATAGCAGTGACACCGATGCTGAAACCAGGAGATAGGGTCTCCTCCGGCCCCTCCCACCTCACAATCCTCACCAGTCAGCGGACCTCTAGTCTCTGCCCCCTAGCCATGCCGTGAACTGAATGGGTGGCTGCGAAGAGGCTGAGTGGGCGGCCGTGTGCTCCAGGAACAGCCCAGCTGGGTGGCCACTGGCTCCGGAGACAGCCCTGCTGAGCAGCCACAAGAAGGTTGGGAGAGTGGTGCGGGCTTCAGGAACAGCCCAGGATTTGGTGACCCCGGGCAAATTATCATTTGACCCCCGAGGGGGTCCCGACCCCCAGGTTGAGAACCACTGCTCTAGAACAATCTTTTGGTCAAAATGGAAAAAGAATCAACCATATGACAAATTTGTTATTGCTGTCTGTGTTCATATTGGGGGACATGTCCCTCTATTAGTACTGGTGACCCTCATCACCTAGAAAGGGGTGATCATTCACTATACAGCCTGACTGTAAAATCTCGTTTTGGTCTACCATCCATTATGTAGGGCAAGAGCCTGCCTTGTTTTATACACATTTAAAATGTTTAGTTTCAGTTTAATAGGTAAAACTCCTTCTTATAGTTTTTGATGGCGTGGAGAAGGATTCCTCTTTCAAGCTTTTATTGGTGCCTTTTATTGGTGCCTATTTCCCCATTTGGGAGACTTGCCACCAGGGGCGGACTGACAACTCATGGGGCCCCTGGTCAATATAAGATTATGGGGCCCCAGGCTTACAGATGGCCACCACGCCAGGAGGCAGTGCAGAGGCGGGGCAGCTAAAATCTCTGGATTTTCACATCAAAAGCATGTTGGTTGTGGACATATCAGGGACAGGTCTAAAAAAACATAGATTTTTACATACTGTCCCTGGTTTTACTGAGCCTGGCAACCATGATGGGGCCCCCTAGTGGCATGGGGCCCTCGGGCAGTGCCCGAGTGACTCAATGGTCAGTCCGCCCCTGCTTGCCACCCTTAATCTCTAGGGAATACATTTTTTATTGTTTTGGTTAGATGGGGGAAGGATTAGACCCTGTGTCAAGCTATGTCCTTGGTGGGCACCTGTATTTCTAAGTAAAATAATTTTCAGTTATTTTAATTATTGATAGACACAAGATTAGTCCCTGTGTCATTGTCTTATTCGTGCCTATGTCCCCATTAGGAAGACTTGCCCCGTCACCTCTAGGCACATTTATTTTTCAGTTTTGGATGGAATGGGGATAGATTGGACCCTCTGTCAAGTTTATTTTGGTGCCTATGTTGCAGCTGAAAGAGCCTGCCTCTCTACCTCTTGGCAAAACTTTTGGATATAATAAAGAAGGATTAAACCCAAGTTTTTATTGCTGTCTCTATTGGGGAGAATCACCCCTCATACTGGTGACCATCGTCACCTAGAAAGAACATAAAGGTGATCATACACTTCAGATCTTCCATCAGCTACGTAGTGCAAGGACCTGCTTGATTTGATACAATTTTAAATGGTACCTCTAGGCACAACTTATTTTTACATTTTTGAAGGAAAAAATTTAAACCCTAAACCTTTATTTTAAGTTTTTTATTGCCATCTGTGTCCACACTGGTGATCATTGTCAGCTCTAAAGAAAGTAAAGGTGACCATATACTATGCAATCTGTTTCAGATCTAACATCAATTACATAGTGTGGGGACTTGATTTAATACACATTAAAGACCCTATTTACACCTCATATGGGCATTTTAACTGTGATTTAAAGCTTGATTGATTGAGAAGGCCTGGCTCGCAGTTTCCGCTCTAATTCATCCCAAAGGTGTTCTATCGGGTTGAGGTCAGGTCTCTGTGCAGGACAGTCAAGTTCCTCCACCCCAAACTCGCTCATCCATGTCTTTATGGACCTTGCTTGGTGCACTGGTGGGCAGTCATGTTGGAACAGGAAGGGGCCAACCCCAAACTGTTCCCACAAAGTTGGGAGCATCAAATTGTCCAAAAGGTCTTGGTATGCTGACGCCTTAAGAGTTCCCTTCACTGGAACTAAGGGGCCAAGCCCTACCTCTGTAAAACAACCCCACACCATAATCCCCCTCCACCAAATGATTTGTAGGGGTGACCCAATACGTTTGGCAATATAGTGTGGATGAGCGAGTTTGGGGTGGAGGAACTAAACAAAGCACAGAGCCCTGACCTCATCCCGATAGAACACCCTTGGGATAAATTAGAGTGGAGTCTTCTCATCCAATATCAGAGCCCTGACCTCACAAATGCGCTTCTGGAAGAATGGTCAAACATTCCCATAGACACTCCTAAACCTTGTGGACAGCATTCCCAGAAGAGTTGAAGCTGTTATAGCTGCAAATGGTGGGCCAGCGCAATATTAAACCCTACGGACTAAGACTGGGATGCCATTAAAGTTCATGTGTGTGTGTAAATGCAGGCATTTTTTCCAATACTTTTAGCAATATAGTGTGTGTAAGTTCAGGAATTTTTGTATTCGGGGAAGAGAGCAGAGAAAAGCAGTTGTTTAGGCGAAAAGACATGCAAATACGCTTGTGTCCCGCTTTTACAGGGGCTTCCATTAAACTCAGTTTAGCCATTAAGATGATGTAAAACCCCCAAACATTATATATTTTCTAAAAGCAATTTTTTTTATGTGACATGATATTACCACAAAGGTCTATGAAATGCAAAATTTTAGTAAAAAACACACTAAAGTGAATTTTAGGGCAAAAAACACAATAATTTACCCACATTTTTGGTAAAATATAAAAGTCGAGGTTGGGCCAATTTAATAGATACCCAATATACCAAACCTTAAATTTGTGTGCGGCCGTGAAATGGGGACAAACTCTAGTATCCTATATTTTCTATAGGCAATGCTTCAAAAGCCCCCTATAGGTATCTGTTTAGGATTACGGAAGAGGTCTTGTGCTGGAATTATTGCTCTCACTCCATGGTGTGTGGTGATATGCAACCTGTGTATCGCAATTGACAATTTACATGTAGGCGCCCCGATGCCTGCGTTCATGATCATAGGTGTGTATATGTGGATGTGGGGGGCCTCAACATTTTTTGGGGGGGGGGTGGATTTTATGTGCTTGGGTGTAGCTTAATTTTTTGCAAAAATACTTTTTTTCTCATCACATAGATGACTGGATTTCTAGGTGACAGGTTCTCTTTAATAAAACATGCAGGGTCTCCTAGGTGCTCCACTGAATGTTTTGCAATGCAGATCGCATTGCAATACATCCCTTCACGGTTAAGTTAGCCGGGGACACCGAGAGGTTGACCTGGAAGTGACATTCCAAGTCAGAGCAAGAAGGGGAGGAGAGCGGACACGTGTTCGCTCTTCTCCTTCCCCGCCAGGCGCTGGCACCCGCATGGTCCCGGGCCAGCAGACGGGCAAGCGGAGCCCAGAAAACATGGCGGGGGGTCTGCCTGTCAGTTTCACACACAATCTTGTTGGCTGCAGCCATCGGATTGCGTATAAAACCCCCTGCTGTTAGGTCCGTACGACGTATGATCTGGCAGAAAAAGGGTTAAAGCAGAATAAAACCTTCCCCTTAAATTTTTTTAAAAAAAGGGCCCCCAGAGCTTTTAGCCATAATGTGCTAGTATGCACAGCATATTATGACATTATGGTAGAGTTGCCTGGCAAGCAATCCCCTTCAGTGATGTGGTGACTGTGCTCCTGTGGGTCACGGGTGCTTCACCGTCTCTCGACCTTCCATCAGGGATCCAACTCCTTGGCCGCTTGATTGGCCAGGCTGCCATGATGTCATTCTTGCACCGTTATTGGACACAGCTGTGCCAAAAAAATGCATGCTGAGCTGCGCATGTGTGGCCCGGTGTACACAAACACTGACAGGCAAGGAGAAGTAGTGTCTCCAATAGTGTCCTATAGTGTCTCTTCTGTCATAAATTTCCTTGCTGTCAGACATTTTTTTTGTAATTCAGCTTTAAAGTTCTTCACCCTAGAAGAAAACACTTAAAGGGTCACTAAAGGAATTTTTTTTTTCCCGCTAAATAGCTTCCTTTACCTTACTGCAGTCCTGGTTTCATGTCCTTATTGTTCGTTTTTGCTTTGATGTTTCTGTAATTCCTCTCTGTTCTGGACACTTCCTGGTTGTCTGTTTCCTGATCACCACAGTACTGGGAGATTTCTCACTGTGGTGACTAATCAAGGAGGTGTGATTACTGTGTCTAAAACTCCTCAGCACCAATCCAGTTTCGTTTTGCAAAACCTTCACTGCCCTCTATTGGCTCTTTGTCTCTGTACATCAGAGAACCAGGAAACAACAGCAAAAACGAAACTAAACTGCAGGTACTATCTCTGTTAAAAAAAAAACTGCAGGTACATTATATGATTGTTTTTTATCTATTTTTAATCATTTTTAAAAGGAATCAGTTAACTATTATGTCTCTATACCCTGTAAACAGTAATTTCAGCAAAAAAAATGTTTTCCTTTAGTGACCCTTTAAGGTCCGTAGCTACAAATACTGCTGTCCAGGGGTCCAGTGCTGTCCTCACCCAGGCAATTTATTTGTCAGTCTTCGGGTTCCCAGGCTCTGGAATGTTTTGTGTAGGTTAGGGTGACCAGACATCCCCGGTTTCTGGGGACAGTCCCCGGATTGAGGACACTGTCCCCGGACCAAGTCTGTCCACGGTTTTGTCCCCACATTGGATTTGAACAGGGACTGGGGCAATTTCAAAGACAGTGCAGAATTAAAGAAACAATCTGAATTACCCCCCTGCTCCTACTATCTTAGGGGGTGTATTTTTTTCCATTATCTGTGCCCCTTTCTGATGATCATGTGCTGGTCAGAGCGGAGGGAATATTTCTTCAGTTTCGGGTGTATGCCCATTCAGCTCCACTCACATGTCCTTCTGCCTTGGCTCAAGTCCCGGCCAGCCACCTGCCAATCTCCTTGCCTTCCCTGGCAGAGTGATCTTCCTCCGCTCCCCACCTAGTAGTAGCTGGGGTCCGGAGAGTAATGCTGCATACACAGGACCGTTTTTCATGAAGAGAAAAATGCAATTTTTTTTAATGGTCATTAAAAACGATCGTGTGTAGGCTCCAGAGCACTTTTCTCGACGTGAAAAATGGGCATTAAAAATTTAGAACCTGCTCTATTTTTTCTCGTTGTTTTTCTTGTCGTCGTTTTTCTCGTCGTGAAAAACGGTCATGTGTAGGCTTTAAATTTGCATAATCAGCCCAAAGGGTGGCGCCATTCGAATGGAACTTCCCCTTTATAGTGCCGTCGTACGTGTTGTACGTCACTGCGCTTTGCTCGAGCATTTTTTTTTCACGATCGTGTGTATACAAGGCAGGCTTGAGAAGAATCTCGTCGAGAAAAACAACGTTTTTTTTTTCCATGACATGAAAAACGGTCATGTGTACGCGGTATAAGACTTGACAGGCTGTAAAGCGGCGACGGGCAGAGAGTCGCTGATTGCCGCCATTACTAGTAAAAAAAAAAAATGTCCCCGGATTTCATTTAAAAAATCTGGTCACCTTAGTGTAGGTAGCCGGCTGTGACTCCTCTGCGCATGTGCAAACCGTGCTGCGCTTTTTGAATGGTTCCGCAGGCTTGTGGGGCCTGTGATATTTTCAAGAAGTTTGCAGGCAAAGAGAGGGTGGCCGAAATTGTGGTGGTGTGGGAGCGGGTATCAAACTAGGTACCTGTTCCCCCCAAAAAATAATGTACGGGGGGGACACCTTTTGGGTGAAGTTCCACTTTAAGGAGCATTGGTTCCCCGGCTCCTGAGATTTGTACAGCCCCGGGGATTGGAAAAGATCATTGTGGGATTTAGCTGTGCTCATGAAGTGATGCCACTAGGCATAGTCATTACTTAGCGTGCCAGCTCCAGACAAGATCATTGTCATTTTCCAGATGAGAGCTACTTAAGAGCCTTTAAACAGATGCAAATGTTAAGATTTGCAGCCTTTAATCACTTGGGTGGATCCTATCTTATACAAACACTGGGATTTATGTGCTGAATTATGTGGCCTGCAGAGAAGGGTGGAGAGGACCCTGACATCATGGGTGGACTGTGTTCTTTCTCATTGTTATGGTCTTGTGGGACGCTCAGGGCAGGTTTTATTCTGCAGGGCTGTGGTTCTTCTGGTAAAGATATTGAGGTCTGTCTATGAAAAAAAACTATTTTCTATGAAGTCACTTCTATTAGTTTAGCTATTAAATATTGAACAATCTATCATACCAGTTTTCTAATGCTTTTGGCCCCTTTTACACGGGTGATCCAATCTGGTCCTCCAGTTTTTCAGGTGGACCTGAAGGAAGCTCCATGTAAGTGTATGGGCAGGCCAGGCGGATGCAAACTGTCGTACACACGATCGGATTTCCGATGGAATAAAACCCAATGGAATTTTCAGTCGGAATTCTGATAAAGCCGACTTTCATCAGTCTTGCATACACACTATCAGACTAAATTCCGACCGTCCACAACACGGTGACGTAAAACACTACGACAAGCCAAGAAAAATGAAGTTCAATGCATGAGTCGACTTGATTCTGAGCATGCGTGGATTTTCCACACAGATGATCGGAATTTCCCATCAGATTTTTTTCCATTAGAAACATTTAAAACATGTTCTATTTCTTTACACCGTAAAAAAAAGTTCAAACCCCCTCCGTGGCCCAGATTCCTGCACCTGGTCGCTGAGATTCGGAGGATGTACTTAACAGCGTCTGTCCATGATTCTATTCCACAATTCGATAAAGTTTGGGAACCTTGGGACCACTCGAGTTACGGGACTTCTGTACCACTGGCCTCACCTTAGTCTTTATTATTACTCTCTGATTTATGCTGCTAATTTCTACATTGGAGTTGTTTGTTCTATATTATCCTGATATTCTTGTGCAGATTACCACTGTGATCTGCATACTTGGACACTGTATTCTTGTCAATTGTCTTTATGTTCTCTTTTGAGAAATCTCTTTGATATCATTACGTTGATGTTATCATTCTTTTGTACTCTATGATTCTGTTCTATACTATGTGTTTCTTAAAATCCAATAAAAATAAAATTTTGAAAAAAAAAAAAAAGTTCAATGGGGCCCACACACGATCATTTTTTCAGATGAAAAAACGATTGTGTGTACACGGCATTACTGCACCTCCGAGTCTGTCCAGGCCTGGGAAAAAAAAATAGAAAAGATTTGCATCCTTTAGAATTGTGTCCGACCTTAAATAAAAGTGACGTCTGTCCCGTTCTGCTCCAGTTTGGAAAGGATTCCCAATTTATTTCACAGAACCCCCTGCTGAGCAAACAGGACGGCACCCATGTGAAAGGGGCCTTTTATATTTCACATACTTTCTATGTTATATCAGGAATCCTGGTTCCTCATCATTTAATAAATGAGGAGTGGCTATTTGCTTCCTTTTCTGTTCTTTACAAAAGAGTAATTCAAGAAAAGTTTAGGAAGAGCTTGTCTCTAGGTAGCACATCTCAGTATTTCCAGTGAGTGACTACATTGGGTAAATCATTTTAGTCCAAAAAAGTCCAGAAGGGTAAATATGTATTCAGTAATGCTCAGCTAGCTCGTTCACACGGGCAGCAGCTCTTGCCGCCCCTTTAAAAACTGATCTGTGGTGGATCACTTTTCAGAGAGCGGTAGAGCAACAGCTGGCACCTCCTGAATGCCCACAGTGTTAGATTTGTCGACTAAAATGTCTAAAGCATTTTAGTTGACTAAATGAATACTATTTTAGTCTACTGAAATACGACTAAAATTGAAACAATAGAGATGACTAAAATACAACTAAAACTAAAATGGCATTTCTCTTTCGTCCATGGACGGACACAGCTTCCTTAAATCTTGACATTTGGGTTATGTTCCGTCTATGAG
The DNA here is from genome assembly GCF_905171775.1 of Rana temporaria. NCBI lineage: Eukaryota > Metazoa > Chordata > Amphibia > Anura > Ranidae > Rana > Rana temporaria. Next base: position 59,586,817 of record NC_053491.1, read on the forward strand.
GAGAGGACTAGTCCTCTCCTCATAGACGGAACATAACCCTAATGTCAAGAATTAAGGAAGCTGTGTCCGTCCATGGACTTCAGATTTTACGGTAAGTACAACGGGCCAGATCCACAGCCAGCCGCCGTAACTTAAAAATTCCCATACACTGGCTGAAAATTTCTACCTAAGTGCCCGATCCACAAAGCACTTACCTAGAAATTTTCGGCTGTGTAAGTTAAATCCGGCCGGCGCAAGGCGTTCCCAATTCAAATGGGTCGAGTCCCATTTAAATAAGGCGCGCTCCCGCGCCGGACGTACTGCGCATGCTCGTGACGTCATTTTCCCGACGTGCATAGCGCGAAATTACGTTACGCCGAGCTTCGGGGAAAAAAAAAGATACGGCGGGAAATTTAAAAAAAATAAATAAATAAATAACAGCGTCGCGGGTAAGAAGGGTCTGCTTTTACAAGGTGTAAACAGTTTACACTTTGTAAAAGCAGCCCTAATTTTACACATGCAACTTAATACTTACAGAGAAAAAACGAAGCTGAAAAGCTTTGTGGATCTCCGTAAGTGCTAATTTGCATACCCGAAGCGGCATTTCGACGCGAAATGCCCCCAGCGGCGGATGCGGTACTGCATCCTAAGATGCGGCAGTGTAAGTCCCTTACACGTGTCGGATCTTCTGTCTATCTCTTGGAAACTGATTCTGTGGATCAGTTCCAAAGATAGAAACAGGGATACGCAGGCGGAACAGCAGATCCGCCTGCGTATCTCTTTTGAGGATCTGGCCCAAAAATCCTATTTTTAGTCAAAAGACTAAAATGGGACTAAAACTAAAATGCCATTTTAGTCAAAAGACTAATAGCTGGATTCAGGTAGCGTTCCTATTTTGATTGACAGTCTTCCGACAGGCTTCCGACGGTCGCATCCATCGCGTCACGATTTTCCGAAAGTAGCCGAACGTCGGTGCGCAGGCGCAGTATAGAGCCGCACCGACGTTCGGCTTCTTTCGTCTACTCGTGACGCGATGGATGCGACCGTCGGAAGCCTGTCGGAAGACTGTCAATCAAAATAGGAACGCCCACTCCCGAAGACCATACCCGGAAGCGGCGGAGAAGATCGCTCTCTACAACGGTAAGTACAGCTTCGATTTTAAAACAACTAGCCGATTCCCCTATACAAAATGAGTATCAATCTAAGGGTAAAAAAAAAATTATGAGTGAACTCCCGCTTTAAGGAAACAATATGAGTAACGAATATTAGTTACAAAGTTGTAATTTTGTTGATCTTGCTCAGAATATGAATTTAGTTAAATAGTATACAGGGAGAGTTACCCTTTAAAAGGATTCTTTACGTGAACTGTTGGTTCAGCATACCTCCAATGGCTCTAGGTTGTCAGTTTATATTAAATACAGTGATCTTTCCTATCAGCCACTGCAGTTCATAGCTGTTCTACGATTCTTTACTAAATGACAGGATATGGAGAGTCTTTAGCCAAAATATGTCAGCAATGTGCATTTTTTTGCTAACAGATAATAAACGTCCCATGATTTATTTTCGAGAAGGAACATATTTCCAAACACATTTGCATGGTGCTGAATTGACGTATGTGATCACACTTTAGCATCATTAAAGTGACACTACACTCTGGTTTTAAAATAATTATATTCAAGAACTATATCTGCAGTATTCTGTCCAGTTCTGATCACCGGTCCTCCAAAGGGATGTGCTGGAGCTGGAGAGAGTCCAAAGAAGGGCAATGAAATTAATAAGAGGACTGGAGGACCTCAATTACGAGGACCGGCTGCAAACATTAAATTAATTCTCTCTGGAGATGCGACACTTGAGGGGGAACATGATAGCGATCTACAAATACCTCAATGGGGATCCCAGCGTAGAAAAAAAATGATTCAGTCCCAGGGATTGTATGAGGACACAGGGCCACACAATGAGACTGGAGGAGAATCGGTTTAACCTTAACCACTTGCCGACCGCCGCCTGTAGATTTACATCGGCAGAATGGCACGGCTGCGCAAAGGGACGTATTTGTAACTAAACTCCAAGTTTAGTCTGTCCAAGGCTCTGAAGGGAACATAAATGTGTGTGAGGGGGCTGTGATGGGGACATAAATATGCATAGGGGGGCTCTGAGGGGGACACAAATGTACATGGGGGCTGTGATGGGGGACATAAATGTGCATGGGGAAGGCTCGGAGGGGGACACAAAAGTACATAGGGGCTCTGAGGGGGACAAAAATGTACATGGGGGCTCTGAGGGGGACTCAAATGTGTGTGAGGGGTACATAAATGTGCATTTGTGTCCCCCTCAAATAACAGATTTTTTTCAGCCCCTGAATTTGTGTAAAATTTACAATTTGGCCCTTGAAGTAAAAAAAAAAAGCTTTTATGCCTAAATCAGTTTTAGTACAAAGATACCTCTCAAAAACAAATGAAATAAAAAACACGATAAAACAAGAATGGGCATGACTATGTCTTCAAAGGCCCAAGGGGGCTGAGGGGGGCACAAATGTACATGGGGGTTGTGATGAGGACATAAATGTGCATAGGGGACTCTGAGGGGACATAAATGTGTGTGAGGGGGCTCTGAGGGAGGGAACAAATTATTCATTTAAAAATAACAGATTTTTTTCAGCCCCTGAATTTGTGTAAAATTTACAATTTGGCCCTTGAAGTGAAAAAAAAAGATCATATTGTACTGTACAGGCTTGTATGGCTAAGGCTGGGTTCACACTACGGTTTTCCCGTCCGTCAGCCGCATACGATTTATATGAAAAAACGTATGCGGCTGAAACGGACGGGAACGTATGGAACCGCACATATGTACGTTTTCCATTGACATTAATGTTAAAGGAAAACGTATGCGGTTGCCATACTGTTTTAAAAACGACCGCAAAACCGTGGTTGAACACGGTTTTGCGGACGTTTAAAAAACGTTTTGCCAGCAAATCGTACGCACCCGGATGCATCTGAGTGCATACGATTTGCAATGCATTCTCTATCTATACGTTTTCCCGTCCGGGCCCGTACGTTTTCAATACTGAAATCGTATGCGGCTGACGGACGGGAAAACCGTAGTGTGAACCCAGCCTAAGGGCTCTTTCACACGTCAGCTCAGTTTTTTAGATCAGTTTTTTTTTTCATCAGTTGATCTGTTTTTCCATCAGTTTTTCGTCCGTTTTCCGTCGGTTTTCCGTCAGTTTTTCCATCAGTTTTTCCATCCGGTTTTTCATCAGTTTTTCCATCCGTTTTTTCATCTGTTTTTTTTTTATTTTGATGAAAAACGGATGTTAGCGGATCGGATGGTAAACGGATCATCCGCTAACGTCCGTTTTTCGTCCGTTCCATTTTTTTGACGGAAGAAAAATAGGGTTTTCTTCCGTCCAAAAAAATGGAACTTAACGCAGACGGATGCTAACGGACGTTAGTGGATGCTCATCCGCTAACGGACGTTAACCCATAGGGAAGCATTGCGGTCCGTTAACGGACGTCCAAAAAACGGACGGACGGAACGGACGTGTGAAAGAGCCTTGAATCAGTTTTAGTACAAAGATACCTCTCAAAAACAAATGAAATAAAAAACACGATAAAACAAGAATGGGCATGACTATGTCTACAAAGGCCCAACCTAGGTTGGCGACAAGAGATAAGAAATGGCTGTGCATCCTCTAATTTCCCAACTAATAGATAGAACATAAACTCCCACCAGTCTATACCGCAGCCTATGTAACAGGAATCAATATAGGCTGAGGAAAGGCATGCTGTGGATGGTCTTGTACAAAGGTCCCCCAAGACTGCCAGGTCTCCTGGAAGACCTGAAGTGTGTCTTATAATGTACCGTATATACTCAAGTATAAGCCGAGTTGTTCAGCCCTTTTTTTAGGGCTGAAAATACCCCCCTCTGCTTATACTTGAGTCAGTGTACCTGAATTCTTGACAGGCGTCCATTTTTTCCTCTTGGCGTTCCGTTCCGTGATAGGCATTTGACACTGTGTTTTCCGCCTATCACAGAGGTCCTCTCATCCTCGGACAGTTTCCCAGCAGACACAGTGTTCAGTGTTCTGCCAATAATGGACGTCCTCTTTTCCAAGGATGAAAGAATGTCCGTGATTGGTGGAAGACTGAACACAGTGTCTGCTGGGAAACTGAGTCTGAGGATGAGAGGACCTCCGTGATAGGCGGAACACAGTGTCAAATGCTTATCACGGAACGGAACGCCAGGAGGAACCTGCAACTTTTAAAAAACGGACGCCTGTCAAGAATTCAGGTACTCAGGCACAGTGAGACTGCAATGGGTACAGTGAGGTATGGCACAGTGAGACTGCAATGAGCACAGTGAGGTATGGCACAGTGAGATTGCAATGGGCACAGTGAGATATGGCACAGTGAGACTGCAATGGGCACAGTGATGCATGGCACAGTGAGACTGCAATGGGCACAGTGAGACTGCAATGGGCACAGTGAGGTATGGCACAGTGAGACTGCAATGGGCACAGTGAGGTATGGCACAGTGAGACTGCAATGGGTACAGTGAGGTATGGCACAGTGAGACTGCAATGAGCACAGTGAGGTATGGCACAGTGAGACTGCAATGGGCACAGTGAGATATGGCACAGTGAGACTGCAATGGGCACAGTGATGCATGGCACAGTGAGACTGCAATGGGCACAGTGAGACTGCAATGGGCACAGTGAGGTATGGCACAGTGAGACTGCAATGGGCACAGTGAGGTATGGCACAGTGAGACTGCAATTGGCACAGTGAGGTATGACACAGTGAGACTGCAATGGGCACAGTAAGGTATGGCACAGTAAGACTGCAATGGGCACAGTGAGGTTGCAATGGGCACAGTGAGGTTGCAAATGGGTACAGTGAGGTGTGTAAATGGGCATTGTTGACCCTCTTTTCCGCTTACAGTAGCTGCTGCATTCTCACCCTTGGCTTATACTCAAGTCAATACATTTTCCCAGTTTTTTTGTGGTAAAATTAGGTCCTCGGCTTATACTCGGGTCGGCTTATACTCGAGTATATACAGTATTAGGAATTCATCCATTGATGTAAATTTCAGACAGCTTGGTATAGATCATAGCAAAAAAGGGATATTGTTTTTTGAGTTAAAGGGATAATAAGGCGGGTTGGACATTACATAGGACCATCCATGGTGTTAACGGAAGCTGTCAGCCAAAGAGAGCTAACAATAAACTTTCTACTTCTCTTTGAAATGAAGAGGCCATCATGCACCTTAGATTTAGAGAAGGATTGCTGCTCTAAGCCCCTGTCCTCTAAAGCACATGCCCCTTTTAGGAACTTACAGGTGCTGGCTCTGCAACGAACTAGGATGGAAGAAAAAATCCTGAACACACCGTTGAAGGCATCTTTATTGATATCTTGTGTAGCAGATGAAATCCAATACAGTCACTTCATGTTACAGGAAACAGGAAAAGCTGCTGATGCGTTTCACACCGTATGAAGGTGCTTAATCATAGCAGCCACACTGTGTGTGTTCCCTTCAGCTGCCGCCCGGGTGTAACGTCACATGTACCAGAGGCATGGCCTGAGCTAGTGCAGATTGCGATCAGGGTGTCCTCTGAGGTGAGCTGTTCCTATAGGTGGGGGGTTGGCATGGTGTCCGCCACCCAGTCACACCTGAGCCGTCCAGAGCTGGTGTGGATAAGGAGGAGTGCTTCTGTACATACACCCCTGGTGAACTGGAGGAAGCATGTGCAGGAGCCTGACATTGCACTCCCAATCTACTGATCTCAGATGCAATGCTTTGCAAACTTCTGCAAAAAGTTCTGCAGATGCAGCAACTGTTTTTTTTTGGGGGGGGGGGGGGGGCGTCAACTTCTCTTGCACATAATATAACTTCATACTAATATTTTATAAGTAAAGTTGATCAAGGGTCTATCTGATTGCCTTTTGGGGGTTCATGAAGGAATCCCCCCCCCCCCCCCCCCGGCTGGAGCAATTTGGAACAAGCTTTATTTTTTTTTTTTTTGCCTTTCTCTGGAACAGCTGTGGGTATAGGATTGTGTATATGAAGGTTTGGTATGTTTTTCTGTGTGGGTCGAACTGGATGGACTTGTGTCTTTTTTCAACCCGATTTACTATGTATCTAGTTAAGTATGTGACAATAAGCCTGTGTGTATGTAGGACCCTTTCACATGTCAACAGAATATCACCATTGAGAATTCACATACACATTCACTTTGGTTCTTGAAGGCAAATGTCCTATTTCAAGGTTACCAGTACTTATACCAGGCTAAAGCTCTAGTGATGAGATCTTGGAAATATCTGGAAATAATGTTTATATTGACCCAGGCCTGGTTCCAGTACATAAAACAGTTTCAGTCTGAACAGGCTGTTAACTAATTTTCTGGCAGTATTAAATGTAAAATAAAAATCAAGAAATGTACAGAGTTTACAGCACCAGCCGCCAGTGGTCCCCAGTGTCCCTCTCTGTCCCCGCCATGTCCCTGGTTATCTGAAAGATGGGTTTCAAATGTTTTGACAGAAGCGCAGTTTCAGTGATTGCCATAGGTGCCATTTTCACTAGATACACCTCTGGTAGGAGCCACCAGTTCTTTTCAGATGATCTTATTATCTTCAATTGTAGAGCGTTTTTATTAGTTTCTAAATAAATGCAAACATACCCAGGCATGTTCATGCATAATATTTAAAACTTAAGTTACAGTACCTATTTAAAGGGGTTGTAAAGGTTTGTGTTTTTCACCTTAATGTATCCTATGCTATGGAGAACCTGTCGTGGTCGGAGGTAGAGGGGAAGTTGTCGCCAGTAAGGACTATCCACCTAATTACCAGGGACCACAGTGAGTAACTGAAGCAAGTACCAGAGCAGCATTCCCACCAACCTGGGAAGGTAAAGAATCAGGAAACTTCAGTGGGTATCAAGCCAGGGACCCAGCCAGCGGAGGTGACACTTGCAGAGTAGCCTTGTGTGTCAAGCCAGGGACCGAGCAGGCCAGCGGAGGTGAAGCTTGAGTGGTATCTATAATGCCAAGCTAGGTAACCAGCAAAGACGCGGGGGGTGACGCTTGAGGAAGATACCACAGTTAAGATTGGAGGAGCTTTAGGGATTCAGTGGCAGTGAATCAGTGGGTCTAGTGAGAGACCGGGAGCTCAGTGGGCTAAAGAACTAAAAGGAGTGATTGTAGTGGAACTGTTAAACCTTATATTTGGAACTGTTAACCCCTTCCATACAGGGCATTTTCACCCCCCCTTCCTGCCCAGACCAATTTTTAGTTTTCAGCGCTGTTGCACTTTGAATGACAATTGCGTGGTCATGCAACACTGTACCCAAACTAAATCTTCATGTTTTTTCCCCCCCACAAATAGAGCTTTCGTTTGGTGGTATTTGATCATCTCTGCGGTTTTTATTTTTTGCACTATAAACGAAAGAAGAGCGAAATAAAAAAAAAAAAACACAATATTTTATAATAAATATCACAATTTTTAAAAAAATATAATTTTTTTTTAGGCCCATACGTATTCTTCTACATATTTTTGGTAAAAAAATCGCAATAATCGTATATTGATTGGTTTGCTCAAAAGTTATAGCGTCTACAAAATAGGTGATAGATTTATGGCATTTTTATTTTATTAATTTTTTTACTAGTATTGGCGGCGATTTGCGTTTTTTTACTGTGACCGTGACATTGCGGCGAACACATCGGACACTTTTAACATGTTTTGGGAACCATTAACATTTATACAGCGATTAATGCTATAAATATGCATTGATTACTGTGTAAATGTGACTGGCAGGGAAGGGGTTAACCACTAGGGGGCGTTGAAGGGGTTAATATGTTCCCTAAGGTGTGTTCTAACTGTAGGGGGGAGGGGACTCTCAAGGGGAGGAGACCGATGTGTGTTCCTCTGTACTGGGAACACACATTGGTCTCCTCACCGTTGACAGGAGGTGGATCTGTGTATTTACACACACAGATCCACACTCCTGCCGTGATTATCGGCAATCGCGGGCACCCGGCGGCAATCGCGGGCACCCGCGCCGGGTCACGAGCCCTAGATCGCGCCCTAGATCGCCGGGAACACAGGACGTCATATGGCGTCCACCCGGATCGGCGAGGGGTTCCTGCCGCCGTCATTTTCCTATGGCGCGGTATGGAAGCGGTTAAAGACTGTTGCCATAGGAGACAGCATTCCTGCACATACAGATGTGGTGTCTGGCTGGATGCCTTTCCCTGCATGGCTGTCCTCCTATTTAAGTCTCGGAGTCTGCCAATTAATCTTGCAACTACCTAAGGGTGTTCTGGCCCTAACCCTCTCTCCCTCAAAAAAGGTTTGTTAAAGCGGAGGTTCACCCTAAAATACAACTTTCTACCATGCCATCCAGCATACTAGCGTCAGCTACAGTATGCCTTTATTTTTATTTTTTGCGCTGTACTCACAGTTTAATCCATTAGTTTTGTTTCAGACTCCCCGCGGGGAGTAGGCTTTACTATGAAGAGGGGAACATGATTGACGGCCGGCTATGGCGCGTCACGCTTCCCGAAAATAGCCGGAGTAGGACTCGGCTCTTCACAGCGCTATACGGCGCCTGCGCACAGACTAGGAGCTGACTGCGCAGGCGCCGTGAAGAGCCAAGTCCTATTTCGGCTATTTTCGGGAAGCGTGACGCGCCATAGCCGGCCGTCAATCATGTTCCCCTCTTCATAGGAACGCCTACTCCCCGCGGGATTCTGAAACAAAACTAATGGATTAAACTGTGAGTACAGCGAAAAAAATAAAAATAAAGGCATACTGTAGCTGACGCTAGTATGCTGGATGGCATGGTAGACAAAGAATTTTTTTTTTTTTAGGGTGAACCCCCGCTTTAAGAGAAATAAGCTTTCTTTTGCATCCACAAATTGTCTGGCGCCCAATAACTTTAACAGCTATACACCCACCATGCCTCACAACCCACTACATACAGAAGGATGTCAGCTATCCCTGGCCCTGGAGGTTATCATTAGATCAAAGGAGTTTTTTCTTATTTATTTTTTAATACTGTTATATTTCTTTGGTTCAGCCTGCAAGATGAACAAAATAAATATATGGGTGTATGGTCAGCTTTAGATTAACACTTGAGCATAGGTCTACTTTAAGATACTGGCTGTGAGCATGTGCAGAGCATATGGATATGGGCAGTACGGGAATGCTTACAGGATGACACATCTTGCATAGTTTTCATACAGCAAGTCCCTGAAAGGTGTAACCCACCATTGACTGCCCATTCCAACATTTGTTAGGTTTATTGCAATACTAAACCATGCCATGTTATTCATTAAGCCAGAGAATAAAGAAATAACAAATATTGTTTATGCAGCTTGGTTTTATGGTAGAATTTGAAAAGGTGAAATAGTGCACAAAATGCTCAGATGATGGATTAAGGGTGAAGACCCCGAACTGCTCCACACAGTAATGCAAGGCATTCTCCCTGGTGTGGAGTGTCATGCTCGCCCCCTTCCTTGGACTACTGGAGAGTCAGGACGCTCTCTACATTGCAGATAGAGAAAGAAGCTGTGTGTAAGTGGGCGTCCTGACTCTCCTGTAGTCCAAGGGAAGGGGCGAGCATGACACTCCACACCAGGGACAAAGCCTTGCATGACTGTGTGGAGTTACAGACAGAAGAACAGGAAGTGAGCATTTCTCAGAAGAAATAAGGACATTTAAAAGCAAAATAGAAGTATGAGGTAAGTGAAGGAGGAAGCTATTTAGGTAAAAAAAATTGTACCTTTACAACCCCTATAGGCCAGAAAGCATGTAACAAGGTTATTAACCACTTAACGACCGCCGCATGTACATATACGTCCACAGAATGGCACGTACAGGCAGATGGGCGTACATGTACGTCCCTGCCTTTCTGTGGATCGGGACCCCCCCTGGGCACATGCGGCGGTCGGTTCTTCCGTGGGAGCGATCCGGGATGAGGGGGTGGCTATTCGTTTCTAGCCACCCCCTCGCGATCGCTCCCTGGAGCTGAAGAACGGGGAGAGCCGTATGTAAACACGGCTTCCCCGTGCTTCCCTGTGGCGGCTGCATCGATCGTGTCATCTCTTTTATAGGGAGACACAATCGATGATGTCAGACCTACAGCCACACCCCCTACAGTTGTAAACACACTAGGTGAAGCATAACTCCTTCAGCGCCCCCTGTGTTTAACTCCCAAACTGTCATTTTCAAAATAAACAATGCAATTTAAATGCATTTTTTGCTGTGAAAATGACAATGGTCCCAAAAATGTGTCAAAATTGTCCAAAGAGTCCGCCATAATGTCGCAGTCACGAAAAAAATCGCTGATCGCCGCCATTAGTAGTAAAAAAAAAGTTTTTTTATGAAAATGCAATAAAACTATCCCCTATTTTGTAAACGCTATAAATTTTGCGCAAACCAACCGATAAATGCTTATTGTGATTTTTTTTTACCAAAAATAGGTAGAAGAATACGTATCGGCCTAAACTGAGGGAATTTTTTTTTTTTATATATTTTTGGGGGATATTTATTATAGAAAAAAGTATTGCATTTTTTTCAAAACTGTCGCTCTATTTTTGTTTATAGCGCAAAAAATAAAAACCGCAGAGGTGATCAAATACCACCAAAAGAAATTTGTGGGAAAAAAGGATGTCAATTTTGTTTGGGAGCCACGTCGCACGACCACGCAATTGTCTGTTAAAGCGACACAGTGCCGAATCACAAAACCTGGCCTGGGCCTTTAGCTGCATTTTGGTCGGGGCCTAAGTGGTTAACTGGTTCTTAGAGCTGCTCTTTCATAGCTGAATATATAAGAATCCGTAGTTTAGTTTTATAATGTGCTGTGTCCATCATTCTAGGGCCGTAAATATGGTCAACAGGTTCACAGCTGTAGAGTTTTTTTAACAGTTATTTGTAAAAATAACATATAATGTCTGGATCAAACTGCAATGTTTTAAGCTTAAATTGTTAGTAGACGTGGCGTAAAAAGGTTTGAATGATATTCCTTTATATGGTACACAGCAGAATTGTCTGTTTACTACTGGGAAATCTGTATTATAATTTATAGCATGTAAACCTTAGTCAGTGTTTGCCATGGAGGAACACTGAAAAGGCGGAACACCCCATTTACTAAAAAAGTTTAGAGACCAAAGCTGAAGTGCAGAGTGCATCAACCCACAGGAACCAATGACATACATTTCTTGGTGCTGACATCAGATAATCAAAATGTTAATGCTGATTGGTTGAGCATACAGGCCACAGCCTACATTGTTTATATCACCTAATAAATATGTGCTTCCAATAAACAGTAAAACCCTTGGATTGAGAGTGTTTTGCAAGACAAGCAACATTTTTCAATACAGTTTGACTTGATATACAAGTAGCGTCATGTCACAACTAAGTATAAAAGAGAAGAGAGGCACCTCTAAGTGTAGCAATATGGTTACATTTAATAAAGGTACAACATTTAGTAACTCACATAGTTGATGATTTAAACAGGCATATCTACTGTAAGTATGCAGGCATCCGGGGTAAAGCTGTCCACATAGACCACCGCCATCAACGTCATCCCTTCCACGCTGTGCTCCATGAGCGCTTCAAGTCTCGCTATCAGGGTAGTCTTCCCAGTCATGATTGCAGACTGACATCGGTGAGAGCCGGCGGTACAGAGTATGGTCTATGTGGACAGCTTTACCCCGGATGTTGGCATACTTAGATGTGCCTGTTTTAATCATCAACCGTGTGAGTTGCTAAATGTTGTACCTTCATTAAAGGGGTTGTAAAGGTAAAAGTTTTTTCACCTTAATGCATTCTATGCATTAAGGTGAAAAAACATCCGACAGTACCGGCCTCCCCAGCCCCTCCGTTTACTTACCTGACCCCTCAAAAGTCCCGCGCCGTGAACGCGATGTCATCTTGGCCGGCTTCACGGCTCACTCATTGGTCGATTGAAGCAGCGCAGCCATTGGCTCGCGCTGCTGGCAATCACAACCAATGACGCTGTGCGCCGGGGGGCGGGGTCGAGTGATACAGTGAGTGGCTATGGTCACTCGTTGTATCACAGGATTGTGCCCGCAAGGACTCCACACAATGCGAGGGAGCTCACATGAATGTGTGGAGTTATTGCGGGGAGGACCAGAGACAGCCGTCGAGGGACCCCAGAAGACGTGGATCGGGGCCACACTGTGCAAAAAAAGTGGAGGTAAGTATAACAAAAACTAAAAAATTTCCTTTACAACCCCTTTAAATGTAACCATATTGCCACACTTAGAGGCGCCTCTCTTCTCTTTTATACTCTGTAGCTCCTGCTGCATTTTGCTTCTAATCCCCTTGTGGAGGCCTCCATTTGTGAATGAACATTTTATGGTTACACAACACACATCATTATAATCTTTTTATATGGACTATAAACTGAAGGACTTATGAATAAATGGTTGTGGAACTAATCATCTGAGATTCCATTATTTCTTATGGGGAAATGCACTTTGATATACAAGTGTTTTGGATTACAAGCATGTTTGCGAAACTGATTATGCTCGCAATCCAAGGTTTTACTGTAGTTGTTTGTTAAGTTACATTTATAAAGTATTAAATAAAAGCTCAAAAACTACATTTCACACTGCCAGTGAATTTCTGACGAAAACAGGGTGATGCCCGCTGAGATAAAAATGAACTAGATTTTATCTCAATGTGACTTCCTCCTCTATGGTATATACCTGCGCATCATGTGTGGGCAGGTTTTATTATTTGGAGAAGAGGAAAATTCTGGTCAATAAAAGGCGGAGGCAGCATTAGAGTTACAGAACTGTGTGTGCTAGTTTCTTAGGAGGCTGGTTGCCTTTTCTTTAGCGCTGCTGAAATAAGTCTAACTATAATCTTACAATAAAGAAAAAAACTCTCTGTGCTATAAGAGACAACATTAATCCAATGTAAATCTTTGTGTTTAAATACATCAAATAATATTCCTCAATTACCGCTGCCACCTTTTAAAATGAAATCTTAAAACAAAGTAAAAAATCTTATCTCAGTGCATAATTCACCACTCTGTCAGCAGCGCTGTGATAAATGTAATCAACATCAAGTGTACATACCGTTCATGAAAAAAGATAAATTAAAAAACGAAATCATATAGTCCAAAGGGGTGTGTCTATATGGCAATCCAGAGGATAGTGTCAGGACGGTGACGACGGCAGCTGGAGGTGGTGAGACACAAACCAGCACCCTAAGCTATGCACCCAGGGCCGGATTCCAGACAAGACCAACAAGGCCAGGCCTCGGGGCGGCAGTAGGTGATGCAGGGGCGGCACTGCGGCTGAGAGGAGAGGACACTTTCACTTTCATTTCCGGAGTCCCCCCCTGTCATGTCACGGATGGTGAGAGGAGAGAAAACAGAGGAGGTGAGATGGCTTTCAATGTAATTTTCGGCAGCAGCAACCCCCCCCCCCCGGTTCTCAATGTCATTTTGTCAGACCCCCCCAATGCTCAATGGCACCCCCCCCCGCTTCTCAATGCAATTTTCGGCAGCAGCTCCCCCCGGAACTCAATGTCATATTCGGCAGCAAACCCTCCCCCCCCCCCTAATGTCCCCCCTGTACTGTGCAGGCGGGGGGTGGCATTGAAGGACCCGGCCTTGGGGTGGCAAAGGGAGTAAATCCGGGCCTGTATGCACCCTAACATAAATGTACTAAAAGGCTCGATATATGGTTTTAAAATGTAAGTGGTTTTCCTATTTTAAATAAAGTCGTTGTTTATTTGGTTTCTGTACCATTGGAGGCATTTTCTTTCTTTTTTATATGGGATACTTTGATATATCCACCCCATGGAGGAATTCCATGAGATTTGCTTAAGGAGGCAACCGATTCAATGTTCTATTGAGCTTGATATGCCAACCATGAGAATGGAAGGCATATGTTCCTGTTTAGTGGGAGAGGGATCACGTTTGTGCACAGAAGGTGTTTTCTTTGGAAAGAACGCAAAGTGGAATATTGACCAATACATAGACTTTTTTCAGCACAATGCACTGGGTGGAATCATTTTGACTATTTATTTAAATCTTACATTTTTTCACTTTGGACTATATGATTTAGTTTTTTTATTTATCTTTTTTCATGAACGGTATGTACACTTGATGTTGATTGCGTTTATCACAGCGCTACTGACAGAGTTGTGAATTTTATACTAACTATAATCTTGATAGCCTTTTTATTCTTATTTTTTCAGTTGAATGTTATTTGTTGATTTAAGTTACTATGTTTGGTACAGTTGCTGACTGAGCTGTTATCTTTGCTATAGCTATCTGTATTGGCATATCCTCAGAAACAGCTTTGGAGACTGTACCCAGACCCTGCAGGATTTGAAGATTGCAGGGCTAGCCTGGCATGTGAACTTCAGGCACTGGGCTCCGCATTGTGGTGCTTTCCAGACCCTTGTATTTTGTGTTAGCAACAGAGCACTAGCTAGGTGGTATTCAGGTCCATAGCAGCCTCTGGTGTGACTCTGGTGAGTCCCTGAAGACTAATTTTGTGATTTAACACAGGCCAAAGGATCAGTAGCTACTTCACTGTTGAGCAGGACAATAGATTTTGGGACTTTGAGTATACCGCTATGTTCACTTTACTCTTAACAAACAAAGAATATAATAGAATCTATCTAAAAAGACTTTTTTTCATACAATATAAAAACACATGTTGCTGTCCACATAGTACATTACAACAATAAACGTGTTAAATCCTCTGAGACGGTCAACGTGTTTCATGGATTATCTGCTTCATCAGGACCAACAGAGTTTAATACATTGAAAAGGTCCAATCACCAGTAGTTAAAAAAAAATCTACAGAAGAGAAAAAGAAAAAAGATATATGTGCTAAAAAACAATATATTATTACAATGACAATACATGTTGTCATTTTTAATAATTAGAGCATATTACAGTCCTCATGAATCTTCATGGGACTTGATCGCTGGTGGATATGTCCTCCGTCTGTAGCCAAGCTGTGATCTTCTGATAAAGTCTTCTTAAATTCCTTTCTCTGTTAGGTGAATGTTCCTACAATTAGTACTAGGATTCCTACTCCTTTCTCTCGGCAGATGATTTTGTTCTTTACAGGGGTAAGTTGGATGATCCCTTGAGCCATATAGTTGATAAGAATTAGGCAGGGTTGCAGTGTGGCTGTCACACCTCAGAAACACGTAAGGGTCTTGGTTGGTTGGTTAGTCAGTTGATTGGAAGGAGTCCTAATCTACCTTCTGTTGCTGGTGTTTTTGTACAACAGTTTGGGTTATGGTATATTCTCAACCTTACCTACCCCTTTATGCGGGTGTTGTTGACCACTCTACCCTCTCCTTCAGGAGGATTCAGGGTTAGCACTCTTCATTGTTTTCGAGCATTGGATTTTCCCCTTTATCAAATTACACTTTTGCTGTAGTGGCACTCACATCTATGCCTATCCCTATATTGGATTGGTTGTGTGTTTTTTGCTGTAAATAACCATGCAGTGAAAATGGTACGTCTGTTCAAACATCCTCTTAGGAATTTATAAAATGTTTTCATCGGATATTCCGACCGTGTGTGCCCCATCAGATTTTTTCCATCGGAAATTCTGACGGACTTAGAAAGAGAACATGTTCTTATTTTTTCAGATGGAAAAAATGTCTATTGGAAATTCCGTTCTTCTGTATGCAATTCCGACGGAGAAAAAAACATGCATGCTCAGAAACAATTCGACACATGCTCGGTAGCATTTAACTTTATTATTCTAGGCTCGTTGTAGTGTTGTACGTCATCGTGTTTTCAACGGTTGGAATTTGGTGTGTCCGTGTATATGCAAGACAGCTTGAGCGAAATTCCGTCAGAAAAACCCATCAGAGTTTATTCCGACGGGAAATCCGATCGTGTGTACGGGGCATTATGGGTTCTGCTTTTTTCTGGGAATTTGCCCAGCAACATTTCTTTCTTTTTGACCATATTTCATATTATTTGGTCTTGTTCCCTCCCATTTTGATAGTTGTGGTGCATCCTTCAGGTAGCAGTTTCCCCCTTTGTGGTGATTATCTTTCATGGTTTGGAAGCTTAGTGCCCTCCTATTGGTTGTGGAAACTTTCAGATTTTGTTTGGCTTTTTTTTCATCTAGCCTTGATCCCAGGCATTGATTTCTTCAGATACACTTTTGTAGAATCATCTCCCAATCTGTTGGACCTTTCGGTGGCTGTTGCCCACCCCTCAGTTTGACTGGTTTGGATGTTCCAATAGTGTTAGAATTTCTGTGTCACACAGTAGATAATAAAGTAAAATACGATTTTTGTACTTACCATAAATTCTACTTCTTGAAGTCCAATAAAGGACAGGGGTCCCACTCCTCTGTGTTATTGGCTTGTAATACTGCTACCTCACACTGAGGCATGATGGTTGGAAGCAAGATTACATAGGGCTGGGTTAAATGTTTTTGGTTCTCAGTGTCTCAACCTCTTGTGGGAAGTAGAATAAGCCCAATTAAGAATGTCTGAATTTCTGAGTCTCTTAAACTTAAAAAAAAAATATTTTATGGCATGTACAAAAATCCTATTATGTCTGAAAGAGTTCCTTTAGGAAATAGGATATCTACTTTGACATGAATATATTTTTGCAGAAGTTTATGCAGCCGGTGTCTGTTTTCTGCTGTATTGATAAATGCCAAATGATCTGTGCCGCTAAAGAGAGTTTCAGCCTAATGAAGAGAATAGAGTTGTCTTTTTGTTATGCAATTACCTTTCTTGATATACTATCCACAGACCCATGAGTAACAAAAGGCAACAAGTGTGTTAAGTCTGACCTTTCATCACACCTTGCTGATTTTTTCACTTAGTACAGAATGGCGTAGGACGGTAGGCGCTTCCAGTTGGGCTCTATTTAGTTATGACAGGTGGCACTGACAAAAGTTTTAAGATCCCTGTAATTCCCACCTCAATAATTATGATTTAATATTGTGAAGAAACGTAAGATAAGCAGTGAGACAGTTAACAGATTGTTTTTCTTTCTCACATATGTTATCATTTCATGTTAAGTAGTGATGAGGGGTCTGAGGTGCTTTATGAAACAGACCCTACAATAACAAACCACTGTGAGATTGCTATCAGTTTTGAATAACGTGGCAACAGGGGGAAATAGACAAAAAAGGAATTAACAACACATAGATATAAGATGTCCATAGATCCCTGTGCTCAACTTGTGGCCCCACGGTTCTGTGCATCCCTTGGGGCCCCTGCATACAGGAGTCTGCTTTCCTTGACTAGAAATTTACTCAGGCCAGTAAAGGACAAATATTTTTTAGGTTCTAGCATTTAAATTACTTGTTTTATTTATTTCACACTATCTTATTATTTTTTTTCTCTTTTGCTGATCGTCCCTATACTATTTGCATGTATCTTTCTCACAGATTTTTAATAATGGATCTTGCTGGGAGTAATACCAAATTTAACATAAGTAATTTTTGGAAGTAATGTAGGAAGCATGGATTTGTAGAAGGGCTGTAATAGCAGCAATCTCTAGCAGTCTCATGTAATGTGTCTCCAGTCTATGACTGTCTCCTGCAGCATGTCCCCAGTTTCCAACAACACTTATGCACTCCAACAACACCTCCAAAAACACCTACCGTATTTATCGGCGTATATCGCGCACTTTTTTCCCCTTAAAATAATGGGGAAAATCATGGGTGCGCGATATATACGCCGATACCCGCTTCCCGCGCTCAGTTTGAATGCCTGCGCCGTCATATACCGAGTGGAGTACACTCGGCTACATTCGGCCAGGCTCGGCTTCGCTCGTGCTCACGCATAAACGTCACAGTTCGTGAGCATGAGCGAAGCCGAGCCTGGCAGAATGTAGCCGAGTGTACTCCACTCGGTATATGTCGGCGCAGGCATTCAAACTGAGCACGGGAAGCGGCGATTCGACGGGGAGAAGCCAGGAGGACACCACCGAAGCTGCAGACGGACGCCGGACCCGACGAGGCCGCCGATGGACACCGCGCAAGACACCAAAACTGTAAGTACTAAAACATTTTTTTACAGGAATTGCGGGTCCACATTAGGGGTGCACACTATACGCCGGAGCGCGCAATACCCCGATAAATACGGTATGCTGTTTCCAACAGCACCAATGCATATCTTTGACCATCTCCTGTTGTACTGTATTTTTTCAGTATCTAACATCATGCTATAGCATTACATTCATTAAGTATGTTCAGAGGCCATACTTAAGGCCCCTATATCAAGGAAATTGACCTCCACAGCTATAGAAAATCAGTTATGTTTGTGTGAGCTGTAGACCTATCCATTCTAAAAAAGATTTTTGTCCCAGTTAATTCAATAGCCATATAAGCTTACATGATTTTCTTCATAGAAAAAATAAATGGTCAGCTATCATTCCCAAGGAGATTTCACAGCACAACGGAAAATTAATCAGGAAGGTTTAATGTCAAAATGTGGGACATTAGAACTCTGGCTGAATAGTTTTTATATTTTAGGCTTGACAAAGTGGGTTGAGAGCTAATATCAGGTTTTCATTCCTCCCTGCTGGTTAGGGGTTTGGTTTAGGGTTAGGATTGGGGTTAGGGTCAGGGTTTAGGGTTTGGGTTTCCCCCCGAAGAATAAGGCTAGGTTAGGGAGTTAGGGTTAGCCCCATTTCACACTTATACAACTTGTACCACGATTTTGGACTGCAAAATCACATGACAAGTCATTCTCCATGATTTTGAATGAGTACCATTCATATTGTCACGACTTTAAAGTAGTTTCTGCACTACTTTTTTTCTGAAGTCGGATTAAAGTCAGATTCCATATTAACGGATCTGAATTTGGCATGCGACTTGTGCATAAAGGGGAACGCCACGGCAATTTTTTTTTTAAAACCGGCATGGGTTCCCCCTTCATGAGCATACCGGGCCCTTCAGTCTGGTATGGATTTTAAGGGGAACCCCACACCGAAAAAACTCTGTGGGGTCCCCCAAAAAATCTATTCCAGACCCTTATCCGAGCACCAGCCTGGCCAGTGAGGAGGGGGTGGGGTCAAGCGAGCGCCCCCCCTTCCTGAGCCGTACCAGGCACATGCCCTCAACATGGGAGGTGGGTGCTTTGGGGCAGGGGGCCCTGCGCCCCCCGACACCCCAAAGCACCACGCCCCCTGGCCTATATAAATCATTGCGCACCACGCACACGGCATTACAGCAGGAGAGAGCCTCGTGTCAACATCAGAAGAAGAGAACAGGGAAGAAGACGACGGAGAAGACCAGACCACCGCTAGTAAAAGAGCTGGAAGAAGGTAGCGGAGGAGCCTGGCAGAAGTCAGAAGGCACCGGAGAGTGGGAAAAGAACCGAAGAGCGGGAGAAGAGAGCCGAGAAGTCGGAAGAGACCCCCGAAGTCGGAAGAAGACCCACTGAGCTGCCTAATAAATTACTTTAAAAACCTGTGTAGTGTGTTTTTTTTATTGACACTTTTTTCCCCCAGGGTGAATGGGTAGGGGTACGATTTACCCCATACTCATTCACATAGGGTGGGGGATCTGGGGGCCCCTTTATTAAAGGGGGCTCCCAGATTCCGATAAGCCCTCCGCCTGCAGACCCTGACAGCCAATGGCCAGGGTTGTTGGGAAGGGGCCCTTGTCCTCATCAACATGGGGGCAAGGTGCTTTGGGGTGGGCGGGCGCAGGTCCCCCTGCCCCAAAGCACCCATCCCCCCATGTTGAGGGCATGCAGCCTGGTACGGCTCAGGAGGGGGCGCTCGCTCGTCCCCACCCACTTTCCTGACCGGCCAGGCTGGTGCTCGGATAAGGGTCTGGTATGGATTTTGGGGGGGACCCCACTCTGTTTTTTCCGTGTGGGGTTCCCCTTAAGATCCATACCAGACCGAAGGGCTCAGTATGTTCATGAAGGGGGAACCCATGCCATTTAAAAAAATAAAAATAAATTGGCGTGGAGTTCCCCCTAATTATTGGGGTATCAAAGTCGCGTCCCTGCTCATTGAAGTCGTACTTCAAGTCGTGGGGCAAAGTCGGATCCACAGTCGTATGACTGTCTTGTCAAAATCGCACGAGTAGCACAAGTGTGAAAGGGGCCTTAGGGTTTAGGGTTAGGGTTAGGGTTTGGGTTAGGGTTTCCCCTGAAGAATAAGGCTAGGACTCAGGAATTGGAATAGAGACCTCCCCAGAGGTCAAAGGTCAGAATGCGGGTTCCCAGAGGTCAATGGTCAAGAGGTGTGACTGACCCACCCCCACCAAAGTGTACCGCCTATCTCAACTAAGTCGAGGAATGAGCAAGTCGGGGAATGAACAAGTTGGGGAAAGTGCCTGCTGGTCAGGATTTGCCTTACTGGGCTCATTCATGCTGGTTTCAGCAATAAAAAGCTAATTATTTTATTATAGTGGGCAAGAGCGTGAACTACTGTTGAGGTTTATCTGCAAATTTTGTGGAAATTTCCCCCTTTTTTCCTCCCTCAATGACCATGATCACTAGAACAGCAAGTAAGAAGAAATCTGTCCAGAGGAGACTAGTAAAACTATAAAAACCTGAACGATGTTTCAACTTTTCCCCAGTTTATCCATTACTATTGTTTATAATTTGCCCTTTACCAACTTTTTGGTCTTACCATTAAAATGTGGCCCTAATGTCTACCTAGAGATTTTTTTCCACTAGAACCTAGAATAAAAAAGCTAGCAACATTTCTTGGTATGTATGTGATTCGAGAAATATTTTTACCAAACTTATTAGGTCACTATACTTAACTGTAATTTGGTGGTTCTTCTTCGTTCTTTGCTTAAACACACACACATAAACATACACAGATATATATTATTACACAGACATGTAAGTGTAGATTTATTTTTGTATTTTAAATAGGCAGACAGATTTTTTTCCATATGGTGTCTTTGCATTCTTGCCCTATATTTATTGTCAAACGGCACTTGCTCAACTTACTGCCAGACCAGTGTGAGTTCTTATTTAATAAACTGTGACTTGACCTATTCATTGTGCAGACTCCCACTGCATTCATTGTGGTTTCCTACCACTGCAGGAGTCCTTGTCAATGTAATTCCTGCTGTGAAATTAAGCTGACCTTTCCTCCCCACTAGGGGGCCCATTTATTCATATAGTAGAAGATGGTTTAGTTCTGCCTAACATAGACATCTTAGCTTAGATTTCCCACATAAATGGTGGGGGAATAAAATAATGTTCTTACATTTTATGTGAGTAGAAGAGGTATCTGGAAGGAATGTGTTTGTATTGAATATGCCAACCAGTTAGAATTCTAGCATACATTAGAAATGAAAAGAAAGAATCTGAATGGCTTTTGGGGCAACATGGATGCTATGAAATGGGACTTGTAGTAGTCATCCAGCCTGGAACTTTAGCAAAAAACTGTTCTCTGGTTACCCCAAGTAGACAATTTCAAGGCAACTGGAGATTTCGCTATGGCCTCGGGAACCCTGTTGCCCTCAGGGGATTTTTAAGGTCAGAACAATACCATCTTAAAGCGGAGTTCCGGCCACAATTTCACTTTTTAAATATAAATACCCCTATAATACACAAGCTTAATGTATTCTAGTAAAGTTAGTCTGTAAACTAAGGTCCGTTTTGTTAGGTTGTTACAGCATTTAGACACTTTATAAAATAGAAATTGACTGGGGCCATCTTAAGTGTGGGCATCATGAAGCCAGACTGTATGACTTCCTGGATTTCAGCCTTGCAGATCTCGCACATGCTCAGTGCTGCACAAGCAGTGTAATAGGTTTCAGATCAGGTTTCAGCACCTGTACTGTCCAAGTCACATGATTCTTCGAGACTGGGGAGTGCACAGACTCCTGGAAAGTTACACCCACTACATTCCCAGGAGTCTGTGCGGTGTAGGTTAGGAAGCTTAAGCACCTAGGTGCAGGGAGAGGGAAGATTAACTATTCTGCCTAGCAACAACACTTTGAAGGCATGTAAAAAAAAAAAAAAAATTTCTTAAAGGACTAATGACATTTTTTTAAAACTACTGATGTAATGTTATATTTATGGGTGGAACTCCACTTTAACCACTTCAGCCCCACACCATTTGGCTGACCAAAGACCAGAGCACTTTTTGCGATTCGCAACTGTGTCACTTTAACTAACAATTGCGTGGACGTGCAATGTGGCTCCCAAACAAAATTGACAGCCTTTTTTCCCCACAAATAGAGCTTTCTTTTGGTGGTATTTGATCACCTCTGCGGTTTTTATTTTTTGCGCTATAAACAAAAATAGAGCGACAATTTTGAAAAAAAAACAATATTTTTTTTTACGTTTTGCTATAATAAATATCCTCAAAAAATATATATAAAAAAACTTATTTTTTTCCACAGTTTAGGCCAATACTTATTCTTCTACATATTTTTGGTAAAAAAAATCGCAATAAGCATTTATTGATTGGTTTGCACAAAAGTTATAGCGTCTACAAAATAGGGGATAGTTTTATGGCATTTTCATAAATTTTTTATTTTTTTTACTAGTAATGGCTGCGATCAGCGATTTTTATCATGACTGCGACATTAACACTTTTGGTGCTATTTTTGGACCATTAAAATTTACACTGCGATCAGTGCTCTAAAAATGCATTGATTACTATGTAAATGAGACTGGCAGTGAAGTGGTTAACCAGGAAGGGGTTAAGTGTGTCCTAGGGATGTGTTTTAACCACAATGCCACTTCTTAAAGGCAAAGTGTATATATACGTCGTTCTTCCCACAGGACCCATTCTGCCAACGTATATATACGTTAGCCGGTCCTTAAAGCGGGGGTTCACCCTATATAAAAAAAAAAATAAAATTTTTTTCCCTCTAGCATTAAATTCGGCATAGTAGCGCGAGCTACAGTATGCCTGTCTGTATTTTTTTTCCCCCGTACTCACTGTTATATCCTACATAGAAGATTCCGGGGAATGGGCGTTCCTATGGACAGGGAAGGTGATTGACGGCCGGCCGTGGCACGTCACGCTTCTCCGGAAATAGCCGAAATAGGCTTGGCTCTTCACGGCGCCTGCGCATAGCCTGTGCGCAGGCGCCGTGAAGAGCCGAGACCTACTCCGGCTGTCTTCGGGGAGCGTGACGTGCCAGAGCCGGCCGTCAATCACCCTCCCTCTTGCTAGGAACGCCCATTCCCCGCGGCAGACGGAATCGTCTATGTACGATATAGCCGTGAGTACGGGGATAAAAAAATTAAGACAGGCATATTGTAGCTCGCGCTACTATGCCGGATTTTATGCTGAAATGTTGTTCAGCAGGGTGAACCACCGCTTTAAGTGGTTAAAGACACTGAACAGCTCCGAACTCTCCAGTATTCTCAGATTGGTGTACAAGTAACACGGTTAACCTATATTTTGAAAGACGCGCAACTTTAAAAGAAAAATCCTGACTCGGTTTGCGAGTGTTGTCTTGCAAAATGAGCAGAATTCAAGCTAATGGGGTGTGCAGTACCGTATTTGGCCAGAGATGCAGGGGCACCGGTGACACTCGGAACGGTTAGGAGCCGTTCGAAAAAATATTTTGGAATCACTCGGAAATACTTGTCAATACTCCGTTCCCGGGTGTTTTCCGAGGGTTTCCAAGATCAGCCGAGCTGTCCCTGAGTATTTCCGAGGCTCTCTTGAACCCCCCCCCACCTCTGGCCACATGCAATATTGCATGCCATAGAAGTCAATGTGGAACGAATTATCTTAGTTTCCATTGACTTCTATGCGGAAACTCGCTTTGATATGCAAGTGCTTTGGATTGCAAGCATTCTCCTGGGACGGATTATGCTCGTAATCCAAGGTTCCACTGAAAATCTTTTGAAAGAACTGAACAACAACTGATTTCTGGGGCTTTATGAATTGTGGGGACATGGATCTCTCTCTTACTGCTGAAACTAAAAAATTCAACACTGTTCTATTTCAACTTTTTGGACCTCATTTTTGTTCGTTCCCAGTGCTATTGTGGTGGATTTTTTCATGTTGTGAACATTTATTTAATTAGAATTATTTAGACTATTTCCAGTAAAATCCAGACCCGGTTTGCAGCTTATATTTATTATTAGAGATTTATTTTATTAGGATTATTTTTATGATGAATAGTGTACAGCAGGGATATGCAATTAGCGGACCTCCAGCTGTTGCAGAACTACAATTCCCATGAGGCATAGCAAGACACTGACAGCCACAAGCATGGCACCCAGAGGCAGAGGCATGATGGGACTTGTAGTTTTGCAACAGCTGGAGGTCCGCTAATTGCATATCCCTGGTGTACAGTAACACTAGACAACCAACTGGCAATTATTGCACTAAACTGAAAAAAAGGTTCAATTTAATTGGTTGCAGGTCATAGCTGGAGTTTACATAATATTAATCTATTTGAGCAAGTCGTGTAATTTGCTTGGAATTAGTTTATTTCTTCGTACAATTGCCTTAAATGACAAGTACAGGCAGTCCCCGAGTTACAAACATCCGACTTACTAACCACTCATATTTACAAACGGAGGGAGACAACAGGAAATTAGAGGGAATCTACCCAGCAAAACAAACATTACAGGGGTGTTAACCATTCCCTATGCTATCTGAAAAACTAAAAAATATTATTTTTGGCTGGAGTTACAAAAATGTACCTGTTCCAACTTACATACAACTTCAAAATCAACTTAACCGGTTCCCGGCCGGCTCCTGTAGATTTACGTCGGCAGAATGGCATGGCTGGGCAAAGTGAATTATATATACATCACTTTAAAATTCCCACCGTGCAGACGTGCGTCCCTGCCGCGAGCTCCGTGACTGTGCCCACTGGGCCCGTGGACTCGATGTTCCGCTGGGGTCCCGCGATCGGTTCACAGAACTGCTGAATGCGAAGAGGCAATTGTAAACATGCATCTCCCCATTCTGCCTAGTGACACTGTCACTGATTGTCTGTTCCCTGTAATCAGGAACATCGATCAGTGATGTGTCACATGTAGCCATGCCCCCTAACAGTAAGAATCACTCCCTAGGGCACACTTAACCCCTTCAGCGCCACCCTCAACCAAATCCCCAAATCCTGCTACAAATCTAAGGCCGCGTACACACGGTCGGTCAAAACCGATGAAAACGGACTGAAGGACCGTTTCATCGGTCCAAACCGAT
Organism: Rana temporaria; assembly: GCF_905171775.1. NCBI lineage: Eukaryota > Metazoa > Chordata > Amphibia > Anura > Ranidae > Rana > Rana temporaria. The sequence goes on from NC_053491.1 coordinate 59,611,942, forward strand.
CGTGTGTGGGCCCCATCGGTCAGTTATCCTTCGGTCAAAAAAGAGAGAACTTGCTTTAAAATTGAACCGATGGACTGATAACCGATAGGTCAAAACCGATGGTTAGTATGCAAAAGCATCAGTTAAAAACCCGTGCATGCTCAGAATCAAGTCGACGCATGCTTGGAAGCATTGAACTTCGTTTTTTCCTGCACGTCATTGTGTTTTACGTCACCGCGTTCTGACACGATCGTTTTTTTAACTGATGGTGTGTAGGCACATCAGACCATCAGTCAGCTTCATCGGTTAACCGATGACAACGGTCCTTCGGACCGTTCTCATCGGATGGACTGATCGTGTGTACACGGCCTAAGGGAGAACGAAGATTTGCAATCCAAGGCTCTGGAACGCTCTACCCGCGACAAACCGCATGGAAGAAAACCATCGGGCTTTTAGGAAAAAACTAAAGACCCACCTCTTCTGAAGGATCAGGATGACACTGGATGCAAAAAGCGCCTTGAGGCGATTTAGTTCGCAGTTGTAGTGCTATACAAGTTACTCACTCACTCTAGTGGTTAACCCCTTCACTGCCAGTGTCAGTTTCACAGCAATCAGTGCATTTTTATAGCACTGATCGCTGTAAAAATGACAATGGTCCCAAAAATGTAATAAAAATGCCATAAAACTAACCCCTCTTTTGTAGACGTTATAACTTTTTTACGCAAACCAATCAATAAACACTTATTACGATTTATTTTTTACCAAAAATATGTCGAAGAATACGTATCGGCCTAAACTGAGCAAAAAAAATGTTTTCTTTATATATTTTTGGGGGATATTTATTATAGCAAAAAGTAAAAAATATTGCTTTTTGTTTTCAAAATTGTCGCTCTATTTTTGTTTATAGCGCAAGAAATAAAAACCTCAGAGGTGATCAAATACCACCAAAAGAAAGCTCTATTTGTGGGAAAAAAAGGACGTAAATTTTGTTTGGGAGCCACGTCGCACGACTGCGCAATTGTCAGTTAATGCTTTGCCGTGCCGAATCGCAAAAAAGCTCTGGTCTTTGGCCAACAAAATGGTCCGGGGTTGAAGTGGTTAAAGTGGAACTTCGGTAATTTTTTCATCTTTCCATCTATTAAATCTTCTGCCCTTGTTGTTTTAACTTTGGATAGCAATTTTTTTTATTCTGCCAGTAAATACCTTACACAGCCTACTTCCAGTTTCTTGTCTGGTAAAAAACCTAGGCTTATGACATCATGCACAGCTCTCTCTCTCTCTCTCTCTCTCTCTCTCTCTCTCACTCTTGTGAGAGTTTGACAGGAAGGGAGGGGGGATGAGTCATAAGAGGGCCAAATAGCACTGCAGAGCTGGCGGTGTGCCTCTGTGTGTCTGTCTAAATCCAGGAAGTGAACAGGCAGCAGATTCAGCTGCCCACAGTTAAAATGGATACAGCCAGACTCAGTGGAGGGAGATTTTTGCAGCATATTTGGCAAGTACAGAATAACAGTATATATAAAATAATATGCAAAGTGGTTGGAGGGAAGCTTTAGAAAAATGTTTTATTACAAATTATGTGAGCAGACAGCAGTTTCTCCTTAAGAACAAACCTACAGGAACAATCTTGTTTTTAACCCAGGGACCCAGGGACTCAATATTGCTTTACCTACTTTGACAAGCTAATTATCAATGGTTGTTTTTTTTTGAAGGCCACTGAAAAAAATTAGTTCCAGTGCAAATTTTGTCATTAAATTATTTATATATTTCATACTGCTGAATTTTTTTAAGATAATGCTGATAGGATCTTTTTGCAGAGCTGAAAATTATCTCAATCCGAGTTTTGCCTCGTACACACGACCGTTTTCCTCGGCAAAAACCATCAAGAAAACTGCTGGCGTTCTTTTGCAGAGAAAAACGGTTGTGTGTATGTTTTTCGTCGAGGAAACTGTCGTGGTTCTCGATGAGAAAAAAAAGAGAACGTGCTCTCTTTTTTCTCGTCGGGAGTCTCAATTTCCTCGTCGTGTTTCTCGTCGGGCTGGTTTACGACGAGAAACACGTTTGTGTGTATGCTTAGAAACCCGCGCATGCTCAGAATAAAGTATGAGACGGGAGCGCACCTTCGGTAAAAGTAGCGTTCGTAATGGAGATAGCACATTTGTCACGCTGTAACAGACTGAAAAGTGCGAATTGTCTCTTACCAAACTTTTACATAACACGCAGTAACATGAGATTAGCAAAAGCAGCCCTAAGGGTGGCGCCAGTGAAATTGAACTTCCCCTTTATAGTGCCGTCGTACGTGTTGTACGTCACCGCGTTTGAGAACGACGAGATTTTGACAGTGTGTATGCAAGGAAAGCTTGACAAGATTCTTGACAAGCTTGACAAGGAACTCGTCGAGAAAAACGTTGTTTCTTTTAACGTTGTGTACGAGGCATTAGACAACACAAGAGCTCTCAGAGCAAGCTGCATATATCCACATGCTCCAGTTTTTACTTTAAAACAGAAACTCCCCATCCGCTCCAATCTTTATGATATAATCGCTGTAAATCCAGGACAGCATTGTAAAGCCTCCAGATAGACTTAAAAATGTAGCAGTGATATGTATAGTTCACTGCCTAAAGTAAAATACTAATGCTAATGCCATTAACTGTTCCTGACTGGTCCCGCTGCTCATGCCAGCTCAGAATTCCATGCAGTCCAGAAGACAAATCGTGGTTGAAGCTTTCTCCTTTTTTGCTGTACTGTTGTGTAACAGTGGGAAAAAAAAGTTAAATCTGGAGGATGATCTGGTCATGGAAAGAAAAGTGAACTATTTGTGCATAAAAAGGACAAATATCGTGCATAATATTTTAATTAATTAAATATTATTAATATAAGAGCTAAGACCAAAATTGTTGTTCCTATGCTTTAGTTGTCCAGCTTTAAAGAGGAAGTAAACCCTCTTAAAAAAATTCTTAAAAAAAAACCTGCAAGAAAAAGGCATAATGAGCTAGTATGCATAGCAGACATGTGCTGTAGACATCGGTGCATGTCTTTTGGAAATATCTCCTAAACCGTGAAAGGTTCTTGCACCTACAGGTAAGCCTTAATCTAGGCTTGCCTTTAGGTCTAAGTGGTCTGTAAGGGTTTACAACCACTTTAACTGCTCTATAACACATACAGGCATTCTCTTCTGTGGTTTTTATATTGTAAACTAACTATTTTTCTTTTGAAGGGGTTGTAAAGGTTTGATTATTTTTTTTTTTAAATAACAAACATGTTATACTCACCTCCACTGTGCAGTTCGTTTTGGAGTGTCCCCGATTCTCCTGTTCTGGGGTGCCTCGGTGGCTCTCTCGGCTCCTCCCCACTTCAGATAACACCCCTGGGAAGTGCTCCCCCAAAGGGGGTTACCTTACGGGCACGCTCCTGAGTCCTATATTCGGCATCCATAGCCACCAATTGCAGGATTCGGCCCCGTCCCTTGGCCTCCCGCATCATTAGATTTGATTGACAGTACATACAATGCATTAAGGTGAAAAAACATGAACCTTTACAACCCCTTTAAGTGGAATTCCAGCTTACACCTAACTAGTCCTAAAACTGTCCCCTATCTAATATCTATGCTAACTAACCTGTGTAAGAACTGTGTATATACTTACCTATGTCCAGGCTACTCTGGTCCAGTCTTGTGATTTTCCCAGTGTCAGCCAGCGGCTGCTGCCAGGGAGAGGAGGGAGCATATCTGAAGCTGGCTAGTAAAGCCTGGAATGGTGACATCAACCATAGGCTTCAATGATCCATCTGTTGTCAGGGCACCCTCTTCTCCCCTGAAGCCAGAGCCAGATCATGTGACCAGAGTGGCCTAAATATAGGTAGGTATATGCATCTTTCATACACAGGCTGGTTAGCATAGGTGTGAGGAAGGGGGGGGGGGGGGCACTTTTAGAGCTAGTTAGGTGTAAGCTGGAATTCCACTTTAAATATAGTTTGAACACATTCGATAACATATGGGGTGCAAAATAATGTGAATGCCTAGCAGCAAACAGTGGAAGTAATATGATAAAAATATAGCTGTGATATTTATTTTGTATGAGCCTTTACATACCTGCACATACACTATTTGGGATAAATTAGAGCAGATACTGCAAGCCAGGTCTTCTCGTCCAACATCAGTGCCTAACCTCACAATAGCGCTTCTGGAAGAATGGTCAAATATTGCCATAGACACCCACCTAAACCTTGTGGACAGCCTTCCCAGAAGAGTTGAAGCTGTTATAGCTGCAAAGGGAGGGCCAACTCAATATTGAACTCTACGGACTAAGACTGGCATTGCTTTAAAGTTCATGTGTGTGTAATGGCAGGTGTCCCAATACATTTGACAATATAGTGTATATCTGTCCATTGATGTTTGTTTATGCAGCTCATTAATTAGTTTATGGTAGCATAATATTGTCAAAGCCTGAACTGAGATTTACGTAAAAATGGTAATGTGGTATTGGGAAGATTATGTGGTAGGTGCTTTTCAATGGGTTGTGTCAATCCAAACTATATCTAAGGACATGGCAGCCCACTTTTATTGAATAAAATGGAAAGTTCACATAGACATCAGTTGCCTATGCAGGGGTTCTTCCACATCAATACAAACAAATTAAAATACTGAGCCACCTGGCTACCTTGTTGGCAGCACTTTCTCTTATTACCAGTCCCTCTGTCTGTGCTGTCCAGCTTTACTGGTTCACTTGGCTCTCTTAGCCTATAGTCACAACACTCTGCTTCGTGGTCCAATTCTGGCTTCTGGATAGGGGTTCACCTGACCTAGATAACCCACTGTCTCCTGGCTGCTGGCTGGGTCACCTCTGACCCCTGGTCGAGACTTCCAGTCTCTTGACTCCTGGTCGAGGCACCTCTGACCCCTGGATGAGACCTCCTGACTGCTGGCTGGGGCAACTCTGACCCCTGGTGAAATCCCCTGTCTCCCACACTGGGTGCTGTCTCCATACTGGGAGCTGTTTCCAAACTGGGAGCTCTGAGCTATCCATTGGCTTGAGTATATAATGACCCTGCACACCTGTGTACTCAGGCTGCAGGAACCTGGTAAAATCCAGACACAGGATTGTCAGTTCTGATCCAGAAATACAGAATGCAGAGAAAACCAAAAGCACAGTTTTCTCTGCTCAGAAGCAATAGTCCAGAACCTTGCATTAACACTTAATGTGAATCATGGGTAATTTTCTCCTCCATTTTCACAGTGACAAGATCTCACTCTGTCAGAGAGAACTAAAATGTAAGGCCTCAAGCACACGGATGATTACATGCTTCAAAGTTTTCTAGTGCATAAATTGACGCACTTTTCTCAGGGAGCCGCAGGTGACACATACTGCTGGCCATACAAGTGAATGGCTGGACTGGTCAGAGGGACTACAGCAGTTTATCCCTCTCATGATCTCGGCAGGAGAATGCTTCATACAGAAAAAATTCCTTCACAGGGTCCATTACATGCCCCAAAGGTTAGCAATAATGTACCATACCACCGACGATAAATGCCCCAAGTGTCATAGAGAGGTGGGAAACTACATACATATGGTTTGGCTTTGCCTGCGAGTGCAGGAGTTTTGGCGGGCGGTGGCTCAATCAGTGGGATAACCGTTAAGCTTGATCCCTTGGTCCTGCTGCTGGGCATCACAGACAATCTACCCACCACTACTCATAAAAAATGTTTATTTTTTATACTGCATCTTGCTCCAATGGAAAGCAACAAAGCCACCTAGGATCTCCACCTGAAGGGAACTGGTGAACGCTACTCTCCCTCTCTACAAGCTGATGTACATGGGGCACAATTGCCCTAAGAAATTTTATAAAATCTGGTCGGCATGGGTGGAGGCTAGACGGCTCACAGTATAGCTCCCCATGGTGGGCTCCCCCATACCCCCTTTTCCATCTGAAGGCTCCTCCCTCCCCCTTGCTTTGTCCTATTCCATTCCACTTCTCCTGCTCCCCCACCTTTTTTCCTTCCCCCTCCCTTCCCTCTCCCTTACTTTTATTGAATACTTGTAATACTCCCAATATCTTCATACTCTGGTCTAGTCCTTATGTGATATGTACTATATGGTGCGGTTAGTTCGGCCCAGGAAGACTCCTTGATGGCCCCTTACGCCCTCTTCCTGGGCGCACTCCCTATATGTTATATTCAACTGATGTACTGCTTTTTGTTTTGCTCCTTCCACAACATTGTACTGTCCTGTATCACCTACTGTTTTTACCCTGTGTCCTGAACAGGAAGTGGTGGAAACCTCCTCAGGGAGGACCCAGACAACAGGAAAGATGCAACAAAGGTTCTAACCTTTTCACAGTTTTTATCATTTTCCTTAGTCTATGCTTTCTAAAAACTCAGACTATTACAGTTGTTCACTTTGTTTCTGGCCAGAATAGCAAGAGCACATTCCTTACTGGTTAGGTGTGTTGGTAGAGCTGCAGTGGGCTCAGAGAGAGCTTGCTGCTGGAATCTTTCCATTGACCAATGACTCATGACCATTTAAAAGATACCAGTTAAACAAGGATTAAAGTAGTAGGGTGGCCAGATGCAAAATATGAAGGACAGCATAAAAATACCAGTAAAATATGGACTATAGTACTAGAGTAGTGCAAAAGAAAAAGGTCTTCATGAAAATTATATATTTATCAAGTAGGGTGTGTCGCCTGAGTGAACCTGAATGCAGCATTGATGTTATACTTAGGTGTACCGCCACTGTTGCTACATGACAATTTTGATAAAACGGTCCTCCCACCAGTGTATAGTATAGCACAAGAAGAGTTTTATCAATATATTTAACTAATAAAAAAAATAACAAATTCAGAACCGTTCTGATGAGTACAATTCAAGTCACTGTGGCTGTGCCTTTGTTGATTTTTGTTGTTAAAGCCTTTACAGAGGGTTTTCAAGGCATCAAGCCTCAAACTTTCTTCTATTTGCATTCAATCTGTCACACTGTAAAGATAATGAATTACAGCTGAATTGTCCTACATTAGTTGTTAAAATACAGTTTTTGTGCTGCACCCATTGCTAGATTGTCCTCAGATAACCTGTTATGGGGAGTTTCCCCCATATAACTGTTGCAATTAGTACTGTGGGGAGACTCGTCAAAGCTTCCCCACATGGGGCCCAAGAGTCTTCAACACACTTGGCAACAGTTACTGTCAAGCCTATTCTCAAGATAAATATAAAAAATTACTTTAAAAAATTCTGGCTCCTTATCCAACAGATGGATAATTTCTAGAGGGATTTTTGGAATTGCAAGCAATGTTTTACAAATGATTAACATGTTAAATAATCAAATGTAATAAATTGATTTTATATATGTTTGTTCAGTTAAAGAATATGTAATGTGTCCAAGGGCTGCCCAAGAAAAATAGTAATGGTGCTTTATAAAGTTTATAAAAACAACAAATACCCCAAAGAAAACTGTCTTTAAGGATAAGTATCATTTAAGTGCCTATTAAGTATTTAACTGCTCTCTAAAGATGCATAAGTGCTAAATGATCTGCTAAGCAATTTTGACTAATAATGTCACCCATAAAACTCTTGGATCTGGCCATTATCCTAGGCTACGTGGGGTGTCATATTAGGGGGAGTGTTGTTCCATGACCAGGTTTGATTGCAAGGCTCATTATATTTTGCATTTTAGAACTCACTATGTGAATGGCACTCACAGGAGTCAATCATGAATGCCTAGAAGTACTTAGTAACAGAAGCACAGTTTTAAGTACATCTTTGGCAGCATTTTGGCACAGAGTACATCGGAAATTAAAGTGAATCAGTGCTAGATAAATATGTTAGTTATTTTAATCTACAGCTTTACAAGTGACATCAAAACTACTCAGTGATATCACTGCTCAGTATACTTTTTGAAACCCACCTGCAGACAAAAATGAATATTATGCATCAGTTTTCTAAAGCTGTGTATACACTAGTAGAATTTCAAGTGAAAGTTTTACAAAAATTCTTACGAAAAATCATACAGAATTTTTTTAGTACATTCAAATATAGTTTGAAAGTAGTTCAAAAATGTATTTGCTTTTAACAGTTGGTATTGGAATGAATGAACTTTACTGAATGAAAACCAAATACACTACAATACAAAAATTCTATCCTGCTCTTTGGAATGTTCTCGTCATTGTGTTTGAAAACGAAAGCCGATTCCGCCCCGCTAATGATTGGAAAAACATTCTTACAACAGCCTTACAATGAAAAATGTTGAACGAAATTCTACTAGTGTATACCGAGCCTTACTCCTCATTCGAGATTCTGAAAACCTCTTCCAAAGCCATCCTACAGTGTAATAGATCAAAGTCACAGCCAAGCTCATTTCCTGCCCCAGGGACCAGGCTTTTTTTCATGCTTGTTATCTTCTTGGGCACTGGTCCCCTCACTGCCCCTGGATCCTGTTAAGAGAGAAAAACAAAGGTGTAAAACAAGCTGTGCTACAATACAGTGACTAAATATTAGAGCCAACAGTAATTAAGTGATTGAAATCTAACAATCCACAGTCAATCACCGGTGAAAAGTGAAAAATGAAAAAAAAATACAAAATAAATAAAAAAAAAACACATAGGAAAAAGTCTATGAAAACAAATCCAATGGGGTCTTGAAGGTTAATAAGGTCACACACTTGAGGGTGCCAGCAGAAGTAATGAATCCTGAAAATTCACCATAAAACACTCGTGATCCACCACCGTGGGAATTTTGTGCTTACCAGAGACAAGCTGGCAGACCTATATGAGCAAGCTGCAGATATCAATCACACTCCTCCGGCTCAGACAAATGCAGGACACTGGATGCACTTCTAATACTCAGTGATCACCACCATATCACCAAGAAAATGTAGGAAGCTCACATAGCGTAATACAGTTAAAAACATGAATGTTTATTAAAAAGACAAATATGCACTTACAATCTGAAGATAAAAAGAAGCGTTCGTAATAACAACGGCATTCGTGTAAGAAAGGCCGGCCGGCATACGAGCTCCCATCCACTTGTGATGACGTCAGCGCGTCTATCCTCCCGACGCACGTTTCGTCTCACATAGACGTTGTTACTGGGGAACGGTTACGAGAGGACCTAGGGAAGTGTCGCCTCCACTAATGGGAGATGTACACATAATGCAGGCAGCGATGGGCAACCAAAGAAGGACCTCTGTAAACAGAAGAAGAGAAAAGGATTGTCATGTGACCATGGATTTAGTTATGGGCATAAGTAAATGGGCATCTGGATAGTTTTTCATGCCAGCAGTCAGTTGAGGGGGGGGGGGTGGGTTGGTTTGCTAATATTTTGGAGTTGGGCTTTAAGTGATTAAGGCCCCTTTCACATGTGCGGACCGTATGTCTGCTTTTTCATCCATCCATTTGCCGGCTCAGTGGGGATCTACAGAGCGATCGCCGCTGAGCTTACGGAGCACACGGAGGCAGATCATTACTGATCCGCCCGGTGTGAAAGGGGCCTTATTAATTTGTCTGTTAGCAACTGCTGGTTAATTTCACATAGGTAACCTGCAGGGTGATTACAATTGGGCGGCACACACCCAATCAAATACAGAATAAACTGAATTATGTATTTTACCACCGTAAATGATATTAAGCAATAAGCCATCATAGTTTTAGATAGAGCAGTTTTTGTTATAGTAGTAGTAGTAGCATTCATTTGTAAATTGGTGATATTGTCGGCAGATTTGTGAATATATCTTTAATCAAGCTCATTTCTGTTTCTGCTGCTTCAGGAAATTTGCAAAGTGGTCCCTGGAAAAAGGTTGTAAAAGATTTTGTTAGACACTTGACTTATTATTTGTATTCCCACTTCCACAGCTCACTTTATAAAGCAAAATTTCTACTTAATTTATTAATTTTTCAGGTGTGAAACTTACATTATGTTTTTTTTTTCTGTGGTCCATTATGCTATATGAAGCTTGCTTAATTTTTCAGAATTCGGGAATACAAGAAATGCAATTCATAGGGTTTGTGATCTGCAAAGCATAGAAGGCGTTAAAGGTCCCCAAAATGACCATTTCCCTGTAGATTTTAGCGGACTTTGTTGTGCCTGGGTTGCATCCAACTCATTAAGTTATAACTGAGTGAGAGCATTCTGGACTCATTAAAATACTGCTGAGCTGGACAGAATTTGGGCCATGGTGACCGTTAATACCTCATCAGGGTTTTTATTTTCTAAACTTAGGCCCAGCATCCATCTCTCTTGTCTTTCACCACCCAAATAATCTGTGACAGTTACATAAACCTCAGAAAACTGATACTTTACTCCACCGAGCTACCTGATTTTTCATCTTGAGTAATGATAGTAGATTAAATAAAGTGCTTATTCAATTTTCCAATGATATACTGTACAATGAACATCTGTTTATGTACTTGACACAATAATACAGTTTAACAGTTTGGTCTAATACAATGCTTACTCTATGTCTTTTAGACCAAATGTATGTGGATCTCGTTACAATGCCTACTGCTGTCCTGGATGGAAAACGTTACCTGGAGGGAACCAATGTATTGTTCGTAAGTGACTGTCTCCTTCTTTTTTTTTTGCTTTAATTTATTATTACACTGCTGAAAATGGCTTTAATGAGGAACCAAACTCTGGAAGCTGTACCCAAAAAAGGAAGGCAGGGGAAAAGGGCCTAGTCACCAGTATTGCCTGTGGTCTCACTGATATTTTCCACTTTGGTGTATCTTTGTGTGAAGGCAGCCATCTTGATAGAGGTAGGATTTTGCTTTCCATCTCAGAGTGTCCAACAAGAACAATAAGCAGTACAGAAGTGAAGTAACATCACCAAATCCTACTTAAAAATGTCCTGAGATTAAAGCCTGGTACACACTGGTACATTTAAAAAAAAAAAAAAAACTGACAGCTCCGGTCGGAGTTGATGTACTAACGATCCAATGTTAGTACAGTGATCTCCCCCACTGAGCTGTTGTGTTCTAACAAGGGGACAGCCCCCCCTGCCAGAACACTCTAATCAGTGTTCTGCTGATCGGGAGCCAGTCGGCTGCTGGTTTTCCAATACTTCACCTGGAGCAGTTTCTAGGAAAAGGAAGGACGTTATTTTGCCAGAAGAGACATGTAGCCTCCTCTACCAAAAAAAAACTCTACCAGCTTTAATAGCAGGCATTGGATGCTGAAACGAAGGGAGAGCGCCTGATACTACCAGGACGTGTGGAAGCTTGAGTATTATAGTGTCTTGTATTAAAGACACAAGGATGCTAAAGAAGACATCAATGTATGTATTGATGCAGCAAGTGGCCTGCAGCCTAGAAAGGTTGATTTGAACAACTCTGCTTTATGTCAAGTGGACAAATAGTGGTTGCAACTTTGTCAAATTATCACTGTACTTAAAGCGGAGGTTCACCCTAAAACAATTATATACCATTACATCCAGCATACTTCCGACATCTACAGTATGCTGTTTTTTTTTTTTGCTGTACATACCGTTTTATCGTTATTTTCCCCCCGGCTTCCGGGTTCTGGCTCCCGCGGGAGTGGGCTTACCTATTGAGAAGTTAGATGATTGACGTCTGGTGAAAAACTTCCCTTGGCGCATAAGGCGCGTCACCAGTTTTCCGTAAATAGCCGACCTGCGGGTCGGCTCTATACGGCGCCTGCGCCCGCCGTGTAGAGCTGACTGCGCAGGCGCCGTATAGAGCCAACTCGCAGGTCGGCTATTTACGGAAAACTGGTGACGCGCCTTATGCGCCAAGGGAAGTTTTTCACCAGACGTCAATCATCTAACCTCTTAATAGGAACGCCATCTCCCACGGGAGCCAGAACCCGGAAGCCGGGGGGAAAATAACGATAAAACGGTATGTACGGCAAAAAAGAAAAAGAAAAACAGCATACTGTAGATGTCGGAAGTATGCTGGATGTAATGGTATATAGATGTTTTTTAGGGTGAACCTCCGCTTTAAACTATGGATTATGATATAGTGGATGTATATTCTGTATCGGTGTGCAAGTAGGGAGCAAATAGCTCTTATTTAATGAGGGTAGTAAGAATGTCCAGTGCCCCAAAGCAGTCTTGAAATCACATTGGATTGGTGTAGCTACATGAACATGATACAGAGTGAAATTTAGTTGCTGCGGGTTACTACACATTCTTTCTTTCAGACTATGCTATTAAACAAAAATGTATTACCAAAGTGAAATAGCGGTAGGCTGATCTTCACTGGGCAACCTGTGCCTGTTTAGATTATCAGGTACTACATCTGTCAGTACAACACGCAAGCCTTGCTGGGACTTGTAATACAAAGGCAATAAGACTGCAGGTTTCTCCTGCTTGAGTTGGTGAGTCTGAGGCCCCGTACACACGACCAGTTTCCTCGGCAGAATTCAGCTTCCGACCGAGTTTCTGGCTGAATTCTGCCGAGGAAACTGGCCGTGTGTACACTTTCGGCCGAGGAAGCCGACGAGGAGCTCGACGAGGAAATAGAGAACATGTTCTCTATTTCCTCGTTGTTCTATGGGAGCTTTCGTCCCGCCGAGCTGCTCGGCGGCTTCAGGGCTGAACTGGCCGAGGAACTCGATGTGTTTGGCACGTCGAGTTCCTCGGCCGTGTGTACGAGGCCTGAGAACTATAACTTGTGCACCTGCTGCCATAAAGTCACTCTCAGACCTGCAGTAACGTTTCTGGCACCTGTACAAATGTTGGCCAAACTTCAATGCCGTGACATTAAAGTGTTAGAACATAAGCAGAAAATCACCACTAATGACAACAAATCATTATTCATCATTTACTATATTACACAGTGTCATCGTTTTTTACTGTATATCCTGTACAGATGTTATGGCTCTCCATAAATTATGTAGCCGTAAATGGGAAGCAGCCGTCCTGCCTCAGCATATTTGTGTTACAAGTGGGCTACACCCATCGAAAGATAATCTGCAAATGTCAGGCAAGCAAACCTGCACATTATGAATGTCAAAATAAAGTCTCCTTTACATGTTAAGGAATTTTTGCCGCTGTGTTTCTATGGTGATTAGTTCACGCATCATTTTTCCAGCTGGGCCTGTACCTTTAGTTCTTTAAAATGCACCAATGAGTTATGAAATATAACTTTATTGGGCCTTTATCTTTTACATTTATTCAACATTTTTAGGCGGTCTTCTATGACTGCAGCAGTAAAGAGTGCCTGTCACCATTTCAAGCCATTTTCATGGCCTGTCTCAATGACCAGTTAAGTTTACAAGGAAACAGAAACAAAAATGATCTCCTATTGAAACATTGGCAAAAATGGCTGCTCCATTTGTGTATAGGTTGGTGGGAAAGCCTAAAATAAAATTAAAATTAAAACTAATATGAAATGCATCACCTTTATCTTTAACATTTAAAACTTTTTTAACCCTCCTGGCGGTATCCCCGAGCGTGACTCGGGGTTGATTTTTTCTACCAAAATCGGTAACCCCGAGTCACGCTCGGGGTAGATATGCAGAGCCTGCAGCGTGCGCTGACTTACCTTCTCCTGGATCCAGCGATGTCACCACGCTGTGTGAGCGAGCGGGACCTCGCTCGATTCACACAGCGTCCTCCTGTGCCGCCGATCTCCGTTCCCTGCGGAGATCGGTGCCAAATTCAAAAAAGTAAACAAACACAATACATACAGTATACTGTAATCTTATAGATTACAGTACTGTATGTAAAAAAAACACACCCCCCTTGTCCCTAGTGGTCTGCCCAGTGTCCTACATGTCATTTTATATAATAAAAACCTTTATTTCTGCCTGAAAACTGTAGATTGTCCATAGCAACCAAAAGTGTCTTTTTATGTCAAAAATGGTTTTAGATCAGCTAGAAAACAGCGATAATAAATTATAATCACTTGCAGAATTGTGCGATAGCGATTTGCGGGGAAATTCGTCATAAAAAAAAAAATAATGACAGCAACAATTCTGCAACTGAGCACATTTAGTGATTTTGAGTTGATTACATTATTGAATAATTTTTATTTTTATTATATTATTACTTGCTATAATTATTTATAATTATTTATTATATTATAATTTAAAATTTTGTTTTTAAAAAAATTTCATACCCGGGATGCCTATTAGATTCTTGTTTGGTCAGATTTAAGTGAGTTATTCCTAAAAATTACAGGCCTACAGTATAAAACACCAAATTTCCTTGCAAATAATTGTACCGCTTTCAGCATGTTTTTTCAGAAAGAATCATACCACCAGGGAGGTTAATTACCTCTCTGTGACGGATCCTGTCCCACACTCTTCTGAGTGCTTCCGTCAGTAATACTGCTTCCTCCAGTCTGACCATCAGAGAGATATATTATTATATCTGCATTGAAAACAAGTCTAGCGGGAAATAGCTTGTAACATCTAGCAAAGTTTATTGGGCAGAATACAGACTTTTTATACACTTTTAACACAATGGGTTAGATAACGAGGTAGGGCTGACTCATGAATACTCCCCACTCCCCTCTCCCAATACCTTTAGGGCCCTTTCACACGGGCGGATTAGTAATGATCTGCCTCCGTGTGTCCGTACAGCTCAGCGGGGATCCTCCGTAAAATCCCAGCTGAGCTGGCAGCTGACAGAGCGGTCCCTGCACACTGTGGGACCGCCCTGTCTTTCCTTCGCTCTCCCCTATGGGGGATCGGACGAACACGGATCGTATGTCCATGTTCATCCGATCCGATCAGGCAGACGGAAGAAAAATAGGATTTTCTTCCGTCCGATTTTGCGGATCTTTGTGGAGGCGGACAAATTACGGGTGTCAGCGGATGGTCATCCGCTGACACCCCTAATCACATAGGGATCCATGTATGTCCCGTTTTCATCCGCAACGGACGGATGAAAATGCGGACATACGGTCCGCACGTGTGAAAGGGCCCTTAGCAGACAACTATATAATTAGCATGTTAATTAACACAGCACAGCCCAGGTGACCAGACAGCCCGTCTCCGGGGGCCAATGTGATCAGCTCTTTCAATGTTAATGTATTGTTCAGAATTATAATCTTTGGGCAAATCCAAGAAAACAGTCTCTCAAAAATGTAACAAAAAGATAGATTCATATAGCAATACCAAATAACAGGGTGAATGTGGCAGAAAGGGTGCCTGCAGCCAGTGTCCGCGACACTCTCCATAACAGATCTTTTTTGGCCATGTTTCATGTTAAACCCATATTTAGGGTCAACCCCCCCCCCCCCCACACACACACACACCTACTTACAGAATCCATGGGTTCTTCTCCCAGCACGGCCATGTCATTCATTCACTGAAAGTTTTAAATACAAAAACTACAAGCCTTATCTTGTAGTCCCATGGGTCTCCAAACTATGGCCCTCCAGTTGGTCAGGAACTACAATTGCCATTATGCCTAGTCATGTCGGGAAATGTCAGAGTTTTACAATGCCTCGTGGAACGTGTAGTTTCGCAACAGCTGGAGGACCGTAGTTTGGAGATCCCTGTTGTAGTCTGTTGATACTTCATTCCAGGGGCGGACTGATCATTCAGGCACTCGGGCACTGCCTGAGGGCCCCATGTCACTAGGGGGCCCCATCAGGGTTGCCAGCCTCAGTAAAACGAGGGACAGTATGTAAAAAATCTGTGTTCTTTTAAAAATCCCAAGATTATAGCTGCCCCGCCTCTCCAGTACCTTTTTAGTGTGTGTATGTGTATTCTGTGTGTATGTACACTGTGTGTGTATACTGTGTGGCCCCGTAATCTATCGCCTGTGGGCCCCATAATCTCCTATTGCCAGAGGGCCCCATAATCTCCTATTGCCCAGGGGCACCATAATCTCCTATTGCCCGGGTGCCCCATAATCTCCTATTGCCGGGGGGCCCCATGAGTTGTTAGTCCGCTCCTGCTTCATGCCCTGTAACTGAAAGTCCATAACTTAGTACAGACCTGAGCTGGAGGAAGAGTCTGCAGGAGCCAAAGCAAACTGATTGTGCAGACTCTAATGAAAAAAAAAGGTAAATGCCCATTTTTGCTTTTTGAAAAATGGGGGCATCTTTTATTTTTATGCAAAAAGTCAAGTTCTTATTTAATTACGAAAGTTATTTTAAGAAATTAAACCTAATTAAAGACTCAAAATAACACATAAAGTTTAACAGTTGAAAGTGAAGGACAACACATTCGTTTTAATTCCACTTTAAGTTAACATTTGTGAAATGTTTGTTTTACAGCCATTTGTCGGCACTCCTGTGGTGATGGGTTTTGCTCACGGCCTAACATGTGTACGTGTCCTACGGGTCAAACAGCTATTTCATGCGGTTCCAAATCTGGTAAGTTGCTTTTAGTAAATTTATAAAAAAATAATTAAACTAAACTTTTCACATTTAAAAAGGGAATTCCTCTCTGATTAAACATTATGATCCTTTGTAAAAATGAGGAGCTGTTGAAATGACTAAATACAGCCATTTTTGCAGTAGTAGAGCAGCAAATATCTAATTCGGTATGGTTTGACCATTCCCTCCTCAATGTTATGTTCATTTACAGCACAAATTACAGAAGATATTGAGAACTGTCATGCCCTAACACGAGTTAAACTTTTATTTTCTGGATTAGATCTTCTTATATCTAAAGCTAGGTATACACGTACCTAAATTTGGCCAGTTAAGCCGGAACCGACCAAATTTTGGTACATGTGTAGCCTTGTGTATTCAACAGAAACCGGTCTGTCAAATTGTCCTGCTAAAAAAACAGCCTTCGATCAGCTGCAGTGCTGATCAGTGTGTTCTGCCAGGGATGGGAGGGGCAGAACCCGCTGCCTGAATACAATAGCGCAGCGGGGGAGATCTTATTATGCAGCTTGTGTGAATGCAGAGATTTGTAAGATTTTGTTCGTTCAACAAGATGGTTAAATGAAAAAAATAAAATATGTATATCCTTCTTAAGGCATGTGATGGAGAAAGGGTATCCACGTAAAGTAACTGATTCAGAAATCAGACTCATGTATGAAGGCACAAAAAACATGTTTGTTTTCACAAATGGGATTTTGAATTTCCCAGTGATAATAATTAGGTTATTTTAATATATTATATTAGATACAAATAATTCCTCAAAAAAGAGAAACGCATCTTAAAGGCTTTACACTCCTAGATAGCCATCTGGAGTCACCGGGTAATAATTTTTTTTTTAACTATATATACCCCCCGTCATATTTGACTTCTATAGATGTAGTAGTCCCAAGTACCTTAACTACAATTCAGTAACTTACTGCACATGCTCAGTTTGGTGTATATTGCTAGGGAGGTGTTTTCTTTTTTCTTGGGAGAGTGCATGTGATCAGCACAGGGCCAATCCGCACTGTCCAGACAGAGAGTCAGGGGCCCTGCAGCCTGCCAGGACAGTAATTTCAGAATAAAAACTACTCCTACAAGCTTCAACCAGACAATGATAGAAGTCACAAGACTGTTCTAATTGCTGATAAAAAAAGGTATTAGTCAGTTTATATTTACTAAAACTATTGCATTTCCATGTTCTGTGTACTGTGGGAGACCAGATATAGTGAATGCAGGGTCCTGGGTTTAGTAACACCTTAATTGAATAAGCTGAAGTTAGAAGCTGATTGGTTATTATGCACAGCTGCACCAGTTTCTGTGTGCACCAGTTTTAGAAAATCTCCCCCTTATTGGTTGCCAGGTTCCCCATTTTACATACTAGTATATCTGGCCTGGCTGCCTTATTGTTTCTAAACATTAGTGAGTTCATGCTGTGTAGCCTGCTAACTACTTCCTGAGGGGTAAGGCTTAAGGTGTGGGAACAGAGCAACGGGATAGAGAGGGGTTGAGTCAGATGGGGGGGGGGGGAGTGTGACTATGCTGTTGTAATTCAGTGTAAACGTAACTACTCAAATGTATTCAAAATCTGGGTGACAGGAGCACCAGGACTGGTAATCTTTTGGCCTTAATTTTAAAGCGGAACTAAACTGAATCTGACCACCACAAACTGGAGACGCTATTTAAATAATTTTTAAAATTTAAAGCAAACTCACCATTTCATCCATGTTTCTATGCTTTATTTTGTTGGCCATCTTAAATAAGGGTAGATGGTTCAAGTGGCATTTACTTCCTGGAATCCATTTGCACTTAACTCCGGCATGCAGGCATTAGGGTGCGCTTAGCTTAGAAAACTCATCTTCCAGGTGAAAGAAAACAAAATACCCATGAAGACTTATGGGATGTAGGACATCATTTTAGCCTAGGCCAGGAACCAGGAATCAACTGAAGAAATGTAAAAATAAAATGTTTAAAACAGGAACATATAAAATTCCATCTATTTACTAATACTGTTAGTATGAGGACTACAATTTGGAGATGGAAACCTTACCCGGCATTAAGCCTGTGTAATCTATCCATGATCAGATCCACTGGGGCAAGCCCATGGACATCCTACCAAGGAGTCCGCAATCTCTCATATTTAAGCGTGCAACCCCTTAGTTGGTATATACGTTTCTCCATTCTCAACATATTACCTTAACATATTCCACCACTGTAGAAGGGTCCTTAGACTTCCAGTGTACCATAATTATTAGTTAATGTACAGAATATGGGATTTTAAGGGTGTACCATAATTAGTTTACGCGCCTGGAATAAGACTCTAGTTATGGCCTCTGTGACGGTATCGGTATGATATCCCCGTCAAGCATTCCCTCCTCTCCATACAAGAACATCACAGGATTCCCCACACATGAGTCAAGACTGGATGCTGGAACCAAGACACTCTATTGACACAAAAACTCAGCTTATATGTGGTTACAGCCTGTTAGGAACGCCCCCCTCACACAGTGGGGTTTCCCATACAGATTATAGGAGACAAGTCGGAGCCGACCATGCAGACACGTTTCTTTAGATAAAGACATCACTGGAGTTAATTACTACACTGAAGCAATCAGAATAATTAACATACTACTTCTCTAATCATTTAGCCTGATGATACAATACACATCTTTTAAGGGTAAACACAGATCTTCTTTACACAACACAATAGATCAATTAACGTTTAGAATAGTGAGGGGACATTAGCACGTCAATAACCTGTCAGAGGAATGAATCACACATGAAATTCCTTTCTACCTCTACCCATGGCTAGCAGGGAGCAGTACACTGAGACATATAGGCAAATGTATCACAATGGCCCCCCTTTTGCTCCCTGCTCCGGCAAATCCGGTTGGACCTTCCCTGGTCCAGTAGGGTTGACGGGTTCAGAGCTTTTAGTCCGAGGTTAACTCCGTTTGGCATGACTGATCTCCCTTGACAACTGCTTCAGACTCAGGTATGTCACCGGGTCGTCGGATCACACGCCGGTCAGTCCCCAAGTCTTTGTGCGATCTGCAAAGTCACCAGAAGTCAGTGTGAAGACAGCGAATGGGTCTGTGCGCCGCCGTCTAGGTGTCCCGCTATGGGAGGGGGCAGGTTATGGCTCTGAAGTGACAATCACAGGAGATTCATAAAAAGGAAAAGTTATATTTGTTGTAGCACTGGTGCTCAGAGTCCAGGGGGGGGGAGAGAGGGGACTCAGAGCCCCATAAGGTCAGCCACCCCCTGCTCCCTCCGCAGCCGCCGGTTCTCCTCTTGGAGCTTCTCCAGCTCCATCTCCAGTTCATGGAGCCTGGGGGGGTCAGCCTGCTGTGACCTCAGGTGGTTGTTCTCCTCCTCCATGCGGCTTATGCACTCCTCCAGCTCTATGTACTCACGGATCAGATCCTGCTTGCTCATGTCCTGCAGGCTCTCCACGTGGTCCTTCATCATCAGGAACTGGGTGGTGGTGTAAGGGGCCACCGGTGGGCCCTTGGCGAACATCTCGGCCCGCATCTGGGACGCCCGCTGCGACTCCCTCTCCTCCAGTTGCTTCTTCTCCTCCCAGGTCCGCTGGTTATATGACTTCCAGGACCTCTTCTTCTTGAAGGATGGCCGGCGGTGCCTCTTTCTGCCCAGCTCCCTCCAGGGCCCCTCCGGCTCAGGGCTGGAGCCCATGACCAGCTGACAATGGTGTTCCCTGTTGTCCGTAATAGCAGATTGTACCATGAGGGCTTCGTAAGGGGTGCCCAATGGTTCTTCCCGACCCCGCTCCTGGGGATCCCAAGCCGAGTCTACACAATGGGCTGCTGCTGGTGGGCGGTACCCAGGTTGAGACCAATTTGACCTGGTGTTGTCATTCATGGGGCAATTCTGCTTGAAGTGACCCAACTGTTTGCACCGGAAGCAGCGTTGTTCGTTGTCCTCCTGGCGTGGATAGCGAGGGCTAGATGTCACCGGTCTGTTAGGAGGTTGGTATCTAGCGGCTGGTGGGTGTGAGGGCGCCGTTGGTCGTGGAGGTTGTACCCGTGGTGTGACCTGGTTTGTCTTGCGAGTATCCGCATATTCATCCGCCAACTTCGCGGCCTCTGGTAGAGTCATGGGCCTGCGATCTCTCACCCAATCTTTGACATCCGTCTGGATGTGATTGTAAAATTGCTCCAGGAGCATTAGTTGCAAAATGTCCTCTGCGGTGGTGGCCTGGCTGCTGTTAACCCAGTTAGAGGCCGACAGGGACAGCTGGCATGCCCATTCTGCGTAAGAGTCTTTCGTGGTTTTGCGTGAGTCCCTGAACTTCTGTCGGTGGGACTCTGGGGTTACTGCATAACGAGCCAGGAGCACTTCTTTAACCCGGGCGTAGCTATGGATATCCTGATCTGGCACGGTCCGGAAAGCATCAGAAGCTTTGCCTGACAGTTTGCCTGACAATATTGCAACCCACTCTCTTCTAGCTATTCGGTGCAGGTTACATTGTCGCTCAAAATCCGCCAGGTAGTTATCAATTTCACAGTCCTTTTCATCAAAAGCTTTAAAAGCGCTAAACGGAATCTTCCTTGCGTCTGCTGTGCTGTACTCACTGTTCGGAGAAGGTGCGGCTGCTTGTTGGACTGCTGCCAGTTTTAACTGTAGTTCTGCGTCCCTTATTTGTTTATCCTTCTGTAGTTCTGCGTCCCTTATTTGTTTAGCCTTCTGTAGTTCTGCGTCTCTTATTTGTTTAGCCTTCTGTAGTTCTGCGTCCCTTATTTGTTTAGCCTCCTCCGCTAACAGGTCCATCACTTTCAGCACCACATCCGGCGTTGGGTTCGGGCCGAACCACGCTAGCTTCTCTCTCATTAGCTTGTTGGCTGGCGATTCCTCCTCCTGAATCACTGGTGTATCCATCTCTTGTACTGCTGGCGTTGCTGCAATCCCGTCCTCCTGGTCTATCTCCATTGATTCCGCTATGATGACCCGCTTGGTTTTGTTGCTAGCAATCCTTCCAGTAGTTCTTCCAGTGTCTGCTTGGAATCCGGGTGTGAAGGAGAGTAGAAGGGAAGATCCCGCTGCTGCCAACCAATTTGTGACGGTATCGGTATGATATCCCCGTCAAGCATTCCCTCCTCTCCATACAAGAACATCACAGGATTCCCCACACATGAGTCAAGACTGGATGCTGGAACCAAGACACTCTATTGACACAAAAACTCAGCTTATATGTGGTTACAGCCTGTTAGGAACGCCCCCCTCACACAGTGGGGTTTCCCATACAGATTATAGGAGACAAGTCGGAGCCGACCATGCAGACACGTTTCTTTAGATAAAGACATCACTGGAGTTAATTACTACACTGAAGCAATCAGAATAATTAACATACTACTTCTCTAATCATTTAGCCTGATGATACAATACACATCTTTTAAGGGTAAACACAGATCTTCTTTACACAACACAATAGATCAATTAACGTTTAGAATAGTGAGGGGACATTAGCACGTCAATAACCTGTCAGAGGAATGAATCACACATGAAATTCCTTTCTACCTCTACCCATGGCTAGCAGGGAGCAGTACACTGAGACATATAGGCAAATGTATCACAGCCTCTCTGGTGTAATTTTCCCAGTTGTTTTCCTCCAGAATACCAATCAAGCAAGATTTCGGATCCAGGGGTAGGGACATTTGAAATACTAAGTTAACTTTATTAACCACCCCCGCCCAGTAAGAGTGTAGTTTTGGACGTAAAGTTGAAGTTTAGGTAAACATTTTTTTTAGTATACTGCATCAGGGACATGACTTACTCTAATGAAGGGTGTCCTACATTCTGATGGATGCTTCTTATTGTAGAAATCTTTCTTTCACTGTTATCAAATCCTTCTCACAGCCGTGAAC
This sequence comes from Rana temporaria, assembly GCF_905171775.1. NCBI lineage: Eukaryota > Metazoa > Chordata > Amphibia > Anura > Ranidae > Rana > Rana temporaria. The sequence continues at coordinate 59,634,078 of NC_053491.1, forward strand.
CTTTGGTGCTGCATGTGCTAAGAGCAGTGGCTGTGTCTGGTAAAAGTTTCCCGATACCCACCCTTCCCTTCCTCCCCACTCCTCCATTAAGAAAACACCTTGTATTGTTTTCAAAGATGCAAAGGGGTGGATAAATGACTAGATCCCTCCTCTGCTCACAGAACATGTTGAATGCTGTAAGAATAATACAAAGAGTTTTTTAATGGAGGAGGGGGAAGGAAAGGAAGGGCGGGCATCGGGGGGACTTACACCCATAGCCGCTACTCTTTATTCATGCAGCACAAGATGTCCAATAGGGAGCAACCAGCAGGATTTTGGACATCATTCACTACAGGTAAGGTGTATCTCCGGTGCAGTATACAAAAAAGTGAGCTTTAATGTACTATAGACTATAGTTCAGGTATAATGATCTCTCTACAGCACTCTTTGCTTTAAGCAGCTACTTCACCTTGTGGCTAAATGCGTCTGTAGGTGCTCAGATACCACTGTGTCTATTATTATAGATTATTGTATCAAAATATAGTACCATATTTATTGGTGTATAACACGCACTTTTTTCCTCATAAAATCAGGGGGAAATCATGGGTGCATGTTATACACCGATAGCATACCTCGAAGGGGAAGGAGGGGGACGAGCGCCTGCCGGAAATCACCGAGCCGTCATCTCCTCTCAGCTCTCACTCGGCTGTGACGTCACACACGCACAGTCCTGCCTCTGCCACCAGCATTGAACAAGTGTTCTGTCTGTCACAGGAGATGGTCCAATGCCGATGGCGGAGGCGGGACTGTGCGTGCGTGACGTGACAGCCGAGTGAGAGCCGAGTGGAGATGGCGGCTCAGTGATTTCCGGCGGGCACTCGTCCCCCTCCTTCCCCTCCGAGGTATGCCATAGGTACACGCTACAGTCTCGGCCAGCGCTGCCCACGTTTAAGGGTTTCCTCACCCTCCCCTTCACCACAGACTGCTGAACATTTGGGTATAAAAGCCCCAAGCCACGCTACAGTCCCGGTCAGTGCTGCCTGCGTCTGAGAGTTCCAGCTCCCTCCCTCCCTTCCACCATCGAGTGCTGACAGCTAGAAGCCCTAAGGTACTGTGTATCTCCTTGAACATAGGAGCTGCTCTCTGAGTTGCTTGCTGTACATTGCTGCTTATCTTATTTTTAATTTTAACTGCATTTACTATTTGGAAAAAAAAAATGTTTTTCCAGAAAATCCCCTCTTAAAATTGGGGTGCGTGTTATACGCCGGTGTGTGTTATACGCCGATAAAAACGGTAATTGTACCCATAATAGAGTTGCTAAGGGGTCAAGTAATAGATAAAGGCCAAGAACAGTCTAAAGGTCAGAATCAAGGGAAAACCCAACCAGCAGATTAGAACAAGAACAGAAGGCAGGCCATGAATTGAAACACCCTTGGTCTTAGAGGAAACAAACAATCCCTGGGTGACTTGTGAAAGTAGAACTAAACTTTCTCAATCATCATTAACTATTTTTAATCCTTTTGCTGTTAGCATTAGTAAATCGATAGGAATATATTTAACCTTTTTTTTTATTTCTTTAATTGCTTCCTGGTTTTTGGCCTAGGCCAAAATAATATCATACATCCCAGGAGTCTCTATGGGCATTTTTATTTTTCACCTGGAGGAGGGAAGAGGGGCTTTCTCAGCTAAGTACATTTTCTTTCCTACACACATGAGCTAAGGTAATTTCTCACCAAATAAAGCATGGAGATATGTATGGATGGATGGATTTGCTGTAAATATTAAAAATGAATTAAAGTGATTGTAAACGATCACCTTGTAAAACAACCGATTCCGTTTAAAATAGAAATGAAAGGCAAAACATGTTTGTATAGATATAAAAAATACATTCCAAATACCTTTCTTTTATAATTGATTACATTCCCTCTGTTCTCAGCTTTATAAGAGTTGGAGGTTGGAGAAGCAACAGCACACTGAACTTCCCATTGAAAGGCTGTGCAGGGGGGATGTGTCAGGATAAGTCTGATCATTGGAGGAGAGCAGGCTGACTGACCACAGTGTGCTCTCTTGCTTAGTATGGTCTGTTTTTAATGGTAAAGCAGAGGGACTGGCAGGAGCACCAGGGATTTCACAAAAAGGAAGAAATACAAAGAAAACAGGATACTTTTTCATACAAGTACATGGTACAGAAGGCACATATCAGGAATATGAAATGTTGGGTTTGCATATTCTTTAAGTACCATTTTCAATTTGCAGTGCTCAGATACTTTTTTATTTATTTAGAAGAAGCGACATAAAAATTCCATTGAACAAATATACAGTAACATAACTTCATAGGATACAGTGAATACAGCACAATAATGCATAGATTAACAGTACAAGATTGCTGGTGTCACTAAACCCAAAAGCAAACTGTTTGTTAACCAATTATCTAATAAAGCTTTCTGTATATACAACCAAAGAAGGGGACAGGACATGGAAAGGTGGGGTCTGTTGGGAAAGGGAGGGATGGAAGAGAAGGGTGAGCGAGGAATGAAGGGGAAACCCCTCGCCCTCCTGGCCTGATGCCCTGGCTCTACTCACTTCAAGAAACTAGAAGGGCAAAGAAAATATTGTTGAGAGACTAATGGTGTATGTTCGTTATAAAAGAAATAAGGGGTCCAGATTTTCCGCCATGGTAAGGTATTCCAGTAAATCTTTTTAAAGAAAATTGGAGGAATGGACAGCAAATAATTATGAGACCTGACTACCTCAGTCTTCTAACAAGCTTCAGTTATTCCACGACCATTGCCCAGTAAGACTCCCACCCTTGTTGACTAATTTACTCAATATGTAAATAAGTTTTTCTTTATTTCTCCTCCAGAGGACATTTATTTTCAGCATTACTCACATAGCAAAGTGCATTCAAACCACATTTTGTATATTTATTGATATAATCAAACTTTTTATTTACCTGCATTTATTGTTATGTAGCTCCTCAGACTGGCAGCCATAATTTTAGGTTATTCATATATGGATGTTTATGGACATACAGTATATTATTTTATGAAGAGAATCCTCTTTCCTGGACAGTGCCATAGACACTCTACTTTTGGTCGGTAGGCATACACTAAAGCCCCATACACACTATCAGTTTTCCTGCTGGTTTTCTCTTCAGGTTTACCAAAACCATCTAATATGAGGTCAAACCTTAAGCGTTTCAATTTGAATGCAATCAGGCAGGTCCTTGTACTACATGGTTTTGGTAAACCTGAAGAGAAAACCAGCAGGAAAACTGATAGTGTGTATGGGGCTTTAGCCAGAAGCCTTACAGAAGCCTTAGGCCCCTTTCACATTGAGGCGTTTTTCATGCGGTACAGCGCTAAAAATAGCGCTGCTATACCGCATGAAAAAAACCTGCCCTGTACAGGGAGTGCAGAATTATTAGGCAAATGAGTATTTTGACCACATCATCCTCTTTATGCATGTTGTCTTACTCCAAGCTGTATAGGCTCGAAAGCCTACTACCAATTAAGCATATTAGGTGATGTGCATCTCTGTAATGAGAAGGGGTGTGGTCTAATTACATCAACACCCTATATCAGGTGTGCATAATTATTAGGCAACTTACTTTCCTTTGGCAAAATGGGTCAAAAGAAGGACTTGACAGGCTCAGAAAAGTCAAAAATAGTGAGATATCTTGCAGAGGGATGCAGCACTCTTAAAATTGCAAAGCTTCTGAAGCGTGATCATCGAACAATCAAGAGTTTCATTCAAAATAGTCAACAGGGTTGCAAGAAGCGTGTGGAAAAACCAAGGCGCAAAATAACTGCCCATGAACTGAGAGAAGTCAAGCGTGCAGCTGCCAAGATGCCACTTGCCACCAGTTTGGCTATATTTCAGAGCTGCAACATCACTGGGGTGCCCAAAAGCACAAGGTGTGCAATACTCAGACATGGCCAAGGTAAGAAAGGCTGAAAGACGACCACCACTGAACAAGACACACAAGCTGAAACGTCAAGACTGGGCCAAGAAATATCTCAAGAATGATTTTTCTAAGCTTTTATGGACTGATGAAATGAGAGTGAGTCTTGATGGGCCAGATGGATGGGCCCGTGGCTGGATTGGTAAAGGGCAGAGAGCTCCAGTCCGACTCAGACGCCAGCAAGGTGGAAGTGGAGTACTGGTTTGGGCTGGTATCATCAAAGATGAGCTTGTGGGGCCTTTTCGGGTTGAGGATGGAGTCAAGCTCAACTCCCAGTCCTACTGCCAGTTTCTGGAAGACACCTCCTTCAAGCAGTGGTACAGGAAGAAGTCTGCATCCTTCAAGAAAAACATGATTTTCATGCAGGACAATGCTCCATCACACGCGTCCAAGTACTCCACAGCGTGGCTGGCAAGAAAGGGTATAAAAGAAGAAAAACTAATGACATGGCCTCCTTGTTCACCTGACCTGAACCTCATTGAGAACCTGTGGTCCATCATCAAATGTGAGATTTACAAGGAGGGAAAACAGTACACCTCTCTGAACAGTGTCTGGGAGGCTGTGGTTGCTGCTGCACGCAATGTTGATGGTGAACAGATCAAAACACTGACAGAATCCATGGATGGCAGGCTTTTGAGTGTCCTTGCAAAGAAAGGTGGCTATATTGGTCACTGATTTGTTTTTGTTTTGTTTTTGAATGTCAGAAATGTATATTTGTGAATGTTGAGATGTTATATTGGGTTCACTGGTAAAAATAAATAATTGAAATGGGTATATATTTGTTTTTTGTTAAGTTGCCTAATAATTATGCACAGTAATAGTCACCTGCACACACAGATATCCCCCTAAAATAGCTAAAACTAAAAACAAACTAAAAACTACTTCCAAAAATATTCAGCTTTGATATTAATGAGTTTTTTGGGTTCATTGAGAACATGGTTGTTGTTCAATAATAAAATTAATCCTCAAAAATACAACTTGCCTAATAATTCTGCACTCCCTGTAGTGTTCAATGTGAAAGCCCGAAGGCTTTCACACTGAAGCGGTGCGCTAGCAGGAGCGCTCCAAAAGTCCTGCTAGCCGCATCTTTACTGCGGTATAGGAGCGGTGTGTTCACCGCTCCTATACCGCGCCTTCCCATTGAAATCAATGGGAAAGCGCGGTAATACCGCCCGCAACGCGGGCAGTATTAACCCTTTTTTGGCCGCTAGCAGGGGTTAAAACCTCACCGCTAGCGCCCGAATATCGTGGTAAATACGACGGTATAGCCACGCTACAAATAGCGCGGCTATACCGTCACCGCGGCTCTATCCCCAATGTGAAAGCAGCCTTACAGTCCAAAGTCGAAATACCCCACAATAATAAGGGGAGAGATCCAGCATAAAAGTCTTGTACAGTTGTGCTCATAGGTTTACACACCCTGACAGAATTTATGATTTCTTGGCCATTTTTCAGAGCATATGAATGATAACACAAAGACATTTCTGTCACTCATGGTTAGTGTTTGGCTGAAGCCATTTATTATCAGTCAACTGTGTTTACTCTTTATATGTCATAATAACAACAGAAACTACCCAAATGATCCTAAACAAAAGTTCACATACCACAGTTCTTAATACCGTGTATTGCCCCCTTTAACATCAATGACAGCTTGAAGTCTTTTGTGGTATTTGTGGATGAGGCTCTTTATCTTCTCAGATGGTAAAGCTGCCCATTCCTCTTGGCAAAAACCCTCCAGTTCCTGTAAATTCTTGGGCTGTCTTGCATGAACGGCACGTTTAAGATCTCCCCAGAGTGGCTCAATGATATTGAGGTCAGGAGACTGAGATGGCCACTCCAGAAACGTCACTTTATTCTGCTGTAGCCAATGGCAGGTCGGTCTTTTGGATCATTGCTATGTTGGAATGTCCAAGTACGTCCCATATGCAGCTTCCTGGCTGATGAATGCAAATGTTCCGCCAGTATTTTTTGATAACATACTGCATTCATCTTGCCATCAATTTTGACCACATTTCCTGTGCCTTTGTAGCTCACACAACCCCAAATTATCAGTGATCCACCTCCGTGTTTCACAGTAGGAATGGTGTACCTTTCATAATAGGCCTTGTTGACTCCTCTTCAAATGAATCGTTTATGGTTGTGGCCAAAAAGCTACATTTTGCTCTCATTACTCCAAATGACAGAAGGTTTGAGGCTTGTCTCTGTGCTGTTTGGCATTTTGTAAGTGCGATACTTTGTGGCATGTGCGTAGTAATTGCTTTCTTCTGGCGACTTGACCATGCCTCCTTATTGTGCATTTTGAAACAGCCACACCACATGTTTTCAGAGAGTCCTGTATTTCACCTGAAGTTATTTGTGGGTTTTTCTTTGTATCCCAAACAATTTTCCTTGCAGTTGTGGCTGAAATTTTAGTTGGTCTACCTGACTGTGGTTTGGTTGCAACAGAACCCCTCATTTCCCTCTTCTGGATTAGATTTTTCTGATTGGCATTCTCAATTCCTTGGCTATCTTTTAATATCCATTTCCTGTTTTATACAGTTCAACTACCCTTTTCCACAGATCCTTTGACAATTATTTTGCTTTTCTCATTACTCAAAATCCAGAAACATCAGTGCAGCACTGGATGAAAGATGCAAGGGTCTGTCAGGGGTCCAGAAACTCATTGACCTTTTTTACACACAAACTAATTACAAGCAAACATATCACAGGTGAGGATGGTTACCTTTAATAACCATTCAAACCCCTTTGTGTCAACTTGTGTGCATGTTATCAGGCCAACATTACCTGGGTATGTAAACTTTTGATCAGGGTCATTTGGGTAGTTTCTGTTGTCATTATGATTTAAAAAGAGTGAACACAGTTGATTGATAATAAATGGATTCAGCCAAACACTAACCATGAGTGAAAGAAAAGTTCTTGTGCTATGATTCATATTCTCTGAAAAATGGCCGAAAAATCATAAATTCTGCCAGGGTATGTAAACTTATGAGCACAACTGTATATGTAGTTTTCTCTTCGAGCAGCTGACTGAAAATCCTCACAAAAGAATGTATACTAGAAAACAAGCATTTTGAAGAGTATCAGCAGATGGGCAGGTAAATTGGAATTGATGTATGTAGCTCACCTTGGTGTTTGCCGAGGAAACACTATCTTGTAACCTAACTGACAAGCGGAAATAGCAAAAATCCATAGGAAATTTCCAAGAGATCTTCAAAACCACATCCGAAGATTGGGTGTACCACTGTCAACATCATCTCTGCTTGGTGAGCGGCCAAGTAGACACCACTTTGTCCTGGCTGACAAATTTAATTAACAGGAAGCCACAGTAAATTTCTAAGATATATCCCAAAAAACATCCCAGTACTGGGTGTACCATGCTCAGTGTCAGTGCTGCTGTACAGGTGAAACTTGAAAAATTTGAATATCATGCAAACGTTTATTTATTTCACTAATGCAACTTAAAAAGTTAAACTAATATATGAGATAGACTCATTACAAATGCAAAGCAAGATAGTTCAAGTCGTGATTTGTCATAATTGTGATGATTATGGCTTACAGCTCATGAAAACCCCAAATCCACAATCTCAGAAAATTAGAATATTGTGAAAAGGTGCAATTTTCTAGGCTCAATGTGTCCCACTCTAATCAGCTAAATAAGCCATAACACCTGCAAAGGGTTCCTTAGCCTTTAAATGGCCTCTCAGTCTGGTTCAGTAGGAATCATAATCATGGGAAAGACTGCTGACCTGACAGCTGTGCAGAAAACCATCACTGACACCCTCCATAAGGAGGGAAAGCCTCAAAAGGTAATTAAAAATGAAGTTGGATGTTCCCAAAGTTCTGTATCAAAGCACATTAATAGAAAGTTATGTGGAGATGAGAAGTGTGGAAGAAAAAGGTGCACAAGCAGCAGGGATGACCGCAGCCTGGAGAGTATTGTCAGGAAAAGGCCATTCAAAAGTTTTGGGGACTTTCACAGGGAGTGGACTGAGGCTGGAATCAGTGCATCAAGAGCCACCACACACAGACGGATCCTGGACATGGGCTTCAAATGTCGTATTCCTCTTGTCAAACCACTCCTGAACAACAAACAATGTCAGAAGCGTCTTACCTGGTCTGTTGCTCAGTGGTCCAAAGTCCTCTTTTCTGATGAGAGCAAATTTTGCATCTCATTTGGAAACCAAGGAGCCGGAGAATGGAGGAAAAATGGAGAGGCACACACTGCAAGAAGCTTGAAGTCCAGTGTGAAGTTTCCACAGTCTGTTGATTTGGGGAGCCATGTCATCTGCTGGTGTTGGTCCACTGTGCTTCATTAAGTCCAAGGTCAACGCAGCCGTCTACCAGGAGATTTTGAAGCACTTCATGCTTCTTTCTGCAGATGAGCTCTATGGGGATTCTGACTTCATTTCCCAGCAGGACTTGGCACCTGCCCACACTGCCAAAAGCACCAAAACCTGGTTCAATGACCGTGGGATTACTGTGCTTGATTGGCCAGCAAACTCGCTTGACCTGAACCCCATAGAGAATCTATGGGGCATTGCCAAGAGAAAGATGAGAGACATGAGACATTGAAGCAGGCTGATATCTTCCATGCCACGCGGCATTGAGGCAGTAATTGTGCAAAAGGGGCCAAAACCAAGTACTGAGTACATATGCATGCTTATACATTTCAGAGGTCCAATATTGTCTTATGTAAAATCCATGTTTTATTGATTGCATGTAATATTCAAATTTTCTGAGATTGTGGATTTGGGGTTTTCATGAGCTGTAAGCCATAATGATCACAATTATGACAAATCACGGCTTGAACTATCTTGCTTTGCATGCAATGAGTCTATCTCATATATTAGTTTCGCCTTTTTAAGTTGCATTAGTGAAATAAATGAACTTTTGCACGATATTCAAATTCTTCGAGTTTCACTTGTATATTGGGAGTCCACAAGGCGAGAAGTAAGAAGATAAATCCCAGTAACACTTGATAAACAAAAGTCCTATTTTTTTTTAAATCACTCCAATCAGCGTTAGCTTTGGACCATAGTAGATGATTCCTATACAATAAGGATTGGCACGGCCATGAAAGCACATGTAACAGGGTGGCAATGCAAAAGAGCAACTGGGAAACAGTGTTATAGCGTTGTCACTCTATAACAGTAATTTCCTGAACAAAGATCTTTATAGCAAGATCTCCAATTATTATATTTATAAAAGCTGCAGAAATAACTTTAATATGTTTAGGATTATGACATTTTAGTGTTTGGGTTTGGTATATCATCATTTTATTACCTTATTTACTAAGCGCCATAATCTGGTGTAACCTCTTCTCTATTAAAGTGATGGGTTTTACTTCCTCTCTGTTTCCCTGCAAAGGTAAAGCATAATGGGCTAATATACATCGCATAGTAGCCCATTATATGTCACTTACCTGAAAACGAAGCTTGCAATGTCACTGCTGTCCCCTGTTGTAGAAAGCGTCCATCTTCAGCCCTCCGGGGCCGCGGACTCCGGCTCTGTGACTGGCCGGAGTCGGTTGACATCACTCCCGCGCATGCATGTGGGAGCCGTCAGTCACGGCATGACCCCAGCTAGAAACGCCACAGCATGCCCTCACTAAAGTGCGCATGCGCCAAATATATCGGCGCATGTGCAGAACAAATGCTCGCACAGGGAATTGGAAATATCGCCTAAACCAGGTTTAGGAGATATTTCAAGCACCTACAGGTAAGCCTTACTCTAGGCTTACCTGTAGGCAAAAGTGGTTGTACAGGGTGTAAAACCACTTTAAATGAAACATATATAATAATAAGGCCCCTTTGTCACTGCCGCGACTTGAAAATCTTGCCATATTGCCGCGATTGTGCTGCGATTTTTATGTGATTTCAGGGAATGCCTGTGTAAACTTGAGGTCTATGGACCTCAACTCGTATGAAAGTTGGACCAAAGTAGTACAAGGACTTCTTTGAAGTCGGTACGACTTGAAGTCACACAGATATGAATGGTTATAATTGGAAATCATGGGGTACGACTTGTCATGTGACTCTGATGTCCAAAGCCGCAAGGAAAAGTCACACAAGTGTGAAATGGGCCCTAACAACAATATATACTGTGTCATACAGTACAGACCAAAAGTTTGGACACACCTTCTCATTCAAAGAGTTTTCTTTATTTTTATGACTATGAAAATTGTAGATTCACACTGAAGGCATCACAACTATGAATTAACACATGTGGAATTATACATAACAAAAAAGTGTGAAACAACTGAAAATATATTTCATATTCTAGGTTATTCAAAGTAGCCACCTTTTGCTTTGATTACTGCTTGGCACACTCTTGGCATTCTCTTCATGAGCTTCAAGAGGTAGTCACCTGGCGCAGCACCCCATCACTCTCCTTCTTGGTCAAATAGCCCTTACACAGCCTGGAGGTGTGTTTGGGGTCATTGTCCTGTTGAAAAATAAATGATGGTCCAACTAAACGCAAACCGGATGGAATAGCATGCCGCTGCAAGATGCTGTGGTAGCCATGCTGGTTCAGTATGCCTTCAATTTTGAATAAATCCCCAACAGTGTCACCAGCAAAGCACCCCAACACCATCACACCTCCTCCTCCATGCTTCACGGTGGGAACCAGGCATGTAGAGTCCTTCCGTTCACCTTTTCTGCGTCGCACAAAGACACGGGGGTTGGAACCAAAGATCTCAAGTTTGGACTCATCGGACCAAAGCACAGATTTCCACTGGTCTAATGTCCATTCCTTGTGTTCTTTAGCCCAAACAAGTCTCTTCTGCTTGTTGCCTTTCTTTAGCAGTGGTTTCCTAGCAGATATTCTACCATGAAGGCCTGATTCACACAGTCTCCTCTTACCAGTTCTAGAGATGTGTCTGCTGCAAAAGGTGGCTACTTTGAAGAACCTAGAATAGGAAATATATTTTCAGTTGTTTCACACTTTTTTGTTATGTATAATGCCACATGTGTTAATTCATAGTTTTGATGCCTTCAGTGTGAATCTACAATTTTGATAGTCATGAAAATAAAGAAAACTCTTTGAATAAGAAGGTGTGTCCAAACTTTTGGTCTGTACTGTATATACAGAACAACTGAAGACAACATTCCTTTAAAATCTTTGCCGCTAGATAAAATGCACAGGCAGCTTGTGAACAAATGTAGGAAATGTCTTATTATGGGTTCATGCGAGCTTGTTTTCCGTTAGAGAAGTGTGCCTTTCTTCCAACTTGGAAAAAGCGTTCTCAAATCAGATCTTAGGCATCTGTTCGCTCTGCTAATCTAAACTTCAGTTCAAAGCGTTTGAATGAGTTTGATACTCATGTGGGAATGGAATTAAAAGTTGGCAAAAGTAGCGGTAATTGAAATCAGTTTCTTGAAATGATTTCCTATTCTGCTTGTCAGATGATCTAATTTCCTATAACACCAAATACCAAATATTTTGTTATGCTGAATAAAGTTATCTCACCCAGCACATTTTGCAGTTAAGAACACCATTTGTATGTGCTTCAATGCATGTACTGATCAGCTACTGTAAATAGAAAATGTATTGCGGAGCTACTGTACATAGAAATATAATAAATTGTGCACACAGGACCTGACATCTACATTTAAAGGAAACACCTGTGTGATCATCATAGAGTCCCTAGAAACCTCTGGCATCAGCACCTCTGGCAACCCCTTTAATGTTAGATCAGTACTTTTCTTTCATTTTGCTTTAACTCCTTTATAAAAGAGTAACTCTACTACTATTGTTGAGAAAAAAACAACCCCCTCTGGGTGGTCAATGTACATTCCAAGGTTTTCCCCAAACTTTGTAACAAAGTCCTCCTTGTTTCCGTTCTTAAAGTGACATTAAAGGCAATAAAAAAAAAAAAAAGAAAAGTCATACTTACCTGCTCTGTGCAGTGGTTTTGCACAGAGCAGCCTGATCCTGCTTTTCATGGGTCCCTCGCCAGCGCTCCTGGCCCCTCCCTCCTGCTAAATGCCCACAGAGCAAGCAGCTTGCTATTGGGACACCCAAGCAGGATCGCTCCCAATCTGCTGCTCTGTATGTCCATTCACACACAGAGCCTCGTTCAGCCTCCTCTCTCTCTCTTTATTGGCTCACTGGCTGTAACTGACATTGCATTTTCTGTGCCCCTTTAGAAATCATTTACCCTTAAGAAGTATCTCATCAAAAACACAATTCCTATTGCAGAAGATGCCTAAAACCTGACTTGTAGCTAGGTGAGGACTTCTGAGAAAGTCAGTATGCCAATCACACAAGTAGGAAATGGCAGTTCGGTATAATAACTATGTACAGGTAGTGTAGCAGTGGGTGTGGCCACCTGTGCTTTAGTTCTGAGGCACCTCCCCTGTCTCTGGGGAGAATGTACAGAGAAAGAGGCAGGGCCTGGGACTGGAGTGGCAGACAGCTTGTGTGGGAGCTCTGACCAATCCTCATTTGGTATTGGCAGGGGACGGGCCTCCTATATAGGCTGAGGTAACACTGGGAAGCATTTGTCGGCTGCGAGAAGTGAAGGATGGAGTACTAGACTGTGGCAGGGGCCCTACCCCCATCTGAGGGGGTGTGAGGCCTGGTGGAGTAGACTGGGAGAGTGGCTGGAGGCTGTTGGAACATACGCCCAGATAAAATCCTCCATCATGCACTCGATATCGCATGAGGATGCAGATTTTGCAGGTCGGGCTATCTGGGATCAGTAGTCCATCACCAAGTACAAGGTGTTAAACTACTAGGCCCCCCTGGGAGGGGTACTGCAGGCCTCGGGCCTAGTAACTACACAGTCAATTACCACCAAGAACAACTAATTACAGCCAGCTATCTGGGATTATTCAGAGTGGTCCCTTTTGTCATAAAGAAGATGATGGGACAGGATCTAATAGTTTTACAGTGGAAGTTTTGTGCAGGGGAAAATGCATCGGTCCATCCGATGAAAACGATCGAATGGACCTTTTTCATCGGTTAACCGATGAAGCTGACTGATGGTCTGTCGTGGCTTCACACCATCGGTTAAAAAACTGATCGTGTCAGAACGCGGTGACGTAAACCACGTACGACGGCACTATAAAGGGGAAGTTCAAATCCAATGGCGCCACCCTTGGGGCTGCTTTAGCTGATTTTGTGTTAGTAAAAGACGATTTGCGCTTTTCTGTCTGTTACAGCGTGATAAATGTGCTATCTCCATAACGAACGCTAGTTTTACCAGAACAAGCTCTCTCGTCCCCTAATTTAGTCTGAGCATGCGTGGATTTTTAACCGATGGACGTGCCTACAAACGATAATTTTTTTTCTATCGGTTAGGAATCCGACGGTTAAATTTAAAACAAGTTGGCTTTTTTTTAACCGATGGATAAATAACCGATGGCGCCCACACACGATCGGTTTGGACCGATGAAAACGGTCCATCAGACCGTTCTCATCGGTTTAACCAATCGTGTGTAGGCGGCCTAAATGTTAGAAGTACATCAGTTCTTCAAGGCTAAATCAACTTACCGGTATCTATGTTTGAGACTGGGCCGGAGGTTCACCTTCCAGCAGGACAATGACCCTAAATATACAGCCAGAGCTATAATAGAATGGTTTAGATCAGGGATATGCAATTAGCGGACCTCCAGCTGTTGCAGAACTACAAGTCCCATGAGGCATAGCAAGACTCTGACAGCCACAAGCATGACACCCAGAGGCAGAGGCATGATGGGAATTGTAGTTTTGCAACATCTGGAGGTCCGCTAATTGCATATCCCTGGTTTAGATCAAAGCATATTCATGTGTTAGAATGGCCCAGTCAAAGTCCAGACCTAAATCCAATTGAGAATCTGTGGAAAGACTTGAAAATTGCTGTTCACAGACGCTCTCCATCCAATCTGACAGAACTTGAGCTATTTAGCAAAATGTTCATACCCAAAAAGACTTGCAGCTGTAATTGCAGGGAAAGGAGGTTCTACAAAGTATTGACACCGGGGGGCTGAGTATGAATGCACACCACACTTTTCACATATTTATTTGTAAAAAAAATTGGAAGACCGGTTATCATTTCCTTCCATTTCACAATTATGTGCCACTTTGTCTATCACATAAAATACATTTACATTTTTGGTTGTAACATGACAAAATGTGGAAAATATCAAGAGTTATGAATACTTTTTCAAGACACTGTATATAAAAAATACAAAATAGGATGTTTATTAGGTCCAGATGTCTTATAACAAATAGATAAGTAAACTACTATGGCATCACAAATCTCATTTTGTGTTGTAGCAGAAGAATACATGAGGCATTATGTTTAACTATATTCCGAAAAATACATTTGTTAGTTCTACAGGTCTGGTAATTACATTAACTTGTAGCTTCCAAATTGCCAGTTACAGGCTCTGAATTTTCCTTAACCATGTAAGTCAGTAAACCACCAGTCTGATTTCCATTTTAGAAAAAGAGCTTCTTTTAAATTGTAGTCATAATAGCATTACATTGTATTTACATTGTGCTTGTAGCCATTTTCATTATTTGTGGTTGTGGGGGTTTGAGTACAGTTCAGCCCACTAAAATTGTATTTCTCTAAATATGATGTAGGAGGCTGTAACATGTAACTAAAGACCAACCAAGAAAGAAATCGCTGATTTGGTTAGGGATTTGAAAGTTACGGGCTTCGGGGAAAATGTCCTTGCAAAGAACAGCTTCCCTTGCAAAGTGAACAACCTATTTGCCTTTAGTAACTCAATCCAATTGAGTGTATCTTTGTGCAGGAGCAGCGATGACACCTAAGGCCTTGTACACACAGTCGTTCCAAACCGATGAGAATGGACTGAAGTTCAATTTCATCGGTCCAAACCGACCGCATGTATGACCCATCGGTCTGTTGTCCTTCGGTCCAAAATTGTAAAGCATGCTTTAAAATCGAACCGATGGACCGCTGACCGATTGGTCCAAATCGATGGTTAGTACAGAAAAGCATCGGTTCAAAACCCGCGCATGCTCAGAATCAAGTCGACGCATGAACTTCGGTTTTTTCAGCACGTCGTGTGTTTTACGTCACCGCGTTCTGACCCAATCGGCTTTTGGAACTTCAGCGGTGAACTGATGCAAACGGCCCGTCGGACCATTCTCATCGGTTTGGATCGACCGTGTGTACGGGGCCTAAGAGTAGAGCTCAGCTGAATTATGTTTTATTAAAAGTCAGCAGCTACAAAAACTGCAGGGCGCCCGCGATGTCGGCACCTGAAGCCAATCTACCGCTCGGCTCTCGTGTGCTGCCGTTTCCATCTTCGGTAAGGCAATCAGTCCTTGCGGCTTCACTTCCTGGTTCCCTACTACGCATGCACGATTTGTGCTGCGCTATCCCACTGGTTCCTGCTGTCTTCTGGGACCTGTGTGTCTGCCAGAAGACAGAAGGGGGGAACGAAGTAAGTGGCGTAGATACTTGCAGGTGGCTCGGGTATCTATGTAGATACCTGCAGGTGGCTCGGGTATCTATGTAGATACCTGCAGGTGGCTCGGGTATCTATGTAGATACCTGCAGGTGGCTCGGGTATCTATGCCCAAAAGTGGGAGCAAATACCTGTATTACACAGGTATCTGCTCCTCCCTCCCCCCTGAAAGGTGCCAAATGTGACACCGGAGGGGGGGGGGAGGGTTCCGAAAAGCGGAAATTCCATTTTTGGGTGGAACTCCGCTTTAAGATGCATGCTGTTGATACAGCCTAGGGACCAACTGTGCATTGGCACATTCTGCTTGAGTCTTATCTGTGAAACCAGTCTACTCCACATAGTGGTGATCCATGACCCTCCTGCACAAAGCAGATATTTAGCACAGAGCTGGAGAGCCACACATGGCGCACATCTTTCTATTAAAAATAGGTAAAAAGTAAGTTTTAAAATAGATAAAAAAAGAAAAAAATAGCAATCCATTTTTCCTTCAGTAGAGTTACTAATAATGTGATTTTTTTTTGTGGTCAAATTATACATTAAAGACCAGATTCTCATAGATCGGCGTAAAAATGGGCGGGTGTAACGTATCTGATTTACGTTACGCCGCTGCAAGTTTTTCAGGCAAGTGCTTTATTCACAAAGTACTTGCCTGTAAAGTTGCGGCGGCGTAGCGTAAATCACCCGGCGGAATTCAAATTCGGCGGGTAGGGGGCGTGTTTCATTTAATTGAAGCGCGTCCCCACGCCGAACGAACTGCGCATGCGCCGTCCCTAAAATTTTTGGGCGTGCATTGCTCTAAATGACGTAGCAAGGACGTCATTGGTTTTGACGTGGACGTAAATTACGTCCAGCACCATTCACGGACGACTTACGCAAATGACGTAATTTATACATTTTCGACGCGGGAACGACGGCCATACTTAACATTGACTGCGCCTCATAGACCCAGGGGCAACTTTACGCCGGGAAAAGCCTAACATAAACGTCGTAACTTTACTGCGTCGGCCGCACGTACGTTCGTGAATTCGCGTATCTAGCTAATTTGCATACTCGACGGGGAAATCGACGGAATCGCCACCTAGCGGGCAAAAAAAATTGCATTTAAGATCCGAAAGCGTAAGAGATCTAATGGATAGCTATGCGTAACTGATTCTAAGAATAGATACGACGGCCCAGATTAGGACTTACAACGGCGTACATGTCGCTGCGCCGTCGTAAGCCCTTTGAGAATCTGGGCCTCTGTATTCTGCTTTTGTAGATAATATTAATACACTTTCTTTTATATATCACCTTTAATGTTACTAGGGTTGTCCCGATACCACTTTTTTAGGACCGAGTACAAGTACCGATACTTTTTTTCATGTACTCGCCGATACCGAATACCGATACTTTTTTTAAATGTCATGTGACAGTTTTCAAACCACAATACAGACTAAGGATATTTTCTTTAGAATTATGAAGAACTCTAACTCAAGACATTATAAAAGAATAAAAATTAGTAAAAATGAATAAAAATGTTTTTGCTTGTCACGCAGTAGTAATAAACTCAAAGAATTTTCATAGAACATGTTGATAAATACAAAAAAAGTATTCTATTCAGGCATCGGGAGCATTTGCGCGAGTACAAGTACTCCCGCAAATACTCGGTATCGGTCCCGATACCGATACTAGTATCGGTATCTGGACAACCCTAAATGTTACCTTCTCAAACTGCTTTACAAAAGCATCAAAAATAATAACAAATTGAACACGTGATAAAAAAGAAAAGAAAAGTAAAGCCTGGTACACACTTATCAGTTGTTTTTCATTTAACCCAGTGGGCTGAAGAGCTCAGGAGGAGCTTGCTGCACTAAATATCCAATGTTAGTACAGTGATCTCCCTCTCTCCAGAGCTATTGTGTTCCCCCCCCCCCCCCAGTAGCACACACTGGTCATCACTCACAGTCAGCTTCTTTCGGGCAGACTGGTGTACACACAAGCCGCCAGTTTCTGTTGAACTGGCCGATATTCAGCCGTTGTATACAAGGATTTAGGCCTCTTTCATTCACACAGCTTGCCAGGGATTGGTGAAAACAGGTGGATTATCCAGAGCCTTTATATTCTAGGGAGTTGTATGTTCTCCTTGTGCCTATGTGGGTTTCCTCCAGGTACTCAGGTTTCCTCCACATTTCAAAGACATGCTGGTAGGTTAATTGGCTTCTGCCTAAATTGTCCCTAGTATATGAATGTGAGTTAGGGACCTTAGATTGTAAGCTCCTTGAGGGTAGGGACTGATGTGAATGTATATGTAAAGCGCTGCGTAAATTGATATAAGTACCTATATCAAGGTACTATATAAGTACCTGAAATAATAATAATACAATGTAATTGATATTAGTCTGGGTTGTAATAATGATGGGTTCACAACTCAGGGATGGTATGTGTATTGACACCAGGAGTTGACTCTGTCTTGACTTTTAATAAAGTGTAATAAATCACTTGGCTTTTCTTATAGTGTGATTTCTAATTTGAAACTGGTAAGGCAAATCTGCATTCAAGATAAATTCTTATGCATTATTCTATGGGCCCTGAAAACCAGACAAAATAAACATTCAGCATATACTTGAGAACTGGTCTCTAGAGAACAACATGAGGACCGTAAAGGAGTCTTCTCACAGAGAGCAAAGTCATTTCATATTATGATGTGTTTGTTCAGATACTTGGCCTTCGACATTCAAGCCTGCCCCTGCCACGTATCCCCGCGGAGTCCATGTTTTTGTTGTATATTGTTTCACACTATTGCTACTTACAGTTTCCTATCTCATTTTAGCACAATGTGCTTAAATAACAGAAAAAGTGTGGGAAAGGTGAATGACAGTTGAAAGTAAGAAACTTGCAGATGATAACAGTCAAATTCATCATGGAGAAAAATATATATAAAAAAGAAATATATATAAGAAAAAGGGTAAATTGTGTACAATAGCATATCTAGTATCATAGGACATTAGTAAAGTAAATACAAATTCTTCAATGCAATGATTTTTTTTGATTTTTTTTATGAAGTCTTGTTCTAATAGGACATGAACTGCTCTATACGTCCTAGGCCTATGACTGGTGGTGATGACCAATCACAAGTCAGCCTAACCTAGTATAATTCCTGTCTGAATAGTGAGTAATGCTTGGGCATTGGTTGACTGCAGCACAACCCTCACATATACCCAGTAAGGATGAGCTCCAGCGTGTTTGCATAGTACACGTGCAGAGCCCACCAGTAAGTCTGCACGGCACTGCGCTAATCACAGCCAGGGAGACATTTCCCGATCTCTGCAGCCGAGCATCGGACAATGTCTCCCCGGCTGTGATTAGCGCAGCGGCGTGCAGACTTCCTGTCGGGCTCTGCACGTGTACTATGCGAACACGCTGGAGCTCATCCTTAAACCCAGTGACTGACCTCAGAGATGAAACAAATCATCCTACATAAGTTATACCTGTTCATCTGAAGTCTTCTTTTCTCTACATCTGTTAAAAATGCACAATTGGAAAGCTTGTCCAAGAGTTTAGAAAAAAAGGGGTAAGTTACACTCTGCAGAGCACAGTGAGGAGAGCTCTGATAGCTGATTGGAGGGAATGGATACACCTCCCTCCACACAGAAAACAGGAGCAGAGCTAAGGCTGTCAATCATCTGGAGATCCCGCCTCTGTCACCATTTTTCTCTTGGTGTCAAGAAAACTTATCAGGAGTGATTCATACTGATAGCAGAGGTACAAAGCAGCAGACATAAATTACCGTATTTATCGGCGTATACCGCGCACTTTTTTGCCCTGAAAATCAGGGCAAAATCGCGGGTGCGCGGTATACGCCGATACCTGCTTTCGCGCGCCGAGTTTGAATACTGCGCCAACATATACCGAGCGCAGTACACTCGTGTATTGTCGGGCAGTCTCGGGTCCTCTCGCGCTGACGTCCTGGACGTACAGGACGTCAGCGCGAGAGTTGCCGAGCCTGCCCGACGATACACGAGTGTACTGCGCTCTGTATATGTCGGCGCAGTATTCAAACTCGGCGCGGGAAACGAGCGGGGAGGACGCGAGGACACCGCAGAAGGACGCCGGACCCGACGAAGAGGACACCCGAAGCCGCAGACGGACGCCGGACCCGACGAGGCCGCCGATGGACGCCGCGCAAGACACCAAAACTGTAAGTACAAAAAAACTTTTTTCCACAGGAATTCGGGGCAACTTTAGGGGTGCGTGCTATACGCGGGAGCGCGCTATACCCCGATAAATACGGTACATTTAGTGCTCTTAATTGAGACGAGTACACACTATAGAGGGAAATGCCTTGTTCATATTTCATGTCTGAGGTTTACACCCACTTTAACAAAAAATCAAGCATATGTAGAAGAAGAGAGTGGTGGGATTATAACGGTGCTAAATTATTGAAATATAAACATGACAAATACATTTTAATAATTATTTATTAAAATATCATGAAATATATAAATCACATGACAGACAAGTTATTTAAAAACATGTGTATTGTTACAAACATATACATTTTTCTGGGTCGCTGGAGATCCCGACTGAGAATATGCTGCATACATACTCACCTCTATACTGCAGCATCAGTGTGATGCCGCAGTTGTCCCACATGGCCTCTAAGCCCAAGAATTAAGCAATCACATGACCTCTGATCCCTGGGTTCTTGGTCTGCTCAAAGCGGATAGCAGTAACACTCTGTCACAAATCTTCGCTCTGCCCCTCCCTGGAGCGCTGGGCTGGGGAGAGAGCAGGAGTGGCTGGCTCAGGCTCTAAGCTGTGTACTGAGAGGCAAAGACAACTCTCCATCAGGCATCTGAGTGCATCCCAACAATATTGTCAGGATCTTTCCAGAGCCTGGAGTGGCTCTGCTATTTTAGCTGATAGTGGCAGTAGCCTGCTATCAGCTGATTCTGGGTCACAGGAGAGCAAAGTAAGTGCACTTCTGTGACTCACAGAAGATGAATGGCCAAAAAAACTTTGGCCATACGTTTTTTTTAAATAGGGTTTGGGTTTATTTACAAATGTATATAGAGAGAGAATAACAGTACAAATAGGGTGTAAATACATATATATATATATATATATATATATATAGTTACAAATAGGGGAAAGGGAAAGTTAGTAAGATGACAGTAAGTTGGGGAGAGATGGAGAGCGAAAAAGGGGGGTCCTCTCTAGACTATAACATATCACCATTCTGTCTAAAGCCGGCCAGCCGGCCATACACAGTTCGAATTTCGAAAAATAATTTTCTTTCGAAAATCGTATAAAAGAATTTTCGTACGAATTTCGCACCGTTAGTGGGCTGCAGAAACAGCCGATTTTCGTGCGGCAATCAAATTAAAAAAATCGGACATGTTGGAATTTTTTTGAAAAACAAACGATTTTCTAATCAATGATGGGAGAATCGTGCAAGATATCAAATAGAAAAAACATGTGCATGTGCAAGAAAGAAAATTCACGGAGAGAAAAGAATATTCCCAGCCACGAAAATTATTTTCTGTAGCAACATGAAGGTTTGGTCGGCCGAATTTCGAAAATCAATGGTGGCATCATCAGATCACAAAAAAAACGAACTTTCTGATTTTGAAAAGAAAATTTGTTTGAAATTCGACCGTGTATGGCCTGCTTAAATCTTTTACACCAGGGTTTCTTGCCAGTCTTGGGACACACTCTCAGTTGGCCATCCATATTCCCATCATACACATTCCTGGAAAAGGCTCTAAGATACTGGGTGCTGCAGCAACCAACAGCTGGAGACTGGATCTTACATGACACAGTGTAGAAAATTGCCAGCACACCACAGATCTTCAAGCTGAGTCGAAATGGCTTTATTGAAGTATGATCCCATCACAGACATAAGAGAGCAACGTTTCGGAGTCACGCAGGACCCCTTCTTCATCACATGCCTGAGAAAGGGGTCCTGCTTGACTTCGAAGCGTTGCACTCTCTTGTCTGTGATGGGATCATGCTTCAATTAAGCCATTTAGACTCAACTTGTAGATCCGTGATGTGCTGGCAAAATCTACACACTTTCAGCTGGGTCCCGGCAAATCTCTTCCCTAACCCGTCATTGAGGAAATCTTGCAGAAAATGTAATTCCTGTCCCAGGCTCAGAATTGAGTTTTTGAGCAGATGACCACCGGATGACCATATGATACTTCCCCCAGCAAATGCTGCAGTACGGAACAGGTTTGGGTATTAAATACCCCCAGTGGTCCTACTGGTCAATACTGATGATCTCCGATATTTATCTAGTCCTTTTCTGGATGGTTGGTTTTACAATCTTCATCTTAATGTTTATTATTGTTTATTGAATATTTTAGTTAAGCGTTAAATCATATAAGTATCAAAACACTATCTTCCTTAACTAGTTACCGACCGCCCACCGTCGTTATACGTCATCACTTTGAAGATGGATATCTTGGTAACGGCAGCAGCTGCTGCCACAACCGAGATATTCATCTCTTCAGTGGGCGGTCCTGTCAGCGATAACGGCGGTCTCCGCGGCAGATTCGCCGCGAGATCGCCGTTATCGGTGGCGGGAGAGGGCCCCCCCTCCCGCCGCTCTCCCGCCCCCTCCGCCGCTTACCGTAGCCGTCGGTAGTGGCGGAGGAGATCGGGTGCGTTCGGCAGCTGTGTGGGGTTGAGAGTGAAGGAAAAATGTCCTTCACCCATAGCTCTGCTGGGCTGATTTATTGTTGTCTTATTTTTTATTTAAAAAAAGTGAAATTTTCCAAAAAAAGTGCGCTTGTAAGACCGCTGCGCAAATACGGTGTGACAAAAAGTATTGCAATGACTGCCATTTTATTCTCTAGGGTGTTAGAAAAAAATATATAATGTTTGGGGGTTTTAAGTAATTTTATAGCAAAAAAAAATGTTTTAGTCTCGTAAACACCGAATCTGAAAAACAGGCCCGGGGCTTAAGTGGTTAATACAGATTCATTTGCAATTCGCTTACCCAGGAGACATATTTTAGTTAATTTGTTGGGAGAGATATTTTAGTTAATATCACAGCTGCATGGATATTGATACTTATGAATTTCAGCAGATATCTAATGACAGTGGGCCAGATTCACAGACGAAGTACGCCGGCGTATCTACTGATACGCCGGCGTACTTTCAAATTTCCCGCGTTGTATCGTTGTTTTGAATCCTCAAAACAAGATACGACGGCTTCTGGGTTAGATCCGACAGGTGTACGTCTTCGTACGCCTTCGGATCTAAGATGCAATACTTCAGCGTCCGCTGGGTGGCGTTTTCCGTGTTGGGTATGCAAATTAGCGAATTACGACGATCCACGAACGTACGCGCGGCCGTTGCATTTTCTAACGTCGTCTGTAGTCGGCTTTTTCCAGCGTATAGTAAAAGCTGGTATTTTGCGGCGTATAGGTAGACTTGCCATGTTAAGTATGGCCGTCGTTCCCGCGTCGAAATTACATTTTTTTTTTTTTGCGTAAGTCGTCCGTGAATAGGGATGGACGTAACTCACGTCTAAGTTAAAAAAATTACGTCCTAGCGACGTCATTTAGTGCAATGCACGGCGGGAAATTCGGCGCGGGGACGCGCTTCATTTAAATGAAACCCGCCCCCAACCCGCCCAATTTCAAATCCGCCGCCAGAAAAATACACTACGCCGCTGTAACTTACGGCGCAAATTCGCTGAGGATTCGAAACAACGCCAGGTAAGGTACGGCGGTATAGTGTATCTCTGATACGCTGCGCCGTTCTACATGTATGTGGATCTGGCCCAGTGTGCCTAGGCTTTAGACATTCGATCAGCAGATGATGGAAGCTGGAGCAGCATTTGTCTCGGAAAGGTAAAAATTTCTAAGTAAAATTAAATTGCGGGTATACAACCGCTTTAATATTAACATTTGTGAATAGGTCCACTAGAAGGATGAGAAATCTTTCTGTATTTAAACATGCACAGCTTTGTTTTCTTGCTGTGCTCAGTGCCATAGTTCTTCAATAGTTCATATTCTTATTCTTTTATTTAATGCCTCTGGCTACAAATAAGTCTGGTGTCTCTGCAGCCAAACAGGATAACCAAAATTTTTATTCCAGAAAAGTTCAGCAATTAATTCCCGACAAACCATAGGAATCTGCAGTATGTCTGGTCCACTAGCTCTAGACATGTTTAACAATTGAGGATAATAGTATTTTATGCAAGAGGAGGTTTGTGACAGAACCAAAACATGAATTCCCTCATGATGGAAACCTTTCTTAAAAACTGAGTGGAGTTCCAGTTTATTAGTTGTCTGGTGTCAAGTAACGTTTAATTTGAAAAGTTGCTTTGCAAGTAAATTTTTGCACATCACACATTTTCATCAAATAAAAACATTAAAACTGCATACTAATGGGACAACCTTCCAGCCAGGGCTTTTGTTTAGCAACGTTAAAACGGTAATAAACCCCAAAACAAAAATGTATTAAATTGCATCCCACCAATTATTATGCCCTGTACACACAAGCGGAATTTCCGTGGGAAAAAAGTTGGAAGTTTTTCCGATGGAATTCCGCTCTAGCTTGGCTTGCATACACATGGTCACACAAAAGTTCTCTTTCGACCGTCAAGAACGCAGTGACGTACAACACTACAAAGAGGCGATAAAAAGAACTTCCGAGCATGTGTCGAATGTATTCCGAGCATGCATTTTTCTGACGGAAAAATTGAGAACCTGCTCTCAGACATTTGCTGGCAGAAATTCCGACAGCAAAAGTCTGATGGAGCATACACACAGACGGAATTTCCGATGAAAAGCTCACCTCAGACTTTTGCTGGCGGAAATTCCACTCGTGTGTACAGGGCATAAGATGTGATGGCTGCATTGGTTTTCTTTTAAGGGTTGAAGGGTTGGGGCACACCATTCAACACTGACAGGGGTGCTTAAAGTGGAGTTCCACACAATTTTATAACTTAGCATTATAAGCATTATTGCAGCATAATCATTGTGCAATGGAAATTTCATAATTTTTTTTCCTAAAGGTTACCTGGATATTCCAGTTTACAATGGAGCTTCCGGTCTCCGCCACCTGCGAATATGCCCGTCATATCCAGCGGCGCACTGTCTCCTGGAAGCTATGTGTCAGAATTCCCAGGAGTCAGCGTGTTTGGCCGCCGCTCGTTATTGTGAGATTCAGAAACTGGAAGTGACGCGATGACGCCAGTCTGTTAGTGATTTGGTTTATCTTCATTGCCATCACAACGGGGCGGGCGTTGTATGTACCCGTAGTACAGCCCAGAAACAATAGTGCGCTTTTTGCTTTTTTTTATTCTACCTAAAACACACTGACACTAACTGACACTGATACTAACTAGTCCAAAAAAAAAACTAACTCTTGCCTTTGACCCTGACCTTGACCTTTGACAAGACCTTGACCCTAACCCTGGCACTGACTTAGATCAAACCTTGATCTAGTTTTTTTTTTTTTTATTATTATTTAGTCTTTTTATTATTATAATTAAATAAAAAAAATTGACACAGACATTTTTTTATTCTCTGCAAGGAGGGAGAGAGATACGATGTATCTCTCTCCTCCATTCACAGAAAAAGATAGCCAATCAGAGGCTATCACAGTGATCAGGTGACCCAGAATCGGGAGTTCTGGGTCCTGATCATTGGTACAGAGTCCGGGGCTCATGATGAGATACACAAATATGTGGCCCCATGGAAAAAGCCCAGTCTATTTGTGTTAGGTCAGCATGAAGGGGTTAATGATTGTAAAAGCACCTCTATAATAACCTATGAGGCCATGCACATATAGGTGTTTACAGATGTATTTGAAGAGGAGAGTGACCATCGGGTTCTTGGTCTCCTCCCTGACTTAGGCCCTTTCCCCCTGATCGCTAAGTTTGGCTGGGCGGCCCACTCCTGGTTGGGTCCAAACCTCTTCCATTTACAGATGGAGGCCACTGTGCTCATTGGGACCTTCAATACTGCAGAAATGTTTCTGTACCCTTCCCCAGATCTGTGCCTCGATACAATCCTGTTTCAGAAGTCTACAGACAATTCCTTGGACTTCGTGGCTTGGTTTGTGCTCTGACATGCACTGTTAACTGTGGGACCTTCTACTGTATAGACAGGTGTGTGCCTTTCCAAATCATGTCCAATCAGCTGAATTTACCACAGGTGGACAATCAAGTTGTAGAAACATCTAAGGCTGGGTTCACACTTGTCCGACAAACGGTCCTACATTGGGAGCCTCATGTAGCATGACGTGTGAAAATCAATGTTTCCCTATGAGAGCCGTCTTAACTGGTCCTACACAAGTCGGTCCGACTTTGAAAATGCTCCCTGTACTACTTTTGGTCCTACATTGATCCTACTTCAACCCATTGAATATCATTGAAGTCGGACCAAAGTAGTATCCTGTTCATGAAAGTAGAATGGATGTAGGACCAATGTAGCAGAGCAAAGTAGGATGAAAGTAGTGTAGTAGTGTGAACCCAGCCTTGCTCTGCTACATTGGTCCTACATTTATCCTACATTGGTCCTACATCCATCCTACTTTCATGAACAGGATACTACTTTGGTCCGACTTCAATGATATTCAATGGGTTGAAGTAGGATCAATGTAGGACCAAAAGTAGTACAGGGAGCATTTTCAAAGTTGGACCGACTTGTGTAGGACCAGTTAAGACAGCTCTCATAGGGAAACATTGATTTTCACACGTCATGCTACATGAGGCTCCCAATGTCGGAGCGTTTGTCGGACAAGTGTGAACCCAGCCTAAAGTAGGATGAAAGTAGTGTAGTAGTGTGAACCCAGCCAAAGGCTGTGAATACTCATATACAGGGGATTTTTTTGTTTTTTATTTTTAAGAAATTTACAAAGATTTCAAACAAACTTTTTTCACATTGTCATTATGGGGTATTGTTTGTAGAATTTTGAGGAAAATAATGAATTTAATCCATTTTGGAATAAGGCTGTAACATAACAAAATGTGGAAAAAGTGATGCGCTGTGAATACTTTCCGGATGCACTGTATATTCCTCTATAGTGTGTACTTTATGCATATGTTGTAGCTCTTATCAC
Organism: Rana temporaria; assembly: GCF_905171775.1. Lineage (NCBI taxonomy): Eukaryota > Metazoa > Chordata > Amphibia > Anura > Ranidae > Rana > Rana temporaria. The sequence goes on from NC_053491.1 coordinate 59,660,511, forward strand.
TGTATTAGTGTCACTGGTTCCCAAAAAGTGTCCGAATGTGCGCCGGAGGATCGCAGTCCTGCTATAAGTCGCTGATCACCGCCATTACTAGTAAAAAAAATAATAAAAATATCCCATTGTTTGTGGACCCTATAACATTTGCACAATCAATATACGCTTTATGGGATAGTTTTTTTTACCCAAAACATGTAGCAGAATACACATTGGCCTAAATATATCAGGTTTTTTTTTTTTTTTGATACGTTTTATAGCAAAAAGTAAAAAAAAAAAAAAAAAAATTCCAATTTTTTTGGTTTAGTGATTAAATACCAGCAAAAGAAAACTCTATTTGTGGGGAAAAGACATACATTATATTTGGGTACAGTGTTACAGGACCATGCAATTGTCAGTAAAAGTTACGCACAAAAAATGGCCTGGTCATGAAGGGGGGTAAATCTTCCGGAGGTCAAGTGGTTAAACTGTATTCAAATCCAAGAACAAACATTGATAGTATTGCAGCTTTCCGGGCCTCAGATGTGGGTGCATTTGATGTTTGTTTTTTTACACTTATTTCCCTTTAATTTAAAGCGGAGTTCCGGCCACAATTTCACTTTTTAAATATAAATACCCCTGTAATACACAAGCTTAATGTATTCTAGTAAAGTTAGTCTGTAAACTAAGGTCAGTTTTGTTAAGTTGTTACAGCATTTAGACACTTTATAAAATAGAAATTGACTGGGGCCATCTTAAGTGTGGGCATCATGAAGCCAGACTGTATGACTTCCTGGATTTCAGCCTTCCAGATCTCGCACATGCTCAGTGCTGCACAAGCAGTGTCAGATCAGGTTTCAGCACCTGTGCTGTCCAAGTCACATGATTCTTTGAGACTGGGGAGTGCACAGACTCCTGGAAAGTTACACCCACTACATTCCCAGGAGTCTGTGTGGTGCATTAAGAACCTAGGTGCAGGAAGAGGGAAGATTAACTATTCTGCCTAGCAACAACACTTTGAAGGCATCTAAAAAAAAAAAAAAAAATTCGTAAAGGACTAATGACATTTTTTTAAAACTACTGATTTAATGTTATATTTATGGGTGGAACTCCACTTTAACTTGGTAATCCTACCATTAACACACTTCCTGTCCTAGGGTGACAGTAGGGTTTCCACCTTTTCTTCAAGTCAAACCCGAACACTTTAGTGGCGCACAGCAATTTTTTTTTATAGTATAAACTATATATATATATTTTGCTATTAAATAACATTACTAATCATATGAAGTTAATAACAAGCCCCTCTTTACATCAGAGTCCACAGAGTTCCCCCTTTTAAATCTGAACTTGCAAAGTTTCCTTTCAATGTAAGGGGGGGACTCTGCAGATTCTGATGTAAGGGAGAACTCTGGGGACTCTGACATAAAGGATGCTCTGGAAACCCTGATGTAAGGGGAAACACTGTGGCCTCTGGTGTAAAGAGGAACTCTGATGTGAGGGGTGCTCTGAGAACCCTGATTTGCCTTAGTGTACTCACTCAGAGGCAGGAGAGAGAAGGGGGAGACTTCAGTCACAGACAGGGATGGATGGTGAGCCCACTCATCCCTTGGCAGTCAGCACCTCTCATCCAGATGTATCTGAGGCTGCTGGACTTCACATTTCTGGCCCCAACGTTTCTTTTTCTGAGGCACAGCGCCAGGGATTGGAGTGTGGGCAGACACAGAGGGGAAGGGGTTCAGACCGAGCCCTTTCTCCTCTCCTGTCTTTGTGTGTGTTTGGGGGGGGGGGGTTGATATTGCTGGCTTTGGGCAGTGTGAAAGAGTGTAACAGACACTCTCAGTTTAGACAACTGCAGCCAGCAACCCTGCAGGGAAACCATAGTCCAGTCTAAATAATGCGTCCGGGTTTGAGGCAGTCTGAAACCTTGACGTATGATTCCAAACCCGAACTGTCCGGGTGAATCCTGGACAGGTGGCAACCCTAGGTGACAGCTGCACTGACAAAGGGCATTTGTTAGCACTACATAACACCTCCCTCTTTTCTTCATAACAAGGTCGGTGTTTTGTTGTACACAGAGATAACAGTGAACAATGGTAACTGATTACAGTCCAGAGGCAGAGAGTACAGCAAGTTATCAGCTCACAAGGCTTCTGGCTAGATGAACAGATAATCTTTTGCATTTGTTGAACTGATATAATAAAAACCTTTCAATGGTATATTTAACAGGCCAAAAGGGAGCAAATAAGATACATTTATTGGTAGAGAGTACATACACTGGAGGATATAACAACAAAATGATGATAGCATTCTTGTAAACCCTTGATCTTTTTCATGATTTGTTCCTGTCAATTAGAGGGTGAGCCTAGTAAATTCCTTATAAACAACTGTTCTATCCCTCTAGGTCTTATAAGAAGTACTCAGGGATCTGGTTCTGCTTTGTAAAGCATAGAAAGAACCTAAATAGCTAAATCCAAATTGAGACGGGACCAAGTGGTAAAAACAGCTGCCTGTGAAAAATGCTGGCAATTTCCTCCTAGCAGACAGAGTTCTGTGCAACCTAGATTAATTATTTTATATAAAACAGAAAAGAGGAATGTTTACTATGGATAGATATATACTTAATACTTAAATAGAACAAATAAAAGCCTGTAAAATATCTAATAATCAAGGTTTCTGGAAAAGATAAAAATAATGGTTCCTTAAAATTTTTCAAAATGACCAAAGCTATCAAACCTCTTTTATAAGCAGTGCCTCACACCACCTTACTAGCAATAAGATCCCATGTCTTTTTCTGCACACAATGCTTTACCCATCTTAATTACATGTGGTGCCACATACACTATATTACCAGAAGTATTGGGACTGCCTTTACACGCACATTGGGCCAGATTCAGATACATTTGCCCTGGCGCAGCGTATCAGTGATACGCTACGCCGCCGTATCTTACCTGGCGGAATTTCGAATCCACAGAGATTTCCCGCCGTAAGATACGGCGACGTAGTGTTTTTCTGGCGGCGTATTTGAAATTGGGCGGGTAGGGGCGTGATTCATTTAAATGAAGCGCGTCCCCGCGCCGCTTCAACTGCGCATGCTCCGTTTTGACATTTCCTGCTGTGCTTTGCACGAAATGAGGTCGCACCAACGTCATTTTTTGAACGAAGACGTGAGTTACGTCCTTTCCTATTCACGGACGACTTATGAAAAAAAAAATTAATTGGACGCTGGAACGACGGCCATACTTTAACATGGCAAGTCTATCTATGCGCCACAGAATAGCAGCTTTAACTATACGCCGGGAAAAGCCGACTAGCGACGACGTAAGAGAATGCGACGACCGCGCGTACCTTCGTGGATCGCCGTAAAAAGCGAATTAGCATACCCGACGCGGAAAACTACGCAAACTCCTCCCAGCGGGCGCCGAAGTATTGCACCTACGATCCGAAGGCGTACAAAGCCGTACGCCTGTCGGATCGAAGCCAGAAGCCGTCGTATCTTGGTTTGAGGATTCAAACTAAAGATACGACGCAGCAAATTTGAAAGTACGCCGGAGTATCAGTAGATACGCCGGTGTACTCTCACTGTGAATCTGGCCCATTAACTTTAATGGCATCCCAGTCTTAGTCCATAGGGTTCAATATTGAGTTGGCCCACCCTTTGCAGCTATAACATCTTCAACTCTTCTGGGAAGGCTGTCCACAAGGTTTAGGAGTGTGTCTATGGGAATGTTTGACCGTTCTTCCAGAAGTGCATTTGCGAGGTCAGGCGCTGATGTGAACAAGAAGGCCTGGCTCACAGTCTCCACTCTAATTTATCCCAAATGTGTTCTATCAGGTTAAGGTCCAGACCCTGTGCATGCCAATCAAGTTCTTCCACCTCTTTATGCACCTTGCTTTGTGTACTGATCCGCAGTCATGTTGGAACAGAAAGGGGCCATCCCCAAACTGTTGTATGTCCAAAATGTCTTGGTATGCTGATGCATTAAGAGTTCCCTTCACTGGAACTTAGGGGCCAAGCCCAACCCCTGAAAACTACCCCACATCATAATCCCCCCTCCACCAAATTATTTTGACCAGTGCACAAAGCAAGGTCCATAAAGACATGGATGAGTGAGTTTGGGGTGGGGAACTTGACTGGCCCGCAGAGAGTCATGACCTCAACCCGATAGAATGCCTTTGGGATGACTGTGAGCCAGGCCCTCTTGTCCACATCAGTGCCGGAGCTCACAAAAGTGCTTCTGGAAGAATGGTCAAACATTCCCATAGACACTCCTAAATCTTGTGGACAGCCTTCCCAGAAGGGTTGAAGATGTTATAGCTGCAAATGGTGGGCCAACTCAATATTGAACCCTACGGACTAAGACTGGGATGTCATTAAAGTTCATGTGTGTGTAAAGGCCGGAATCCCAATACTTTTGGTAATATAGTGTACACACACTAGGGAATTCATAATGGGAGCAACACCAAAAGTGTTGGTGCTTGCACCCAATTCATGTACCTGTAATGCATCTTTCGGTGCCCACACTGAGGCCGGTCCATCTTCAGTGCACTCATTCCCGGCCTCCCTGGCCACTTTTCCTGTTACACTCACAGGTGCATGGCTGAGGAGTTCCTTTTACTAAGGATGGCCAGAGCCTAATGGAAAACTGAGAGCCTAGTTCCCTATCAGGTCCACTGTACTTTGAAGTGACAGAGCTCAGCAGAGGGTGGATCCATAGCTACTATTCAGACCAATAGTGGCTTTTGAATCTGTTGACTGCTTTGAGCTGTCAATAAAAAGTTAAGCAAACCTAATAGGGAACTAGACTCTCAGTTCCCCATCAGGCTCTGCCCACCCAGTGCAAGTCATTTCTCAAATATGGACAATGCCAACACTGGTGTAAATACTTGCCTGAATTAGGCACAGGTAGTTCTTGAGGTAACTTCTGCCATAAAATTGTCATTATAGCTTTATTAAATTTCACAACAATCCCCTATTTTGATCTCAGATAAAGGTCCTGGGAGCATGGAGAGTAGGGCCACCCAGAAAGGACTTGCTATGGCCGAGAGGCACATTTGGTTGTAAATGAGAACACAGTTATACCAAAAAGGTTTGATAACACAGAAATCCCACCAATCGTATAAGGTGGCAACCCTATTAGGCAGACCTGGGTCACCTTCCTTCTTTGTCTAGTGCCCTGTACACACAAGTGTTTTTTTCCGTCGTAAAAAAAAAAACGATGGTTTTCCTGACGGAATTCCTCTCAAGCCTGCCTTGCATACACACGGTCACACAAAAATTCGGTGAACTTTTGACTGCCAAGAACTACGACGAGCCAAAAAAATGTTCAATGCTTCTGTTCAATTTCAATGCTTCTGAGCATGCGTCAACTTGATTTATGAGCATGCACGTTTTTTTCCCCATTGGAAAAGCATACAGATGAACATATTTTTTCCTGGCGGGAAAAAAGAGATCCTGCTCTCTTTTTTTTCCCCGGCAGTTTTCCTGTGGAAAAAAGTCCGATGGAGCTTACACACGGCCGGGATTCCTGACGAAAAGTTCTCATCGCAGTTTTCCCAATGGTAAAACCGCTCGTGTGTACTGGGCATAAGTCGAAACTGTTAACGGGTTACATCCATAGATCTAAACCACTGTGTCCTTTAAAATGGTATAAAATGGTATAAACTTTCTTGTCAGACTTCTTATTTCATTATTTTTTATGTAGCTACTTTGTAGACTTCATATCAATCTTGCCCAACTTGGAAAACAATTTTTAAACGTATACGTGTTTTGGTAATATTGTAATTTCCTTGCATGCTAAATGAAATCCTGTTTTCTTCTTGTCTCTTTTTAGTTCAGCAATGTGGTATCAGATGTATGAATGGAGGCACATGCAGCGATGAACATTGTCAATGCCAAAAGGGTTACACTGGGACACACTGTGGACAGCGTAAGTGATGAAAACTTTTTTATTACAAGTGCATTACCCTAATCTTCCAGGACTAATAAAAGTAAAAACAATAAATATCTGTCCAAACTCTGTTATGAAAAATCTTGTTTGTGAAAGATATGATGGAATGGGATAAAAGCAAATGGATATGGACAGTAATGGTTAAAAAAACAGCAAACATTGTGCATATTGTAGGCCCAGATTCACGTAGATAGGCGTAAATATAAGCGGGCGTAGCGTATCGTAGTTACGCTACGCCGCCGCAACTTAGAGAGGCAAGTGCTGTATTCACAAAGCACTTGCGTCTAAAGTTACGGCGGCGTAGCGTAAATGTGCCGGTGTAAGCGTGCCTAAATCAAATGAGGAACAGCGGGGCGTGTTTTATGTAAACTAAGCATGACGCTTTTTTCGAACGGCGCATGCGCGCGCATGCTCAGTATCACGTAGAATTTTCAAATTAAATTACGCCCGCTCAATGCCTAGACGACGTGAACGTAACTTACGCAAAGCCCTATTCGCGAACGTTTTACGTAAACGGCGGAAAATTCGACGCTGTCCCGACGTCCATACTTAACATTGCGTACGCCTCACTATAGCAGGGGTAACTTTATGCCGGTCCGACGCCTTACGCAAACGACGCATATAGATACGCCGGGCGCACGTACGTTCGTAAATCGGCGTATCCACCTAATTTGCATATTCTGCGTGTAAATCTACTGAAGCGCCACCTAGCGGCCAGCGTAAATATGCAACTAAGATACGACGGCGTAAGAAACTTACGTCAGTCATATCTAAGCAAAAATCCGGCGTGTCTTGCTTTCTGAATACAGAAAAAAGATACGCCGGCGCATCCTAGAAGTTACGCAGCGTATAAATAGATACGCCGATGTAACTTCTTTGTGGATCTGGCCCATAGAATCTGGTATCTACTTTCTAAATGCAATTAGAAATATAAGAACTATATTAAACCGTTGTTACAGGATACACTTGCAACTTAAAAAAATATATATTTTTGTAGTGGCTCTAGTGGCTCTACTCCTTCTCGCTGCAAGTATGGTCAGCGAGAAGGATCAGTAACTGAAAATGCAATTTTCTTAGCCTGGGGATAAAGGATGACAATATAAAAAAGGAAAAAGTGTTCTACTTTAAAGTGTCACTAAACCCACATCATAAAAAAACTATCAATAAATGGTGTATTAAATGTTGTTCATACTCACTCAGTCACTGTGAGATTTGTTTTCTGTATTCTGCAAAAAAAACTGGCTGATTTTGCTGCTCTCTATGTCCACCTTCTGTTCATGTCCCCAATTCAGCTAGGAAATTTTGCAGCTGTGTTGGCAGCTCTGCACATGCTCAGTTTTTAGTGAGTTTCTATGCTGAGCATTTCTTCCCTATCACATCTGAGCAGCCCATGTGACTATAGACTCACACATGTATCCATATACACAATGATAAATGACAGCTAACTTCCTCCCTTCTCCTTCATGCCCACTAACCAGCTAAACACAATGGGGGCGGGATATTACATGTAGACTAGAAAATGCATTTTCTGCAGAAAATTTGTGGGAACGCTGAATAGTTGAATTGCAAAGCCATTCACGATAACCCCTACACTATCTTTAGGACATACAAGCACTGTTCCTTCAGTACTTATAAAGCCTCTCTTTGATCATTAATCCCCACACCTAATGAGTGAGAAAACCCTTCAAACAAGCCTTAATAAATCCACAACGGTACATGCTATCGAAACAGAGACTTCACCGTTAGAGACACACGGCCTTTGTGAAGGTATCGGTATAAAATTGATGTTAATAAACTTAAAAATGTGGTCATGTCAGCAATTAAAAAAATAAGTTTGCTGTGCGTTTGACTGGGAAATGTGAAGAATTTTATACAGGACAGTCAGTGGAAGAAAGTGTAGAACTCTTGTCATTTGGAAGCTCAACCAGCCAAAAGTAAAAGGCATATCACAAAACTGAGCACATTGCCTGAAACTAGACAAAAATACCTACGTTGATGTATAAATTGTGTATGACAAATAAATCTTGTGGGCGTGAGAGCAATTTATAGAGAAGGAACTAACATAATTTTTTTAAAGCTCTGTGCTCTAGCTATGACATCATCCACTCTAACCAGCCCCATAGACACTGTTTAATCGCTAAAATTTCCTGAAATAATCACTAAACTTAACCATTTCAGCGCCAGACCATTTTTCTGGTCAATGACCTGGCCACTTTTTGCGATTCGGCACTGCGTCGCTTTAACTGACAATTGCGCGGTTGTGCGACGTGGCTCCCAAACAAAATTGGCGTCCTTTTTTTCCCACGGTGATGGGACTATCGCGGAAGTGATGAAATCACGTTGTGTTTTAACACCCCACAGGAGAAGCATTGATTGCTTATGAGCACTTGGTTATCATATTGGGACTTTAAAGGGAAAAGGATCAATTTAGAAGACCTCTATTCAATCTTCATATATATAATTTTTTTCATATATATATTTGATTATATTTTTTTGTTGTCACTATAAAAAAATGTTAGTTTTCGTGGTAAGGATCTTTTGAATCTGATATAGGGGAATGCACGTTTTTTAAGTGCACTATTTAATACGTGTATGGTACGCATGTGTATGTGTTTTTTACACTGTTCTGAGAGGAATATTTGCATATGAGCACTTGGTACACATTTATATACACATATATGTTTGGTGGATTCTCAATAGGAGTGATACATAAGGGCTAATAATTGCAATTATTGCCCAGGACCAGGTGGATATAGACCAACCACCAGGGTAGCAAAATCCATACATTACACTAATTTCATTCTGGACGAGACACCATAGAGTGTCTTGCACCTTTTTTTGATTGCAGCAAACCCATTAATACAGAATAATTTTGTTTTTGTTTGCGCCAGCAACACCCGTCCCATATAATGTCTGATGTAGCCTACATACGGTCGGAATTTCCGACCAAAGGCTCCCATCGAACATTTGTTGTCGGAAATTTCAAGCATGTGTATGCGGCATAAGAATAGCAAAATGCTGGAACACCTAAGAACCAATTGGTCAGTTGATCTCCTTTCGTTTTACTGACTGCTGTACAGTAATGGCAGATGAAATCTACTGTGTGTTTTTTTCACTTTGCATGCCATGCACTGCCTATTATTATATTCAGTGGTGACATGCACGAGAGTATATAGGACTAAAAGCACAGCCATGCAGTATACTTATTTGTGGAATGTTTTAATTCTATGATCTTTTCTCTTTGGTAGAGGAGTTTGCGACGGCAGATTTGTCACTTTCATTGACAGCTATGATGTACTAATCTATATATTTTTAGATAATTACAAACAGTTTTAATACTTTTGTATCTTACAGCTGTGTGTGAACATGGATGTTTAAATAGTGGAAGATGTGTAGCTCCAAATCGATGTGCCTGCACATATGGCTTCACAGGACCACAATGTGAAAGGGGTAAGTACTTTCATTTAGATTTTTTTTTTTTTTTAGGGTCATTAATAGCATTTTGTTATAAACGAATGGCACAGTTATTGATGAATTGACTGGCTCATAGCAGGCACGGCAAAATTGCCCTTGAGTTTTGGAGGCAATGACATGTTTTGTCCCACCCATCTGGACTGAATCATAGGGGTACCAGCTATGATTCAGCCCCGGTGGGTGGGGCGAAAATTGTTAGGGGCATGAAAGGAAAAACAAACACTCCCAGAGCTCAGTGGTCCTCCACAGAGGGATGGCAATACAGGTGACACATCACATACACGGCCTAATGCTTGGTGGATGCAGCCCTCCTCGGATTGAGGGATCCAATGTAGAATTACAGAAACAGAAAAGGGGGAAGGCACAAACACATGTGCATTACCCGAGTAAAAAGGTGTTTTAATAAAAAAACAATAAAACTGATAAAACCCATACTCACAAAGGTACAGAGGTAAAAAGTATGTAAATGGGAAAAAGCCATAAGGTACAAAGTGCAAATGCTTCAACAACTTCACGTTACAAGCACACTGACACGTTTTGGGGGTGCACCCCCCTTCCTCAAAGCTGTGCACAGCTCTGGGGAAGGGGGTGCACCCCGCAACGCTTTAGTGAGTTTGTAACGCAAGGTTGTTGAAGCATTTGCACTTTGTACCTTATAGCTTCTTCCCATTTACATGCTTTTTACCGCTATACCTTTGTGGGTATGCATTTTATGATTTTCATTAAAACACCTTTTTACTCAGGTAATGCACTAGGTGTTGCGCCTTCCCCCTTTTCTGTTTATGTTAGGGGCATGGCCCGAGGAGTGGCACTGACTGAGGCTTTCACATGTATACATACTAGGATCGGCTATGGTGAGTGGCGGTTCAAGCTAAAATGTTCTATGCTCACTGGATGACTTTTTCTTATGCTGGAATCCCTACTATAACGAGTGCCAATAGGGCTCTACACCTTAGCCTGGAGCGGCACCACCAAGGTCTTATTGGGGTTTAGGGGGTGTACAGGTGTCAGACCTGAAATGGGTAATACCCATGGGATGTCCAACAAGAAAATATAGATGTGATGACTAGGTGTCCACAAACGTCTCACCAAATAGTATATGTATTTTTCATTTATAATACTTCTTGTTACATATAATTATCTGTTTGATAAACTAATATTATCTAGAAATATTTTTTTTATGCTTAGTTATTGATATTGGAAAGATTTGGGCATTGTTAAACAGTGGACATTTAATAAAGGTATGCAGCTGGACATTTATAGACACATAGTAATGCTAACTGAAAACAAATTCAGAGGTTTCCTGTATTGTATTATTGAAATAAAATGTAGCAAATACATTAAGGCTTCATTTCCACTGGCGTTTTTACAGCCACTGTTGTTAGGCTTTTTTACAGCTTAAAAACGCCTGTCCATGTTTATTTTGTAAAAAAAAAAAAAAAAAAAAAAAAAATTTTTTTTTTGGGAGCTGCAGCTTTAAAAATGCCGCGGTCGCGTTTTTGAGCGTTTTTGCGCGTTTTTGAGCGTCTTTGAGCGTTTTTGAGCGTTTTTTAACGTCTGGCGTTTTTACAGCTCTACTCTGGAGCTTCAGAACGCCCTGGTCCCGCGTTTTTTTTACAGCTCAAAAACGTCTATGCCACTTGCAGCTCAAAAACGCCTATGTGGGAATGAAGCCATAGAATAACATGGACAGGCGTTTTTAAGCTGTAAAAAACGCTCAGAAACGTGGCTGTAAAAACGCCAGTGGAAATGAGGCCTTAAAGTTCAGATAAATTAAGTGCAACCAGTGAGTAGGTCCCGTTTCACAAGGGCACCGTCCTCTGATCCCCTGCTGATCAGAGCAGAGTGGGCAGATGACAAATCCGTGTCCGTTGAGTTTCTATAGAGCGGTCACGTACAGACCCCGCTCTGCTCTTTATGCGACTGGGTGTAGACCGACTCCGCTGTCTATTTACACCCATCTACACTCTGATCTGATCCGCCTACAGGGAAGAGAACAGATCCCCTGCCATTTGTTTTTAGCTGACCAGCTCGGAAAAGAGGTAGGCGGGTGTAAACGGACCATCCGATCAAGTGGACCAGAAAAAATGGCAGGCGGACCTGTTAAGAAGAGTCATGTAGAAGGGGCCTAAAGTATTCCTTTTTTATGTGTAAGACATACTTCATGTGTATGAAGATTGCAGTATACTACGCAAGTGATAACTATCTCTTTTACCTAATCTCTTCCTCTGTTTTTTTTCACTTGATCTTCCAGTCTTGCATGCAGCTATCTTCGTACCTTCCTCTTTCCTTCTTCTTTGCGCTTGTTGGTGCCTGCCACAACACTGTATGTTCGGTTCAGGCAGAGAATGGATCTGCTGATTACTCCTTACCACAAAGGTACCAGCCTCTTCGTAGCCTGGTGTGCATGTGTTTGTTTCTTGAAATTTGCAAGTTGAAAAGAATAGGGTGAAGGGGATCTGTTATAAGGGAAGGACTGGGTTGGGGGTAAGAATGACATTTTCTCTCATGGGACAGTACAAATCATACATTGTCGGGCTGGTGACTCTGAGCAGAGTACTCCACCACCAGACCTCAATGTAGACAGAAGACAGCTGTTGGGTGGTACTGTATATAGCTATCTGCTACCTGTTCAGACTTGCGGCAGCGGTAAGTGTTCCAGCATCAACTTCATTTACGTCTGTGAGATGGTGTGTAACCAAATACCAAGAGTTGCAAAGGAAGTAAATGCTGAAAGAATGCAAAACTGTGAAATGTGCTGTACTTATTTGATGATGGAAGCTAAATAATAAAGATTATTATTGATGATGATATGGTATTATATTTAGTATTACATTGAGTGCATATCATTTTCACAGGGCAGCAGCTATCATGTTAGCTCCTAAATGAGGATAAACTTACCACCCCGCAGCTGCCTGTACACAATGGAGTTTGGTTGCTTGTGACATCATTAACCTAATTCAGCATATATGGCCCTATTAGATCATTGACATTGTGGCCATATTAGGTCATTGATGTGAAGAGCATCCCTGCCCATTTGTGTACATGCAGCTGCAGGGTGTGGATTACCCCACCCTCAGCAGATTCACCCAGCATTGACAGCTTCGGCCAAACATGGGTTCAGACCAAATCCAAGCTCAATCATACTTATAAAGTATTGCCGTTTAGGACGACATCCACCATTTACAAACCACAGGAGTGTTATAGGCCACTTTATGTGGTCTACTTTCTTAGCCCACTGGAAACTGTTGTTACCAACTAAGGGCAACCACGGCTTGTCAGTCACGTCAGCTCCAGTAAAGCTGGAAAAAACACATTGTTGTGCTGGAACTAGTATATGATTAGGGTCTCAGGCCTTGTAAAACCAGCAAGAAGCTTGCTGGGTTGTTTTTTTTTGCCGAGGAAACCAGTCGTGTGTACACTTTTCAACGAGGAAACCGCCGAGGATCTCGTCGGGCCAAAAATAAACCATATCTTCTTTTTCCCCGACGGCAATGGGAAAATTTGGCTCGGCGAGATCCTCGGCGGCTTCACAAGGAACTCGACGAGCAAAACGATGTGTTTTGCCCGTCGAGTTCCTCGGACGTGTGTACGAGGCTTCCGAATGGCCACTGTTATGTAAGGTTTATGTGTCGGCTGTCAGAGCAAAACTGCATCTACGTGGTGTTCTTAGAGCTCTTGCTATATGTTACACAGCATATTTGCACAGTAGTGCAGGAGTACCCCAACTGCTCTCCTCCAGCAATGCAAAGCCTGTGCTCCCCCATGTCTTTCCATCCTTTACCATTTTCTCCTGATCTTCTTATGGGTCCAGAGTCTTCTATCTGTAGCCATTGTTTGACCCTAATGCAAAATCCGCATACAGGAGTTACATTTTTCATGCAGCTGGCTTTGTCAGATGAGTGGAAATCAGTGCACAATACAGTAAAACCTTGGATTGCGAGCATAATTCGTTCCAGAAACATGCTTGTAACCTAAGCACGTGTATTTTAAAGCAAATTTCCCCATAAGAAATAATGGAAACTCAAATGATTCGTTCCAGAACCATTCATATGTCCTTCAGTTTATAGTCCATATAAAAAGATTATAGTAATGTGACCAGGTTGTGTAACCATAAAATGTCCCTCCACAAATGGAAGCCTCCACAAGGGGATTAGAAGCAAAATCCAGCAGGATATACAGAGGAGTATTAAAGAGAAGAGAGGCGCCTCTAAGTGTAGTAATATTTTGCTAAATGTTGTACCTTCATTAAATGTAACCATATTGCTACACTTACAGGTGCCTCTCTTCTCTTTTATACCCAGTTGTGACATGACGCTACTCTTAGATCAAGAAATCGCTTGTATATCGAGTCAAAAGTTATAAAAAAAAATGTTGCTTGTCTTGCAAAACGCTCTCAAACCAAGTTACTCTCAAACCAAGGTTTTACTGTATATATTTAAATTCTTAGCAGCAAAGGAAAGAGTTTCTTCTTGCAGAAGCAACATACAGATTTGTTTTCTTCCATAAAAATGTAAACTCCACCCAGAACTGATATCTAATTTTTACATGTGACAAGCATGTTTCCCAGTGGGTAATGCTTCTGTTCTTTTCAGAAAAGACAAGCCATGTGGAGAAAACACACATACACATTACTTGTGAGTAAAACACAACTTCACTTCGAAGCTAAACTCCAGGTGTGATCTTTATTGCATAGCTACATTGGTCCACCTTGGCACAATGTAGGTATGCATACCTTATACCTGAGGGGTTACTTGGCAAGCTGGCAATTACTGTAGTATAATGAGGTGATACTGCGCTGGTCTATAAAGGTGTGGAATTGATATTGATGTAAATTGTTGAATCAATGCCACAAAGTATTGAAATCAGAATATATAATGAGTGCTGCTGCAGCAAAAAAATGTCAGATAAAACATCAACAGAATATAAATAAAAATTAAGCTGCGCTGCGCGAACAGTAGATCAAATATGGTGATCAATATACCAACATAAGTAATATTACATACAATGCTGATAAGTGCATGACATCCATACAAATAGTGCTGATCAAAAGTTCATGTGAAAGAAAACATGAGTACAGTGACATGTGCATGCATGAACCTCAGTGCAAAAACACATGTAATGAATCCCAAAAAAAAGTTCATAAGATGTTCAATCTCCGTGCAAATTCAAATGCAAATCACAAGAAGGTGCTGAACAGACACGGTTTCCTGGGATATATTGATCACCATATTTGATCTACTGTTCGCGCAGCGCAGCTTAATTTTTATTTATAATTACTGTAGTATTACTGTACATACAGTTGGTGATCTTCCACATCCCATGTCGAGTGGCTGCCCCTCTGCACACTGACCACAGGGAGGTCACTTGCTCCGCACTACTGCAGTTGCACTCTGTAAGAGCAGTTGCTACACAGCTTGGTAAATGAGCAGAAGCTCTGCTGACTTCCACCATCCAATCACGTAGAGGCAAAAAATGTATTTATTTTAATTTTCCTTGCTTGTGATTGGGTACTCTTTGCAAAATGACGCTTTACCTCATTTACTAAGCTATGGAGCAACTGCACTTGCAGAGTGCACAGTGTATTTGCCTTTAGTAAATCAACCCTCTAGTATTTGTTTTAACCTCCCTGGCGGTATTCCTGAGTCTGACTCGGGGTGAATTTTACATACCAAAAGCAGTAACCCCGAGCCAGACTCGGGATCGCATTGCAGGATACAGGGGAAGTTACTAACCTCGTCCCTGGACCCTGCGATGTGTCCCCGCTGTGTGTGCGAGCTGTCATCTCGCTTGATTCACATACTGGTGACTGCCGAGTGCCGCCGATCTTCGTTCCCGAGCACCGCGACACACGGGGGCGGAGTTCGCCGACAAATTCAAAAAAGTAAAAACACAGTATAGATACAGTGTACTGTAATCTTACAGATAACAGTACTGTATCAAATAATTACACACCCCCTTTGTCCCTAGTGATCTGTCCAGTGACCTGCATGTAGTTTTATATTATAAAAACTGTTCTTTCTGCCTGGAAACTGTAGATTGTCCATAGCAACCAAAAAGTGTCCCTTTATGTCACAAGTGGTTTTAAAGCAGCTAGAAAACAGTGATAATAAATTATAATCACTTGCAGAATTGTGCGATAGCGATTTGTGGGGAAATTCGTCATAAAAAAATAAAAGTAACCACAGCGACAATTCTGCAACTGAGCAAATTTCAGTGATTTTGAGTTGATTACATTATTGAATAATTTTTATTATAATTATATTATTATTTGTTATAATTATTTATAATTATTTATTATATTATAATTTATAATTTTGTTTTTAAAAAAATTTCATACCCGGGATGCCTACTAGACTCTTGCTTGGTCAGATTTAAGTGAGTTATTCCTAAGAATTACAGGACTACAGTATAAAATGCCAAATTTCCTTGCAAATAATGGTACCGCTTTTAGCACCTTTTGTCTAAAATAATCATACCGCCAGGGAGGTTAAAAAAAGCAAAGCATTCTATGAATAGCGGCAGCGTGGAGCAAGGGACTCCCTGTGGTCAGGGTGCAGAAGGGAAGCTGCTCGGTACAAGACCTGGAAGATTGCAGTGATCGCTGTAGTAGCGCCAATCACTACATTGATTGTCCGCTTACCCAGCAGCCCCTGAGGTACGAGGTATGCCTACTTACATTGTACCAAACCGGATGGGTATGCAAAAAGATCATACCAGGAGTTCAGCTTTAAGCAGTTGAACACATCAATGTCCACCCAAAACTGAAATTTGAGAGGAATTAAATCGTATTCTTATTATTTATAATACATTTGTTTTATTTTGTAAAACACTAAGGATATTATTCACAAAGAAAATAGGAACTGATTTGAACTCTTTTGTGGCTGCTTCATTTTTTTCTCTAATAAATTAAAAAATAAATATGATTGGCCACTGAGTGAACTATACCTTTAATTTTGTTCCAATCTCCTTTTCTCTAGTTTTGTATTGTTGGCCCCCTGAGAGTAGACTGTGCGACTTCTCGTTTGATGCAGAACTACAATTGCGGCCTGGCTCTCTATTAATGTGGGATGTTTGTAAAGCTTCTCATTTACATTAATAGTAACCCACTAACCTCTCAGGGAGCCTTCTCCTGGGGAAAGCAATATACAAACTATAATTCTTGGCTTTAAACACATTGCATAGCTTATAAATGTAATCTTTTTATTGTGTGTGGGGTGGGGGACCCTCAAGTAGCAAACTATTCAAGTACTTTCCTTGCTTCAGATTTACAGTCTGCATATGTGATATTCATGTGTCTGGAATAGACCAATGAATCTTCCCTTAGGAAAAGAGCCTTACCAGGCAGAGCGCCAAATCTATAGAGATTTATGATAAGGGAGAAAAGTCAACCACATATTTCTTACCATATGGAGTAAAATATGCCATGCTATGAAAGTTTCAGTTCTAAACCATTTACTAGTGTTTGTTGCTTGTGCAAACAGACTTTTGAAAGGAGTTATTAAAGCTACAAGTATCGGAGCATAAACAGAACTGATACAGTATAATTATTTACTATTGTAACCAGTCCTGGAATCCAAGAGGACATGCCAGCAGTAGTATTTGTTAGGTTTCCGTACAACTTTATGTAAATTTGTGGACACAATTTAGGAATTTGTGTTTCAGGGGAAAGTATACATGAATAAATTACCCTGTGCTTATATGTAGTACTACTATAACATCAACAGTCTCCCTTATCTCAGATCCATGGAAGACTGTAGACCAGGGATATGCAATTAGCGGACCTCCAACTTTGGCAGAACTACAAGTCCCATGAGGCATAGCAAGACTTTGACAGCCACAAGCATGACAACCAGAGGGTGGGATTTGTAGTTTTGCAACAGCTGGAGGTCCGCTAATTGCATATTCCTGCTGTGGACCATGAACAATAAATGATCATAATCATGATTTGCTAGAAGGTAAGAACCTGTGTGGCTCACTATGTAGTCTGATACCAGGTCTCATTTTTAAAGCTGAGATCTAGAAATGAGACAACATATACCCTTGCAGTGGGCTCTCCCCATTTGCAAGGGTTAAAGGAGTTGTAAAGGTACATGTTTTTTCACCTTAATGCATTCTATGCATTAAGGTGAAAAACATTCGACGATTAGCGGCTCTCCGTTTACTTACCTGAGCCCTGGAAAGTCCCGTGGCACGAACACGCTTGATCGTTGCCCGGGCTTCTCGGCTCTTCATTGGATAGATTGAAAGCAGCGCAGCCATTGGCTCGCTCTGCTGTCAATCAAATCGAATGATGAGGCGCGTCGGGGGGCGGGGCCGAGAGCGGGAGCGCGCCCGCAAGCTAACCCCCTCGGGAAAGAGCTTCCCAGAGGGGGTTAGCTCTTGCGGGGAGGAGCCGCAAAATTGTCATTCTTTTTTCTTTTATAGCGCATGAAGAGGAGTAAATCTTCCAGAGGTCAAGTGGTTAATAAGGCTAAACAGAAACCTGTCATGACAATTGCTGAACCCTCTATCTGAAAATTGCATTCGCCTAGGTGTCATTCTGGCCTTTGTGCTTCAACACTTATGCCCTGTACACACGATCGGAATTTCCGGTGGGATAAAATCCAATGGAATTTTCCGTCGGAATTCCGTTCAAGCTGTCTTGCATACACACTGACAGACCAAATTCCGACCGTCCAAACGCGGTGATGTAAAACACCACGATGAGCCGAGAACAATGAAGTTCAATGCTTCTGAGCATGCGTCGACTCAATTCTGAGCATGCATGGATTTTTCTCCCTCGGAGTTCCACACAGACGATTGAAATTTCCGAGCAACATGTTCTATTTCTAAACTCCGACGGACAAAAAGTCAGATGGGGCCCACACACGGTCGGAATATTCGATGAAAAAATTCCGTCTGACTTTTTTCATCAGAAATTCCAATCGTGTGTACGAGGCATTAGGGTTTCTGATCAAGAATACAGATACAATTTTTTTTTCCGGCCTTCTAGTCCTGCATACTTCTTTTGGATAACTTACTAAAGTCAATGGGGCAGTATAACAGCTAGGCATCTAGCATTTTCAGAAGGTCATCAATGGCAGCCACCATGGGTATGGGAAAAGATCACAATTTGGCCACTAGATGGCACTAACAATCATAGTAAATAAGTATTAATTTCCTGTGATCTTCAGCTCCATCCAGTGTCTCTAATGCAGTATTTTTCTGATTTACTCTATTATGTATGAATTAAGCACTTATTTACAATAATTGCAAATTTCTCTATATCTCTTCCCTTTAAAGACCCTACAAATACAGAAATATACCTGTTGATTTGCCAGGAATACACTGAGCTTTTAAGTTTTGTTATGGACTAATAACACAGCATTTTGTGGGGTAGCCAACCCTCACAGTTTTCTACTGCCAAAATACTATGACTACTGCTCTCCCATCTTAACCAATCTTTCTGTAGTTCCAAAATAAGGGCTAGGAGGGTCTATTACTCTCCTTGAAATAACGCAGGAAGTGTGCATGAGGACAGCTCTGAATTTCTGATATTATCAACAGGTATTTATTTGCACTTATCAAACAAAAATAACAACATGTTTGCAATGGTATATTTAACAAACCCAAAGGGAGCAAATAAGAGAGGTTCATTGCTGGGGTTTACATACACTTCAGGGTGTATTTATAAAAATGTGCTTAACAGTTAACTCAGTGAAAGTTCATGGAAATTTGTTCTGTGCGAATAGGGCAAAAAAAGAATAAAGAAAAGTAAAATTGTCATTAGGCTATTTCCTGTGCTGGTTGCATGTTTCTCATTGATTTAAAACTGAAAATTCCACATTTGGCCACTAGATGGGGCTATGTAGTACCAGCTCCAGCAATTGCAGGTCCTTGGTCATCATCATGTACAATGTATGGGTCATAGCCCTGACATGAGGATGCCGTGGGACAGTTCACTGCCGCAGCGCAGCTAAGTAGAGGAGAGCACCGGCTAGTGAGGGATCAGGTAAGTAAAACTGCCCTTTCTTGCACTGGTGTGGGGAAGCCTCACTGAAAGGTGGATTTTTATTTTTATTGGTATAGGCTTTAACGTATATTCATAATCAAAAATGTTTTTCATTTTGGACAGACCAGAGAATATTTAAGACCCTGGTATTAACCAAGGGAAAAGAGGCATCAATTCACTTCCTCTTGTAAAGACAACAGAAAGTCAGAGAAAATACAAAATCTAAAGTGAGAGAAATCCCCAATTTACCAGATTTTGCACTCTCCAGTTTTCGTAAATCAACCCTATTGGGTCAAATTAGTTTTATTTATTTTAGTTACTTATATAGCACTGTCCATTAATGCAGATCTTTACATATTTATTATACATTCACATCAGTCCCTGCCCTCAAGGAGTTTGCAATCTAAGGTCCCCAACTCACATTCATACACACACATACTAGGGCCACATTAGACAGTAGCCAATTAACTTACTAGCATGTCTTTGGAGTGTGAAGGAAACTGGAGCACCGGGAGAAAACATGCGTGCCACATGAGAGAACATGCAAACTCCATGCAGGTAGTGTCATGGGTGGGATTCGAACCAATGACCCTAGTGGTGCCGGGAGGAAGCCACTTTTTTTTTTTTTTGGAGATTTAATTTTCGTATATTTAGGAAAAGGATCAGAAAACAGAATTGGAATGTGTTTTCATACAAATCAGGTGACTAGTGATACATTTTAGTGCTAACATAAAACTGCCCCCCTGCTGTTGGGGGGGGGGGAGGGTAGTAATACAATCTCCAAACGTAAATTACAATTTTCTCTACAGTAAAATCTTTAGATATCAAAAACAGTAAAAATTACAGTTAGTGGTCTAGAGAGAGGAAACAAGTAAAAAAATCAGGGCAAGGTATGTGGGGGGGGGGGGGGGGGGGGGGGGGGGGAAATCACCAACATTTGTCAACATTCTCAGCCAATCACAATCATAGGGCTGATTCAAATTGATATCAAAAGCAACATCCAGGGTTTAAAAACCAAACTTCGGCCCAAACTTTTTATTTTAAAATGGATGGATTGAGCCGGCAACACTGAAGTCCATATAACAGTTTATTGGTGGCTGGTTACAAAGGAGTGACATCAAAGAACATACGCAAAGCGATGCGTAAACTGTTGGCGCTATATAAATCCTGTATAACAATAATAATACACATTTCAGCCAGAGCCATCGTAATTACAACGAAGGCTCCCACCGAAACGCGTCTGTGCCTCCCTAATGCAGTGACACCCGATCCCGCCACTTCTTGTCCTGGTGTCACAAGGACAGGAAGGGAGGGAAAATCTCCCTAATGGTGGCCACAGACAGAAAACAAGGCCCGAGTCTCAGGAAGAGGGAAAGGATTGTACGGAATTCAGCGCAACACCAGATCCATCCACACATTTCATCCATTCCTGGTCAAGTCTTTCTGCGGAGAACATTAAAGCAGAACTCCAGGCAATCGTTTCCCCCAGACCACTAAACAATGTACACTCTCTATGCTGAATTTGCAGGTTTTTTTTTTTTTTAACATGTAATGTAGTGGTCACGTTCTTCTCCTTCCTGTGCTGCGGTGAGCAGGGAGGCGTAAGCCACTTAGCCACTATGCTGCCCAATGTCATTGACCTAATATAGCCACATGGTCATGTCACAAGCATCCCCGCCCCTTTGTGTTTCTGCCCATTGGTACCTGCCCATTACAGCTGCCTTCCTGATTTGGCCGAACCCAAGTTTGGACTAAATGCAAGCTCATTGTTGGTCACCAGGAGAAGCAGAGAGGGTTATTATCCCTAATGGGAACAAATGCAGCTATAAAACCTGGTAGGGGCTTTAACCCCTCACCACTCTATCCAAAACAAAAAAAATAATTGGCTTTCAATTCACTTTAAACTAGTAGAATTCAGCAATTTTGTTGTTGTAGAGTGGTACAACTTTTTAGTAGTGCAATTTGCTTTTAAGATGAATGGTAGATTGCCAGGAGGTCTTGAGATTTTTTTATGGGTCCAGTATGTAGTTACACCCCTGTTTTCGTTCAGTGTTTCTAAAATGCTGAAAGGACTAAGTACAAACTTCTCTATGTAGAAAAAAAATTAGAAATGATGATCCACACAGTAAGACATCTGCCCTCACATTACTTCCATAGGAATTCTTTGTAAATATTTGCTCATTGTTGCTACAGCTGAGTAATGACATTTATATCCGGAGAACATATTTACGTACATGTAACAAATGGTTACTATCACTGCAGTGCCTATGAGACGATTTACATAGTGATACAGTAGCTATGTACGCACTCTCAGCACTCTGGAAATATTACATTGCATTCTTTGCTGCCACCCAGCTTTCTGAAGCATCTGGTCCATTGTAATGACTTAATCTTGTAGTACATCATTGTTTGGATGCATTTCTTTATTGGATAGAGATCATCCTTGGCCTGTAATCTCAGGGACAGATGTGGCCTGCTGGCTTCAGGTTGTACATCCAACTTTGCAACTATTGCTCTGTGCATTCTGCAACACAAAATGGCCAGAGGGGTCATTTCATTATTTCTTGTTTATTTGGATGAGCTTCGAGACTTGTAACATGGGACATTGAATTTCCAGTACAAATACACAATTCACGCTTCATGTTCAATATGTAAAAAAAGCAAAAAAAGCAAACAAAAAAAAACAACAACTGAATAATAGAGTAACTGCAATAATAATAAAAAATAATATATATATACCGGTACATAGACATACATTCAGTTAAAGTGGTTGTAAAAGCATATATATATTTTTTTTAAAACCTACCTACCATACTTACCTGCTCTGTGCAATATTGTACAGAGCAGTCCCAAACCTACCGATCCTTTTCATGCCATGTTGTATGTTACACCCATCTTTAGAGTGTAATATTGAGCCAAGTCACCCCCACCCCCAAATCGCCCCCTCTGGCAGGATCGCCAGGGCCTACTCTATGGTAGCTCTTGTTCCTTCTTGATTTTTTTATATCTGTGTGTGGCTCTGTTCATTTACAGAGATCTTTGAATGAATAAACTACAAATCCCATCTTCCACTACGGCACAGGCACTTGTTATCCATGGAACTCTTGTGCAGTGATTAACACGCTTTTAGTTCATTTTCACTTCCTGCAGCTCCGTATCTGAATGTCCATAGCGAGAAAGATTTTGCAGGAGCCTTTGCATTACACCCATGACCCAATTCAGTTGCAGTGCTTCGCAGGCTCCTCCTGCTAAAAAAATTATGAATGCAATTTTTTTCCTGCCAAAAAATGTGCATTTTTATTTTTCATTATTTTTTTATTTTATTTTTTGCAAAAGATGGATTTAGTCTCTAATGCACATATTTTATGGTAAGATGTTTTACGTCTCACAGATGCGAGTAGAGGAGAGCCGATTTACCTGCTCTCCTGACAGGGGGGGTCTGTGCTGATTGTTTATCAGCGCAGCCCCCCTCGGATACCCGCCCAGGACCACCAGGATGCCGCCAGGACCACCAGGGATGGCCACCACACTGGACCACCAGGTATGCCACCCTAGACCACCAGGGATATGCCAATCAGTGCCCAGGCAGCTGCCAATCAGTGCACATCAGCAATGCCTGCCAGTGCCATCAGTGATGCCTATCAGTGCCCATCAGTGCCGCCTATCAGTATTTATCTAATTTAACTGAGTTGTTTTTGATACACCACGTGTGTCCAGTGAAAGCAGCTTCCCTTTGACTGATATTCTAGTCACCTTTTTTCTTTTGTGTGAATACACATTCTGCAGGGACCGCACTGACTTGGCATATTTCTACAGTTTAACCACTTCAGTCCCAAGCCTCTTTCTGAGATTTGGTGTTTACAAGTTAAAAACATATTTTTTTAAGCCCCCAAACATGATATATATATATTTTTCTAGCACCCTAGAGAATAAAATGGCGGTCATTGTAATAGTTTTTGTCACACCGTATTTGCGCAGCGGTCTTACAAGCGCACTTTATTTGGAAAAACTTTTTTGAATAAAGAAATAAGGCAGTTTGCCCAATTTTGTTTTAAATTTTGAAAGATGATGTTACACCGAGTAAATTGATACCCAACATGTCACTCATGGAATGGCGAAAAACCTTTACCCATAAAAATCTCCATAGGCAAACAATTCTACAGGTTATTGGTTTTGAGTTACAGAGGAGGTCTAGGGCTAAAATTATTGCTCTTGCTCTAATGATTGCGGCGATACCTCACATGTGTGGTTTGAACACCGTTTTCATATGCAAACGCTACTCACGTATAAAATCACTTTTGCACGCAAGCTCGGCGGGGTGCGTTTAATTTTTTTTTTCTTATTTATTTTACCTTTTATTTTTACACTGTTCTTTTTTTTTAAAAAATGGTGTAACTTTTATTTCTATTACAAGGAATATAAACATCCCTTGTAATAGAAAAAAAGCATAACAGGACCTCTTAAATATGAGAACTGGGGTCAAAAAGAAATCAGATCTCATTTACACTAAAATGCACTAAAAATTTTTTTATATCATTTGAGAAAGTAAATAAAATAAATGTCCCTTTAAGAGCAATAGGCGAAATTGACATTTTGACATTGCTTCGGCCCATCAATGATATGGAGACGGGTGTGGGCCAGCTTCCCCTCACTCGTCTCCATACCTTACAGGGAGAAGAACCCGATCGCCTCCGCCACTGCCGACGGCTCCGGTAAGCGGCCGAGGGCTTCGGAGCGCAGCGGGAGGGGGGTGCTCTCCCACCACCGATAAAAGTGATCTCACGGTGAATCTGCCGCAGAGACCACTTTTATCTTTATGCGGACCACCCGCTGAAGAAGAGGATAAACCGGGGTTAAGGTAGCTAGCTAACAATGATGTTCCTCTTTAATGTAGCGACGTAAAACGATGGTGGGTGGTCTGTAAGTGGTTTAACCTCTTTATTAGCAATAAAAACTGATAGGGGTTCTAATCTTACTCCACTGTATCCATCCCACTGTATATGACATCATGAGGTAAAATACCAAATGGTTTCATGCAGGGTGGATTTGATTTGAATCAATTTGTAAAATCACTAGTAAAAAGGCTTGATTTAAAGCAGAGGTCCACACAAAAACGAAACCTCCGCTTTTCGGAACCCTCCCCCCCTCCGGTGTAACATTTGGCACCTTTCAGGGGGGAGGGGGGAGCAGATACCTGTATAATACAGGTATTTGCATCCACTTCCGGGCATAGACTACCGTGGAAAACTTGCGGCTCCCAGAAGACAGCGGGGACCAGTTAAGACACGCAACGCAACTCGCACATGTGCAGTAGGGAATCGGGAAGTGAAGCCACAATGCTTCACTTCCTGATTCCCTCATTGAGGATGGCGGCAGCGGCAGCCGAGAGCCGAGCGATTGATCGGCTTTGGCTGCCGACATCGCGTGCACCATGGACAGGTGTGTCTATTTATTAAAAGTCAGCAGCTGCAGTATTTGTAGCTGCTGGCTTTTAGTATTTATTCTTTTAGGCGGACCTCCGCTTTAAATCAACTCGATTAAAATCATCATTTTTAAAGAGCAACTGCCATCTCTGTCCCTCAGCGGCTCCTCCTCTGACCCGCTGTTGACTCACCGACAGTGTCATTCACTTTAATGGGACGGATGGTGATGCGGCAGTGACACAACAAGGTGAGGGATGTGGTGGCAGCAGGTGATTGGATGCCCGCTAACAGGCGCTGCCATGATGGATCTGAAATGACAGGTGTTCTTTAAATGTAAGGACTTATTCTTGCTGGTAGTTAGTGTGAAATTGTGTTAAATTGCATCAATGCAGTGCATGTTATCTCAGCTTACAGAACTATTGCAGAATATACAGCCTCATTCTACATAACTAAGCTCCATTTCATGCTGAATAATCTAAATGATTAATGTATCTTAAATGGAAAACTCTTTGGATGGATTTTTACTCCAAAAGCATTTTATGAAAATAATTTTTTTAAAAATCTAAAAAATCCTATTTTAATAAAAAAAAAAAACGATTTTTTAGATTTTGTTTTTTTAAATCATCTCATCATCACATTTTTATTAAATAACTCATGCTTTAATTTAGTAGCTTTTTATATTTTGGAACACTGCAAACATTTTTTGGGAAAAACGCAATGATGTATTTTATCTCAGATTTTAAAGAGTAAAATAACTCTTTGTGAGTTGAATTGAGTCCATGGTCTTTTTTCGATGTAATGCAAGCTCCCACCTCTAACAAACTGGAAACTTTCTAGTAAACGCATTCCCGTAATACAGGACTGCTCGGCTTCAGCGGTAGGCGCGCTGCACGTCAGTCAGTTCTTAGAGGTCATGTTTTATGGCTTCGGTATTCCAACTCTACAAGATGTTGAAAGGTTGAATTACACTAACAGGGAAGAGGCGTTAGTATCTCACTGTTTACTCAACTTGTCATTACACTCATTAACGCACCAGCTTGTTTAAAAATTCGAACCAATTAAAAACTCCAGAACATGTTACTATTTACATTAGGTATGAGTTAGTAACATCCTTTCTGCAAACATTGTATTCTTGTTTAACCTTTGAAAGTATTGAGACATGAGATCCAAGCTTTCGTTGCCAAATCCTTTGCGGGGGGGGGGTTAAGGCACAAGCCACCGGGATATATCAAAACCCTTCTGCTACTTCTGGGCCCGCTTACACTTTCACATTGTGAGCTGTGCTGTAAAAGGCGGGGCTTCTTGGTAGATGGCCAATGAGGGTGAGTAATTACTGACCTAATGTACATAGCGCATATTCTTTTGGGTAAGAAATTTATGCTTTACAGGGTGTGCTAGAGTTCACATCCCTTTTTTCACATCTTCCAAAAGATTGTAAAATTCTCAGCTGCTCTATTAAATTTCTAGTTCAACAAAGACTCAGATGTGAGAAGATGGATTTGATAAATCGTGTTGATCTGTGTTTAGAGACCAGGAACGCGTCCACCGCAACCTGTCAGTCTCTGCACAGCTGTTTACAGTAACTTCCCGGTGAAATGAATACTTCATGAATTTTTTTTCCGTGATCAAGTGAATAACCAAAAACACAATAAAAAGTGTTTGGGTCTCAAAGTAATTAAAACTCATTTACTTGATTCTGAACTACTAAAGTGTTATTTTCATATGTATATATATATATATATATATAGATAGATAGATAGATAGATAGATAGATAGATAGATAGATAGATAGATAGATAGATAGATAGATAGATCTATATATATATATATATATATATATATATATATATATATATAGATCTATTTATATAGCTATATATAGATTGATCTATATATAGATGTAGATATATCTATCTATATATACAGTAGATATATTTAGATCTATATATAGATCTACATATATTTGGTTTGAGAGCGTTTTGCAAGACAAGCCACATTTTTAAATACATTTCGACTTGATATACAAGCGATGTCTTGATATAAGAGTAGCGTCATGTTACAACCGAGTATAAAAGAGAAGAGAGGCGCCTCTAAGTGTAGCAATATGGTTACATTTAAAGGGGTTGTAAAGGAATTTTTTTTTTTCATAATAAGCATCCTTTACCTGCAGACATTCCTCTTTTCACTTCCTCATTGTTAGTTTTTGCTCAGATGTTGCTCTTTTTCTTCTCTGTTCTGTTCACTTCCTGTTTTTACTGACCACCGTGATGGGATGCCTTATTGCGGTGGACAGTAACATGCTCACCCCCTCCTGGGAACTACATCTGTGCGGGAGGACGCTCTCTACGTGTTACGCCTCGTACACACGACCGAACATGTCTGCTGAAACTGGTCCGCGGACCAGTTTCCGGGGACATGTTCGGTCGTCTGTACGGCCGACCGGACAATTTTCCGGCGGATCGGACAGGTTTCCAGCGGACAAAAATTTCTTAGCATGCTAAGAAACATGTCCGCTGGAAGCCTGTCCATCGGACATGTTCGGTCGTCTGTACGACTCACCGGACATGTCCGCTCGGCTGAAAGCCCTCGCATGCATTGAAGTGAATTGACGCATGCGTGGAAGCATTGACCTTCCATTGACCGTCAACGCGTTTGCTGTCCGCGGGAAATTTGGTCTGATGGTGTGTACAGCCATCAGACCAAAATCTGGCAGCGGACATGTCCGATGAAAACGGTCCGCGGACCGTTTTCATCGGACATGTCCCGTCATGTGTACAAGGCCTAAGAGACTTCAAGGAGGTGTGAATTACTGGGCGTGCCGTAACTGGGAAATGTAGTTCTTACATGAACGAGCGCCGCAAACCAGGAAGTGAATGAGAGAACAGAAACTAGAACGCCGGAGGTGACATAGATGAAGGAATTTAATAGCTATTTACTCGTTTTTTAACAGAATCATTACACTATTCTGTCTGTCTACCTTGCAGACATTAATTTTAGGCAAAAAATTTTTTTCCTTTACAACTCCTTTAATGAAGGTACAACATTTAGCAACACATTGCTACACTTAGAGGCGCCTCTCTTCTTTTAGATACTCTGTGGCTCCTGATGGATTTTGCTTCTAATCCCCTTGTGGAGGCTTCCATTTGTGGATGAACATTTTATAGTTACACAACCTATCACATTGCTATAATATTTTTATATGGACTATAAACTGAATGACTTATGAATAAATGGCTGTGGAACTAATCATTTGAGTTTCCATTATTTCATGTGGAAAAACTTGCTTTGATATACAAGTGCTTTGGATTACAAGTATGTTTCTGAAACTAATTATGCTCACAATTCAAGGTTGTACTGTGTGTGTGTATATATATATATACCGGCATACCCCTCTTTTAAATACACATTGGGATTTATTTACTAAAGCTGAGTGCAAAATCAGGCTCACTTCTGCATAGAAACCATTAAGCTTCCAGGTTTTATTACCAAAGCTTAAAGGGGTTGTAAAGGTTTTTTTTTCACCTTAATGCATCCTATACATAAAAAAACCTGGCAATGACGGCCCCCCCAGCCCCCCGGTTTTACTTACCTAAGCCCAGAAACTCTGTGGGCTCGTTCCCGCGACCAGTTTCCCCCAGCTTGAGTCGGCTTGTCATTAGATATTGATAGCAGCACAGCCATTGGCTCGCGCTGCTGTCAATCATATCCAATGACGCGGCACGCCGGGAGCGGGGCAGAGTGATACAGTGAGCCGCTATACTGCTGGCTATATCACGGGAACCCAGAAGACCAGGTTCAGTTGAACAAGCTGGGGTTGGAAGCTCATTGGTTTCCTATGCAGAAGTGAGTCTGATTTTGCACTTTTCAGCTTTAGTAAATAAACCCCAATGTGTATTTAAAAGTGGGGTATGCCTGTATACAGTATATTAAAATAAGATGTTTTAAGAAGAAATTAAAGTAATATTAACCTCCCTGGCGGTATGATTCTGTCTGAAAAAACATGCTGAAAGCGGTACAATTATTTGCAAGGAAATTTGGTGTTTTATACTGTAGGCCTGTGATTTTTAGAAATAACTCACTTAAATCTGACCAAACAAGAGTCTAATAGGCATCCCGGGTATGACATTTTTTTTAAAAACAAAATTTTAAATTATAATATAATAAATAAATTATAGCAAGTAATAATATAATTAAAATAAAAATTATTCAATAATGTAATCAAATCAAAATCACTGAAATTTTCTCAGTTGCAGAATTGTTGCTGTCATTATTTTTATTTTTTTATGACGAATTTCCCCGCAAATCGCTATCGCACAATTCTGAAAGTGATTATAATTTATTATCGCTGTTTTTTAGCTGATCTAAAACCATTTTTGACATAAAAAGACACTTTTGGTTGCTATGGACAATCTACAGTTTTCAGGCAGAAAGAACAGTTTTTATTATATAAAAGTACATGTAGGGCACTGGGCAGACCACTAGGGACAAGGGGGGGGGGTGTTTTTTTTACATACAGTACTGTAATCTATAAGATTACAGTATACTGTATGTAATGTGTTTGTTTACTTTTTTGAATTTGGCGCCGATCTCCGCTCCCGTGCGTCGTAACGTCGCAGGGAACGGAGATCGGCGGCACAGGAGGACGCTGTGTGAATCGAGCGAGGTCTCACTCCCTCACACAGCGTGGTGACATCGCTGGATCCAGGACAAGGTAAGCCAGCGCACGCTGCAGGCTCTGCATATCTACCCCGAGCGTGACTCGGGGTTACCGATCGTAACATGAAAAACCCACCCCGAGTCACGCTCGGGAATACCGCCAGGGGGGTTAAAGACAATTAAAAAAATAAAGATAACAAGCATGTTTTCTTACCTGCTCTGTGTAATAGTTTTGCACAAAGCAGCCCCCTCTTCTCCAGCCTCCCGCTGGCGCTCCTGGCCCCTCCCGGCCCCTCCCTCCTGCCTCCTTCCCACAGAGCAAGCAGCTTGCTCTGGGGCACCCAAACAGGCTCGCTCCCGAGCCACCTGCCCTTCATGTGTTTTCATACACAGAGCCGCGGCTTGGGAGATGCGGTGCTCTTGTAATCCCCACTAGCACTTGTGTATGAATAATTTGAGCACTATGTTACAGTTTTTCTAGGCAGGTGCAGAATTATTTAGTGCATACATCTGTATAAGGATTATGGGAAACCTGTAGTGGGAGAACGCTGCCCTTAAAGTGATTGTAAAACCTTTTTTTATTTAGAATACAAAGGTTTGTACTTACCTGCTTTGTGCTATAGTACTGCACAGAGCGGCTTCTTACCTTCTCTTCTCCCAATAGCAAGCTGTGTGCTATGGGGACACATGTGCCCCCCCCCCCCCCCAATCCAGGCTGTGTGTCACACCCTCTGCTCCCTCCTCACAGAATTTGCCTGACAAAAGCAAGAGCCTTTTTTTTTGTGGTGGTGGTCAGATGCAGTGCAGTTCCGCTTTAACCCCTTCTTGACTGCCCCGCATAGATCTACTGCGGCAGGGGGGCCCTCCTGCGTGAAATCCCCGGCTTTGATGTCCTTTCTTTACCAACAAATAGAGCTTTCTTTTGGTGGTATTTGATCACTTCTGCGGTTTTTATTTTTTGTGCTTAAAAACAAAAAAAGACAGACAATTTTGAAAAAAAATATATATATTTTTTACTTTCTGCTAAAAAAACACATCCAACAAAATCATGTAAAAAGTCAACTTTGTTCATCAATATAGGCCAATATGTATTCTGCTACATATTTTTTGATAAAAGAAAATCGCAATAAGCGAATTTTGATTGGTTTGCGCAAAAGTTATAGCATCCGCAAAGTCAAACTATGTGATTTTTTCAAATGTATTATTTATTTATTTTTTTAGTGGCAATGGCGGCGATCAGCGACTAATAGTGAGACTGCGATATTGCCACAGTGGGGACACTTACTGACACTTTTGACACTTTTTGGGGACCAATGACACTAATACAGTGATCAGTGCTAAAAAATATGCACTGTCACTGTACTAATGACACTAGCAGGGAAGGGGTTAACATCAGGGGCAATCAAAGGGTTAAATGTGTGCCCGACATGTGCTTTACTACAGTTCGGGAGGTGCTTGAAGAAGGCATGGATCAGTGCGCCTGCTTAGCAGAGACACAGGATCCATGTCTTCTGTAGTGACAGAACGGTGATCTGCTTTGTTTACATAGCATTTACAAAGCATCGGTGGGTGTCGGCAGACATCAAGTCTGCCGTACCCGTTAATTTAGCTCTCACTGTGTCTACCATGCATGGCCCCAAACCCGGAAGTGCAGGATCACGTGCTAAGTACGTGATCCTGCGCAGGAGAGCTGCCTTGCTGCCGTATATATACAGTATACGGTCGGCAAACAGTTAAAGAGATAAGTTCACGAGGTGGCATGCACCTTGTTGAATTTAAAGTGGAGTTCCACACAAAAGGAGAAGCTTTGCTTGTTTGCTACCTCCCCCGCATTTGGTACCTTTTGGGGGGGGGGGTAACTGTCAAAACCAGGTATCCGCTCCTACTTCCAGGTACGATCGCGGCATTGGTTGTGCAGCGATCTACGTAATTTCCACCCCCTCCTCCTTCCCCCCGCTGCCTTCTATGAGACACACAGGTACCAGAAGACAGCGGGACCATTCAGAAAGCACAGCGCGACTTGCGAATGCGCAGTAGGAAACAGGTTTAAAGAAGATACAAAAAAATGCAGCGCTGAAAATGAATAGTGGGAAGACCGTGATGTCTAGGTTCGACATTCACAGATATCAATATAAATAAATGAATCCATAAAATTAAAAGTGGTGTCAATTGTTATAGTGAAAGCACTATGGACCTTATTAACAAGGCAATATCTATATATGCATGAATCCACAAGAATGTACGGGAAAATAAAAGTCCATATGCATAAACGTGGAAAAAATGTGGAAATTATTTTTTGTTGAAATCATCAATGAGAGATCATAGTGACAAGACACCCACGGTGATTCTATTGGAATGTGATGATAGTGATAACGCCCACCACCAAAGGGGAGGCTTACCGGATGCGGTGGACCCAAATGAGCTTATACCCAAAGGGTCAACTTGACCCTTTGGGTATAAGCTCATTTGGGTCCACCGCATCCGGTAAGCCTCCCCTTTGGTGGTGGGCGTTATCACTATCATCACATTCCAATAGAATCACCGTGGGTGTCTTGTCACTATGATCTCTCATTGATGATTTCAACAAAAAATAATTTCCACATTTTTTCCACGTTTATGCATATGGACTTTTATTTTCCTGTACATTCTTGTGGATTCATGCATATATAGATATTGCCTTGTTAATAAGGTCCATAGTGCTTTCACTATAACAATTGACACCACTTTTAATTTTATGGATTCATTTATTTATATTGATATCTGTGAATGTCGAACCTAGACATCACGGTCTTCCCACTATTCATTTTCAGCGCTGCATTTTTTTGTATTTTGTTTGTATTTCTTTCCTTGGTTTCACTGGATTGTATGTAGCTGCTTGTCACCCTGATAGCGCAGATTTATTTTTTATTTTTCTCAGGTTTAAAGAAGATGCCTGCACCCGAAGCCGACTGTAGAATCGGCTCAGGTGAGGACATCGCTGGATCCCTAGCCAAGTGTCCTTATATTAAAAGTCAGCAGCTACAGTATTTGTAGCTGCTGAGATTTTTTTTCACCCAGGCTGGAACTCCACTTTACCTTATAGTATGCCTGCACATATTACAAAGTGGCTGAATTCCTGGAGTTCAGCCTTAGGACATTGATTTTCCCAAACCATTGCCTTAGGAATTCAGAGTAAAAATGTTTCCAGCTTGTCAGCTACCCCATGATTTTCCTACAACAGCTTCCAATTCGCTGACACTGTGACTGCTCAGTACCCCCCTATAATAGTGAGGGGGGGGGGATTGCTAACTGAAAGCCCCATTTTTGGCTTTTTAAGGCAGCTGGTCATAAGCCAGGCAGCGCATATGGTTTTCCTAGACAAATCTGCACATACATTCATGTAAACCCCGGTCATGAACCTGCAGGATTTGCCTTGAACCCATGGTTGCCTTGCCTATGTATTATCCCCAAGGTCAAGTTTATTAGAATAACATTCATGAAAGAAACCTTCTGTAAGGTTGTATGGCAAGGCTATCTCACTGTGAATGATTTGTAGGACAGCTGTTTGCTGCCGGTACCAAATGAAATTCTAACATAGAAGGTGTAGTCAGTTCTGCACAGTATGTCCAAGAAGGCTCTGCACAGTGTACAGACACACGACCCTGACTCTTCATATTGCAATGGACTCAGGGTGATTGCGATGCCGTACATCGTGGATGAAAAACACAAATATTAAATAATCATGAGTTAATTTTATGAATGGTGTCCTTCATCAGCTGATGGAAAGTAGCCAGCTTGTCTTTAAAAAGCTGATGCTGACCTTGTGCCAGAAACGCGTTCCACTCCACATATAGCATCCTCGCACTTTACATGCTGGTATTGTTAGAGGAACACAACAGCGTGAAGGGACTACTAGGTGCATCATTAACTATTTAAAGATTATATATGTTAAATATACACAGGTGCATCTCATAAAATTAGAATATCATCAAAAGTTCATTTATTTCAGTAATTTGATTCAAAAAGTGAAACTCATATGTATGTGCTTATAGATGTATTACATACAGAGTGATACATTTCAAGTATGTGTTTCTTTTAATTTTAATGATAATGGCTTACAGCTAGTGAAAACCCAAAGTTCAGTATCTCAGAAAATTAGACCAAATAAAAAAAAAGGATTTTTAATACAAAGCGGTTGTGTTAGACCGCTTTCACACTGGGACGCTTTGCAGGTGCTATAACGCTAAAAATATCGCCTGCTGTCTCTCCACTGTGAAAGCCCTGAGGGCTTTCACACTGGGGCGGTGCGCTAGCAGGATTGTAAAAAAAAGTCCTGCTAGCAGCATCTTTGGAGCGGTGAAGAATTGGTGTATATACCGCTCCTCCACCGCTTCTGCCCATTGAAATCAATGGGCACTGCGGCTATACCGCCGGCAAAGCGCCTGTGCAGAGGCGCTTTGCGGTGCTTTTAACCCTTTCTCGGCCACTAGTGGGGGGTAAAAGCTCCCCGCTAGCGGCCGAATAGTGCCGCAAAATTGACGGTAAAGCACCGCTAAAAATAGCGGCGCTTTACCACCGACGCCGCCCCCGCCCCAGTGTGAAAGGGGCCTTACTGAATAGTGTGTCCATGTACAGTATAGTATGCATCCAATACTTGGTCGTGGCTCCTTTTGCATGAATTACCTCATCAATGCGGCGTGGCATGAAGGCGATCAAGCTGTGGCACTGCTGAGGTGTTATGGAAGCCCAGGTTGCTTTGATAACAACCTTCAGCTCATTTGCATTGTTGGGTCTGGAGTCTCTCATCTTCTTCTTGACATTACCCCATAGATTCTTTATGGGGTTCAGGTCAGGTGAGTTTGCTAGCTAATCAAGCACACTGATACCATGATCATTAAACCAGGTATTGGTACTTTTGGCAGTGTAGGCAAATGCCAAGTCCTGCTGGAAAATGAAATCAGCATCTCCATAAAGATGATCAGCAGAGGGAAGCATGAAGTGCTCTAGAATCTCCTGGTAGACGGCTGCGCTGACTTTGGACTTGATGAAACACAACAATGGACCAACATCAGAAGATGTCATGGCTCCCCAAATCATTACTGACTATGGAAACTTCACAACTTTGATTCTGTGCCTCTCCACTCTTCCTCCAGACTCTAGGACCTTGATTTCAAAATGAAATGCAACATTGTTCACAGTCTGATTTGGGGAGCCATATCATCTTCTGTTGTGTTGGTCTACTGTTGTGTGTTATCAAGTCCAAAGTCAGATTATATTCATTAGATGTGGTGGCTGCATTCGTTTATATTCTTAGGCCTCGTACACACGACCGAGAAACTCGACGGGCAAAACACATTGTTTTGCTCGTCGAGTTCCTTGTGAAGCCATCCAGAAACTTGACAAGCCAATTTTCTCCATTTCGTCAAAGAAATAGAGAACTTGCTCTCTTTTTGGCTCGTCGAGTTTCTCGACAGTTTCCTCAACGGAAATGTACACACGACCGGTTTCCTCGGGAAAAAAAATATCTCCCAGCAAGTTTCTTGCTGTTTTTTGCCGAGAAACTCGGTCGTGTGTACGAGGCCTTAAAGGGGTTGTAAAGGAACAATTTTTTTTTCATAATAAGCATCCTTTACCTGCAGACATTCCTCTTTTCACTTCCTGCTTGTCTGATTTTACTGACCATCGTGATGGGAGGCTTTACACAGTTTTCATATGCGGGCGCTACTCGCGTATGCGTTCTCTTCTGTGCGCGAGCTCGTCAGGACGGGGCGTTTTAAAAATGTTTTTTTTTTGTTTTCTTATTTATTTTTATTTAGTTTATAATTTTTTTACACTGAAATAAAAAAAATAAAAATTGATCACTTTTATTCCTATTACAAGGAATGTAAACATCCCTTGTAATAGAAAAAAGCATGACAGGTCCTCTTAAATATGAGATCTGGGGTCAAAAAGACCTCACATCTCATATTTAGACTTAAATGCAAAAAAAAGAAAAAAAAATTAAACTGTCATTTTTTCAAATGACAGAAAAAAAAAATGTTGCTTTAAGACGCTGGGCGGGACTGACGTTTTGACGTCACTTCCGCCCAGCAGAGCTATGGGGAAGGGTGAAGGACATATTTCCCTCACTCGCAACCCCAGTCAGCTGCCGAACAGTCCCGATCTCCTCCGCCACTACCGTCGGCTACGGTAAGCGGCGGAGGGCGCAGAAGAGCGGCGGGAGGGGGGGCCCTCTCCCACCACCGATAACAGTGATCATGCGGCGAATCCGCCGCGGAGACCGCCGTTATCGTTTACAGGACCGTTGGCACTAAAGATGGATACCTCGGTTGTGGCAGCAGCTGCTGCCGTTACCAAGATATCCATCTTTAAAAACAGGACGTCTTTTGACTATGGGGCAATAACCAAGTTTAAAAAAGGTATTGATGTAGAAATCAAATGTCCCAGAAGTCAAAGATCACCATCACTGTTGTCATACAAACAACATTCTGACCCTAGTCATCGCAGTCTGGAATCCTCCAAGTGGTATTAAACTCAAACGCCAACATTTATTACACTCACCGGCCACTTTATTAGGTACACCTTGCTAGTACCGGATTGGACCCCCTTTTGCCTTCAGAACTGCCTTAATTCTTTGTGGCATAAACTCAACAAGGTGTTGGAAACATTCCCCTGAAATGTTGGTCCATATTGACATGATAGCATCACACAATTTGGTGGCTGCATTAGTTCTCCTCTTTAGGCTTCTTTGCCTTTATTTTCACTACACAATCCTGCCAGAAAGTCTGTTGTTTTTCAAACAAACAAGCTGTCCTGCAAATGTAGCAGTTAGAGGGATGAGACAAACCATTTATCACTGACAGGGGTGCTTGCAATGATCAGCTTTGCTTTATTTATGTAAAATCTGTATCCCAAATGGAATAAAACTGGTTGCTGTAACTGCTTATAAAGTGTGAGCTTGAGTTTGGCTTATTAGTGTACAGCCGTGGCCAAAAGTTTTGAGAATGACACAATTATTTATTTTCACAAAGTCTGCTGCCTCGGTGTTGTCAGATGTTACTATGGTATGGTAAAGTATAATTACAAGCATTTCAAGTGTCAAAGGCTTTTATTGACAATTACATTAAGTTTATGCAAGGAGTCAATATTTGCAGTGCTGACCCTTCTTTTTCAAGACCTCAATTCCCCCCGGCATGCTGTCAATCAACTTCTGGGTCACATCCTGACTGATGGCCGTCAATTCTTGCATAATCAATGCTTGGAGTTTGTCAGAATTTGTTTTGTTTTTTTGGTTCACCCGCCTGAGGATTGACCACATGTTCTCAATGGGGGAATTTTCCTGGCCATGGACCCAACATTTGGATGTTTTGTTCCCCAAGCCACTTATCGTATATACTTGAGTATAAATTTTTCAGCCCTTTTTTTAAAAGTCACGGTCTCCTCCTGGTCCCTTCCGTGATAGGCGTTTCTCAGCAGACACAGTTTCTCCTATCACGGAAGTTCTCTCATCCTTGGACTCAGTTTCCCAGCAGACACTGTGTTCAGTGTTCCGCCAATTATGGACGTCCTCTTGTCCGAGGATGTAAAGACGTTTGTGATTGGTGGAACACTGAACACAGTGGCCCAGATTCTCAAAGGACTTACGATGGCGCAGCGCCATGTACGCCATCGTAAGTCCTAATCTGGGCCATCGTATCTATGCGACTGATTCTTAGAATCAGTTACGCATAGATATCAATTAGATCCGACAGGCGTAAGTCTCTTACGCCGTCGGATCTAAACTGCAATTTTTTTTTTGCCCGCTAGTTGGCGCTTCCGTCGATTTCCGTGTCGAGTATGCAAATTAGCTAGATACGCAAATTCCCGAACGTACGCGCGGCCGACGCAGTAAAGTTATGACGTTTACGTTAGGCTTTTCCCGGCGTAAAGTTGCCCCTGCTATATGAGGCGCAGCCAATGTTAAGTATGGCCGTCGTTCCCGCGTCGAAATTTTAAAAAGTTACGTCGTTTGCATAAGTCGTCCGTGAATGGGGCTGGACGTCATTTACGTTCATGTCGAAACCAATGACGTCCTTGCGACGTCATTTGGAGCAATGCACACTGGGACATTTTACGGACGGCGCATGCGCCGTTCGTTCGGCGCGGGGATGCGCTTCATTTAAATGATACACGCCCCCTACCTGCCGAATTTTAATTCCTCCGGGTGATTTACGCTACACCGCCGCAACTTTACAGGCAAGTGCTTTGTGAATAAAGCACTTTCCTGAAAAACTTGCGGCGGCGTAACGTAAATCGGATACGTTACGCTGCCGCAGAGGTACGCCCAATGTACCTGAATCTGGCCCAGTGTCTGCTGGGAAACTGAGTTCGAGGATGAGAGAAGATTCGTGATAGGCGGAACTGTGTCTGCTGAGAAACGCCTATCACGGGAGAGACCAGGAGGAGACCGTGACTTTTAAACAACGAATGGACACCTGCAGCCTGTCAATAATCAGGTACACTGACTTGGGCACAGTGAGGCTGGAATGGGCACAGTGAGGATGGGCACAGTGAGAATAAACACACGTGTCAATGCAACAGGGAAACAGAAATTTTATTCAAGCAAAAAAAATAATAATTTTTTACTCAAGTATAAGCCGACTTTTTCAGCAATTTTTTTGTGCTGAAAAGGCCCCCCTTGGCTTATACTCGAGTCTCCTGCTGTGTCATGCTGTCTTATGGCAGCCATTGCCGTGTCCATGAGAACATCAGCGGTGTAGCGGCTAGTGGAGTTGGTGTATTTGATGGCTTGACGGCGTGCAGCAGAAGGACGCTCTCGTGGACACGCTCGCGCATGCTCAGTGCACACGTTGGAGAATTTGACAAGTTGGAACTTTTGACAGAACGCTGCCGACTGCAGTTGGGCACTGATGAGACAGGTGGGCACAGTGAGGCTGTAGATGGGCACTGATGAGACAGGTGGGCACAGTGAGGCTGCAGATGGGCATTTAGAAAATGGGGGGGCACAGGTGAGGCTGCAGATTGGCACAGTGGGGCTGCAAATGGGCACAGTGAGGCTGCAGATAGGCACAGTGAGGCTGCAAATGGGCACAGTGAGGCTGGAGATGGGCACGGTGAGGCTGAAGATGGGCATTGTTGACCCTCTTTTCTACTTACAGTAGCTGCTGCATATCCCACCCTAGACTTATACTTGAGTCAATAAGTTTTCCCATATTTTGTGGTAAAATTAGGTGCCTCGGCTTATATTCGGGTCGGCTTATGCTCGATTATATACAGTAAGTGAAAAAAAGCAATGCATATATAGAAAATGCAACGCATTACAACGCGATTCAAAGTGGCAAGTCAGCACATGGTGTGAATGGGCTCTGAAAGAGGATACACATAGAAGTATTCAGTTTTAACAGAAGATAAGATCAGGGCTGCATGCTACATAACAAACTAGACAACATATTCTATTTCACTGTATAATTAAAATTATTATCTACGTATGTTTGGTTAGCATTTGATGAGTATGTAAGAACAAAAATGATGTATGTTTATGCAATCTCCCTTTACAATAACATGGGAGGTCCAGGTATTGAGTTGAATACAAAGTTGTGGTTTACGGATTCATCTTGTCTTTACTTGTTTCTGGCATTTTGTCTTTGAATTCGAAAATAGAAAAAAGAGACAGAAAAAAGTCAATTCAGAGGAAAACTGGCAAAGGTCATATATCCCCACATACTGTATATCTGTAAAGAGCTGCTGATATGTAGTCAACCCATGTTATGTATTTGTGTTGCATAATGTTGCATAATGATATTGTCCAGTGAACTTCTAAATATAAGGTGGCGTCTAAAAGTAATCTGTAAATAAGTAACGATAAGCAAGTTAAAATTCTTGATTTATCAGTTACTTTATACTTGGCAGGATTTAAGGTCTTTTTAATCTTCAGTTTTTCCATCATTTACTTCTACAGTATGTTTTAAGAAAACATAATAAGGGCCACTAAGCTGTCCCATTTGAACTCCAAGCAAATGAAAAAAAATAAAAAACACAATTTAAGTTTTGTATTCATCCAAAAAAAAACAAGCACCACGGTTCCATTGCCGACAATGGGGTGCAACTTGTTATGCATGACAAGCCACACCCCATTGCCAGCAATGGAACTGTTGTAATTGCCACGACTCATGTCGCAGCGACTTTAAAAAAGGTTCCTGCTCTACTTTTTCTCAATTTCATTGCGACTTACAGAGACTTCTTCAAAGTTGTAAGCCCCAATGAAATCGGAGGTGCAAATCACACAGATCTTCGGCCTATCACATCGTGCTGAAGTAGCCCGATTTCAAAGCCACACTGGTGTGGTGGAGCCTAAATTAGTTTCCTATAGTCCCCAGACTGAGAAGGAGAATGAGGGGCAAACAGGATCTTCATTGCAGAGTAACATACTGGGATCAATTTACTAAAACTGGAGCGTGCACTATCTAGTGCAGCTGTGCATGGTAGCCAATCAGCTTCTAACTTCAGCTTGTTCTATTAAGCTTTGACAAAAAAAAAATGGAAGCTGATTGGTTTCTATGCAGAGCTGCACCAAATTTTGCACTCTCCAGTTTAAGTAAATCAGCCCCACGGCCTGGTAGTTTGCTGACTGGAGGTGTGAGCTAACAGATTACTTCTTTAGTGTTTTCATAGTCATTTATTGTGCAGTCAGACTGCTGGTACAAGTGTCCAAGCTTTGATACACTCAAGTTTTTTTTTCAGTACTCTTCCATACATCCCAACTTTTTAAGATGCAAATGAAGCCTCGTACACACGACCGAGGAACTCGACGGGCGAAACACATTGTTTTCCTCGTCGAGTTCCACGTTAGGCTGTCGAGGAACTCGACAAGGCAAGTATCTCCATTCCCGTCGAGGAAAAAGAAGACATGCTCTCTTTTTGGCTCGACGGGATCCTCGACAGTTTCCTCGTCGAAAAATGTACACACGACTGGTTTCCTCTGCAAAAAAAAAATCCCAGCAAGTTTCTTGCTGGTTTTTGCCGAGAAACTCGGTCGTGTGTACGAGGCCTGAGAGACACCTATTAGCAAAAGTATGTAGCCATAGGACACACCCCCTGTCACAACCCCTTAAAGGAGAATTTTACAAAAAAAAAAAAAATTGGCTAAACACATAAGTGCTTTTTATTACCACTACTATTCCTTTATATTGGCTTTTGAAATTTACAAATGCAGCAAATTAGAAAAATATATGAAAGGTTTAGCACTGGGAAACACTTTTTGAAAGATAAAACTTTTATTTTATATACAACTTTATAGATCAGACCAAAATGGGGGACAAATCAGGAGAAAAGAGGGACATAGGGACTTTGTTCCAAATCACGGCCAGCTCCTCTTCTGCCAGTGATGCAGCTATGCTCTTCTGTCCCACCTCCTAAGCACCTCCCTCCACTCTCAAATGATTATGCAGGCATTGATATAACACTATTGTCACAGTCAGGGGTCAGGCTCGAAGATCAGTAGCCATAGCAGTAGAGAGGCTCCCACCAACCAGCAGGATAAGTAAGCAAGTAGGTCACCATGGCAGATGGCACAGGCTCACACGACGTGCACAGTCTAAGCACTAATCGGTATTCACCAGATCTCCTGATGGTGGAGATGGGTTTTGCTGTAGGTAAGTACCAGGTTGTGGTCCTCATGATTGCCCCCACCAGGGATTGAGCAAGCCAGTAGCATATGTAGTAGTTAGGGATGAAGCAAAAGTGTAGTCAGTAAACAAACCAAAGGTTGGTAACAAGTGGTTGCAAGTTGGGATAAACTGGAAGCATAGTTGAGGTACAAGCCTACGGTCGGTAACAAGTGGCAGCGGAGATAAGGATAGCTGCAGGTACGCAAAGGAGCAAGATATTAGCTGGAGAGAGCATAATAATCTGGCAAACAGGAAGAGCAGAGGCATGGTTTAAATCAGGAAGTTCATGGGAGGAGCACAGAGTTCAAGATTCACCGCAAACAAGAGACAAGGCAAGAAAGTACAAAGGATCAGACACTGAGCTGTCCTGCATCTCATGTGGCTCAACAAGAAGCAAAAATAGAAGTTGTGGGTTCATATCCTGATCCTGACAACTATGTTATAAAGCATTGCACAGTAGATGCAGTGCTTTATATAAAATATATGAATGTGACAATAAAATAGGACCTTGCTCACAGTCTATTTATAAAATGTCTCTTTCACACAATTAAGTCACTTCAAAGCACACTAGAGCTTTCTAATATAATTGTGATCCCAATCATGCAATAATATGTGGTGCCCAAAATGTAACATAATTCATAGTAAAATATGGCCAGAGTATGGAGACACAGTAGCCTTGCAGGTGAATGGAGCTGTCTAGTGATAGCCATATACAGCGCTACTCCTCTTCTGCCAGTGATGCAAAGAGATCTCACTTGCTTGTCAATACTGTAGCTTCTCTGAACCTGTGACATGAAAGTGAAAGAATATAGATTCTGGTTCAAAGTGCACAGGGATGTCAGAGCCAAGAGCAAGTGAGATCTGGCAGAAGAGGAGCAGTGCTGTATGGAGCTGCCATTAGACAGCCCCATACAGCTGCTCCAGGGCATATGGCTGTGCAGAGAGGTGCTGGTACGGCATACAAGCTCAAGAAAAGCTAAAAAAAAAAAGCCCTGGATATATAGCAGTGGAGTAAAGTGAGGTCACTCATATGTGTCATAAGGAATACCCTCTGAGTTTTTATAAATATATATATATATATATATATATATATATATATATATATATATATATATATATATATATATATACTGTATATATATATATATATATATATATATATATATATATATAAACAGTTCTGTGCAAAAGTTTTAGGCAGGTGTAAAAAATACTGTAAATTAAGAATACTTCCAGAAATTGCAGTTTTAATAGTTCATTTTATTATGAGTAAAATGGAAAGTAAATAAACAGAAGAGAAATACAAATCAAATCAAATCAATATTTGGTGTGACTTCAAAATAGCATCAGTTCTTCTAGGTACACTTGCAGACAGTTTTTTAAGGAACTCGGCAGGTAAGTGGTTCCGAACATTTTGGAGAACTAACCATTGATCTGTGGATGTAGGCTGCCTCAAATCCTTCTGTCTCTTCATGTAATCCCAGACAGGCCGCGTACACACGACCGGTCCATCCGATGAGAATGGTCCAACGGACCGTTTTTATCGGTTCACCGCTGAAGTGGCCTGATGGTCTGATGTGCGTACACACCATCAGTTCAAAAACCGATCAGGTCAGAACGCGGTGACGTAAAACACACAACGTGCTGAAAAAAACGGAGTTCAATGCTTCCAAGCATGCGTCGACTTGATTCTGAGCATGCGCGGGTTTTGAACCAATGCTTTTGTGTACTAACCATCGGTTTGGACCTATCGGGCAGCATTCCATCGGTTCGATTTTAAAGCAAGTTCTCTAATTTTTGTCCGAAGGACAACAGACCGATGGGCCGTACACACGGACAGTTTTGGACCGATGAAACTGGACTTCAGGCCGTTTTCATCGGTTTGGACCGACCATGTGTATGCGGCCTCACAGGACTTTTTGCTCTTCTTTATGGTAAAAATAGTTCTTAATGGCATTGGCTGTATGTTTGGGGTCATAGTCCTTGCCGTTACTATGCAGAAGAAACCAAGAAACATACTAACTATCAGATTACGCTCTCAAATGGTAATCACTGCCAACGGCATCATTGCAAATGGAGACCAAAACACAAATAGGTGTTGCCATACTAAAAACTGGCTCACAAATTAGACAGATGCCATTTATTATTACTTTGTTTTTCCAATTGTGGATTTTCTATGCAACAGGCAAAGAGACTCTTGATTCACCCAGAATAACCTTTTGGTTTGGTTTCACCATTCATAAATACCATCTGTGTTTCTGGGAAAAAAAAGGTCCAGATGGAATATTCCTCTAACTTTTAATACTTCTTTATAACTTCGGTAGGGTGGTCACTCATTTCTTCAAGTGTTTATGTTCGATAGCAGTAAAGTTGTCATGTTCCTTGTGGGAACTGTCCAGAAGTACAACTTTTGTGCAACTCATCGCCCCTTTCTTGGAAATACTCTTTATAAAGCTGGCTGGACAGGGTTTATGACTAGAATTTATGAAAGAAAAATAGTTCTTTAAGGTGTGACGATAAGCTTTTCATTGGATATATAGATATATCTATAGAATATAGATATATATCTATATATATATATCTCTATATATGAACATATTTATATATAATCCTCAAAATCTTTTTATATGTTCAAATATATTCTTGGTTCCTTAAAGAAGAAAGACAAAAGGGAAGCGCCTTCTAAGTGCAGAGATGTAATGTAATCTTTAATGACAGCTGTGATAAAAATGCACAAGATTTCGATAATAAACTGCTCATCATGGTACTGGTGATTGTCATACTATTTTGTTTGTTATTTGAATAAACCTACTTTCTGTTAAAAAAAAAAAAAAAAACTGCTCATCAATAATAGAAGTCACCACCACTCCATCTCCTCCTGCAGGATCCGCTGATGGTGAATGATGCGGCTGACAGCTGTCAAAACAGTTATATTTAAAGCGGAGTTCACCTAAAAGTGGAACCTCTGCTTATCTGTCTCCTCCCCCCCTGTGGTGCCACACTTGGCACCTTTTTTGGGGGGGGGGGGTAACGGGTACCTGTTCCCTTGGAAGTTTGGCCCCCCTTCTCCTTCCTCCACTGCTGGGCCAGTTAGAAAGCGCAGCGTACTTCGTGCATGCACAATAGGGAACCAGCTGTGAAGCCAATAGGCTTCACTGCCGGTTACCCCTAATGGAGATGGCGGCAGTAGCACTCGACAGCTGATCCAAACAGCCGTGTCCATATATTAACCACTTCCAGGCCGCTTTCCGCATGGTGGCCCGGCTGCGCGAAATTACATGTATGTTGCTTCGTACAGTAGCCTCTGGGGGCACGCACGTGTTGCATGTGCGTTGATTGGCCAGAGGGGAAGCCCGCGATTGTTCCCCAGAGAAGCGGAATGGCGATCTGCCTATGTAAACAAGGC
Source organism: Rana temporaria (assembly GCF_905171775.1). Taxonomy (NCBI): domain Eukaryota; kingdom Metazoa; phylum Chordata; class Amphibia; order Anura; family Ranidae; genus Rana; species Rana temporaria. The sequence goes on from NC_053491.1 coordinate 59,705,027, forward strand.
AGATCGCCATTCTGACAGGGGTGAACATAGAGATCTTGTGTTCCTGCTAAGCAGGAATGCGGATCTCTGTGTTCTCCCAGTCAAAGCAAACCTCACACAGTTAGCAAGCACCCCATTAGGGACACACTTAACCCATTGATCAACCCTGGTGTTAACCCCTTCCGTGCCAGTGTCATTAGTACAGTAACAGTGCATATTTTTAGCACTGATCACTGTATTAGTGTCACTGGTCCTCAATAAAGTGTCTAAAGTGTCAGTTAGGTGTCTGATTTGTCCGTCAAAATGTCGCAGTTCTGCTAAAAATCGTAAATTCTGCTAGTAAAATAAATAAATAAATAATTCCATAAAAATATCCCACCATTTGTAGACGCTTTAACTTTTTTGCAAACCAATCAATATACACTTATTGGGATTTTGTTTACCAAAAATATGTAGCAGAATACATATTGGCCTAAACTGATAAAGAAATTAGATTTTTTCATTTTTTTATTGGATCTGTTTTATAGCAGAAAGTAACAAATATTGTCACAGTTTTTTTTGTTTATAGCGCAATGAGGTGAACAAATATCACCAAAAGAAAGTTATATTTGTGGGGGAAAAAAAGGACATACATTTTATTTGGGTACATTGTCTTACGACTGCACAATTGTCAGTTGAAATAACACAGTGACGTATCGCAAAAAATGGCCTGGTCATAAAGGGGTAAAAGCTTCTGGGGCTGAAGTGGTTAAAAGTCAGTATCTACAGTATTTTCAGCTGCTGACTTTAAAAAAAAAATCCCCAGGATAAGAACATAGAGGTTCAATACGAGAACCTGGACACTAGTCCACAGCAAATACAGGAGTTAATGCGTTTTAAGGGATAAATCCCCTTCCTGTTGAACAAAGAGCTTTTTCTTCAGACCAGAAACAGGTAGGAAACAGCTAGAAAGTTTGTTTAAATCTTTGCAATGTACATAGATCACCCAGAGGGGTTTTTCTCAACAAGAGTGGAGTTGCACTTTAAAGCGGGGGTTCACCCGTACATAAAACTTTTTCCCCCTAGATGGATGCTCGTTTTGTCTAGGGGAATCGGCTAGTTGTTTTAACCAGTTAGCAACCGCCCTATAGACGAAATACGTCTACAAGGCGGTTGCTTAACTCTAGGAGGGCGTCAATGTACGTCCTCCTAGAATCGCGCTCCCGCGCGCCCTGTGGGGCGCGCACACGGGAGTCTCCGTGACCGCCGGGTCCTCCGGACCCGGCTGATCACGGATCACGGTAAATCAGCGCTGATAGCGGCGGTTTACCACGTGATCGCTCCGTCCAATGACGGAGCGATCACTAGTAAACAAACCGGCGTCATGTGATGACGCCGGTTCCTCCCTCTCCTCTCTGTACCGAACGGTACAGTGTGAGAGAGGAGAGGGGAGAGAGCGGAAGCAGCAGCAGCTGCTGCTGCTGCTGCGGGCTGGATCTGTGACACATGCAGTCACAGATCCAGCCATCGATCCCTCCCTGTGCAATACTCTGCAGTACCAGCCATACTCTGCAATGCCCCCATACTCTGCAATGCCCCCACACTCTGCAATGCCCCCACACTCTGCAATGCCCCCACACTGTGCAATACCCCAAAATACTCTGCAATGCCCCCACACTGTGCAATACCCCAAAATACTCTGCAATACCCCAAAATACTCTGCAATGCCCGCAATACTCCGCAATGCCCCGCAATACTCCGCAATGCCCCGCAATACTCCGCAATGCCCCGCAATACTCCGCAATGCCCCACAATACCCCACAATACTCCGCAATACCCCGCAATACTCCGCAATACCCCGCAATACCCCACAATACCCCGCAATACTCCGCAATACCCCACAATACCCCACAATACCCCACAATACTCCGCAATACCCTGCAATACCCCACAATACTCTGCAATACCCCACAATACTCCGCAATACCCCACAATACTCCGCAATACCCCACAATACTCCGCAATACCCTGCAACGTCGTCTATGGGGATTTTTAAGTAGCGAAGTTTGGCGCCATTCCACGAGCGTGTGCAATTTTGAAGGGTGACATGTTGGGTATCTATTTACTCGGCGTAACTTCATCTTTCACATTTATGCAAAAGAATGAAGAAAAAATACAAAATTTGCCAAATTTTATAACAGAAACAAAGAAAAATTATTTTTTTTTACAGAATTTTCAGTCTTTTTTCTTTTATAGCGCAAAAAATAAAAAACCCAACGGTGATTAAATACCACCAAAAGAAAGCTCTATTTGTGTGAAAAAAAGGACGAAAATTTCATTTGGGTACAATGTTGTATGACTGAGTAATTGTCATTCAAATTGTGAGAGCACCGAAAGCTGAAAATTGGTCTGGTTATTAAGGGGGTTTACGTGCCTAGTGGTCAAGTGGTTAAAATATGAGCATTACTTACCGTTTACGAGATGCATCTTCTCCGCCGCTTCCGGGTATGGGCTGCGGGACTGGGCGTTCCTATTTTGATTGACAGTCTTCTGAGAGGCTTCCGACGGTCGCATCCATCGCGTCACGATTTTCCAAAAGAAGCCGAACGTCGGTGCGCAGGCGCAGTATAGAGCCGCACCGACGTTCGGCTTCTTTCGGCTACGAGTGACGCGATGGATGCGACCGTCGGAAGCCTCTCGGAAGACTGTCAATCAAGAAGGAACGCCCGCTCCCGAAGACCCATACCCGGAAGCGACGGAGAAGATGCATCTCGAAAACGGGTAAGTAATGCTCATATTTTAAAACAACTAGCCGATTCCCCTGGACAAAACGAGCATCCATCTAAGGGGATTTTTTGAAAAAAAATTCTTATGGGTGAACTCCCACTTTAAAGCTTGATTCCACACAAGTGCCATTTAAAACATAACAATCATCACGCAAATATCACAGAAGAATAATTGTAGACCACATAGTTCCCTAAAGCATTCGTTTTTTTTTTTTTACAAGCTTAAAATAAATGATACAAAAAAACTGCCTCAATCAACTTGCTGACATGATTTCAGCAGTGTGAGGCCCCGTACACACGGCCGAGGAACTCGACGTGCCAAACACATCGAGTTCCTCGGCCAGTTCAGCCCTGAAGCCGCCGAGGACCTCGGCGGGACGAGAGCTCCCATAGAACAACGAGGAAATAGAGAACATGTTCTCTATTTCCTCGCCGAGGTCCTCGTCGGCTTCCTCGGCCGAAAGTGTACAGACGGCCGGGTTTCTCGGCAGAATTCAGCCAGAAACTCGCTCGGAAGCTGAATTCTGCCGAGGAAACTGGTCGTGTGTACGGGGCCTGAGAAATGGCTAAAATCTTCCCTCACCTTTTTCTACTTCCAAACATGTGGAGTTGATTTAATGACGGTTTAAAGTCTCAAACAATACATTGCACTGTGTTTACAGCTTTTCTATAGTTGTTTTGACTGTATTATTTATTTCTGCTGTATTCCAACCCTTGTTAAACTATGCCTCCCAACATCCTCTATCTGGCCAGGCATGCTCAGGCCTAGGTTTTATGGCCACTGGCATGGACAACTTATTGGAAGTTTTGCTGACTGGGAGAGCATGCTGAGATTTTTCTTTCTTTTAATAATAAAAGCTATTGTAGCTAGTGGGCAGCATATATCATGATCTGCTGCATTCCCTTCTCTTGGGTCCTATACATACATTGCATGGATTTTATCATAGCAACCAACCACCTACATGTCTGTTTACCTCATTGGTGACCCATCTATCACGAGCAGGTGTCTCTGGAGGGCTATTTACAGAGATCATTTCTACATTTATTCCAAAATGTATGTGTATTGATTCATACATGTGATGCGTCGTGTAACGTGTTACAAAGTTACATCGTAGGTAAGGCTGAAGAAAGACAATAGTCCATCCAGTCCAACCTGTGTAGGTGTACATGTGTCTGTGTCTATAATTATTTCCCATATCCCTGTATGTTGTGTTCTTTAACCACTTCCATACCGCGTCATTGTGAAATGACGGCGGCAGGAACCCCTCGCCGATCCGGGTGGACGTCATATGACGTCCTGTATTCCCGGCGATCTAGGGCGCGCGAGCGGAAGCGCTCGTGACCCGGTGCCCCCGCGATTGTCGGTAATCACGGCAGGAGTGTGGATCCATATGTGTAAACACACAGATCCACCTCCTGTCAGCGGTGAGGAGACCAATGTGTGTTCCCAGTACAGAGGAACACACATCGTTCTCCTCCCCTTGAGAGTCCCCTCCCTTCTACAGTTAGAACACACCTTAGGGGACATATTAACCCCTTCAACGCCCCCTAGTGGTTAACCCCTTCCCTGCCAGTCACATTTACACAGTAATGCATATTTATAGCATTAATCGCTGTATAAATGTGAATGGTCCCAAAAACGTGTCAAAAGTGTTCGATGTGTTTCTCCGCAATGTCACGGTCACAGTAAAAAATCGCAAATCGCTGCCAATACTAGTAAAAAAATTAATAAAATAAAAATGCCATAAATCTATCACCTATTTTGTAGACGCTATAACTTTTGCGCAAACCAATCAATATACGATTATTGCGGATTTTTTTTATCAAAAATATGTATAGAATAGAATATAATACGTATCGGCCTAAACTGAGGAAAATTTTTTTTTTTTTAAAAAAAACTGTGATATTTATTAAATAAAAAAGTAAAAAATATTGTGTTTTTTTTTTTAATTGTCGCTCTTCTTTTGTTTATAGCGCAAAAAATAAAAACCACAGAGAAGATCAAATACCACCAAACGAAAGCTCTATTTGTGGGGGGGAAAAAAACATAAAGATTTAGTTTAGGTACAGTGTTGCAAGACCACGCAATTGTCATTCAAAGTGCAACAGCGCTGAAAACTAAAAATTGGTCTGGGCATGAAGGGGGTGAAAATGCCCTGTATGGAAGTGGTTAAGATGCACGTCCAAAAGTCTTTTATAAATTTCAATACTCCCCTCTGACACCACCACTTGTGGAAGAGAGATCCACATTCGAAGTGGGCGCTTCCTCCTTCTGAGTGAGATGTTCAGGAACTTCTTTAGGAGGGGGTTTGCGATGTGATCCCGATGCGCTTGTGTCACCCGGACACGGCACATATCAGATCGGCAGAAGGGCTCTGTGATTGGCCCTCCTGATCACATGATGGTTGTGTCAAATCACAGCCATCTTATGACGTAAATAAAGAGACAGTTGCTAGGCGGTCGGCTCTCCTCTCCTCACGCGGAAGTTGTGAGGAGAAGAGAGCGGTTCGCTGCAGCCGGCCGCTGATTAGTCAGTATGAGCAGTTTTATACAGCTATTTACACACTGATCACCGGCCCAGTGTCCCCACACATGTCCCCAAAATAGTGTTTCCAAAACACACATGTCCCCACACACATGTCCCCACACAGTAAAAACGCCTGTCCCCCACATATGTAACAGTAAAATCATATGTACCAATGATCATCTGCACACCTATGTCCGTGATCACCTGCGCACATCTGTACATGATCATCTGCGCACATCTGTCCGTGATCACACGAACCAATTAATATACAAATAACGTTTTTTGTTTTTTTACCAAAAACATGTAGCAGAATACAGTTTGGCTTAATTTTATGACAAAATTTGAATTTATTGTATTTCTTTTAAAATAGGAGAAGAAAATATTGTTTTTTTCAAAATGTCTGCTCTTTTTTTCGCTTATATCACAAAAAAATTAAAAACGAAGTCGTGAATAAATACCACCAAAAAAAAAGCTCTATTTGTGTGAACAAAATGGTAAAAATTGAATTTGGGTACAGAGTTGCATGACCACGCAATTGTCAATGATAGTGCGAAAGCGATGAAAGATGAAAATTGGCCTGGGAAGGAAGGGGCCAAAAGTGCTCAGTATTGAAGTGGTTAAGATTGAACCTCGTTTCCTCCAATCTCATTGAGATGGAATACTTTTTTCCTATGCTGGAGTCACCATTGAGGTACTTGTAAATCGCTATCATGTCCCCTCTCAATCGTCTTTTCTCCAGAAAGAATACATTTAGTGCTTATAGTTGCTCCTCATATTTGAGGTACTGCAACCCCCTTATTAACTACTAGCCGACCAGCAACCAACGTTATACAGCGGCAGGTCGGCTCTCCTGTGCAAATCGCCATAGCTGTATGGTGGCTCGCGCAGTTGCTGGCGGGCGCGAGTACGCGGCGGGAGTGTGCTCGCGGGTTGGGTGGACTCAATGTCCGCCAGTGATCTGGGTTTCACCTAGTACAGAGGCAGAACGGGGATCTGCCAGTGTAAACAAGGTAGATCCCTGTTCTGACCGGGGACATGACAGAAATCTACTGTTCCTAGTCATTGAGAACAGTGATCTCTGTTATGTGCCTGGCAGCCCACCTCCCCTACAGTTAGAACACACCTAGAGAACACAGTTAACCCCTTGATCACCCCTAATGTTAACCCCTTCCCTGCCAGGGTCATTTTTACATTAAACAGTGCATTTTTTATAGCACTAATCAATGTAATACTGTCACTGGTTTCCAAAAAGTGTAATTTGGGATCAGATTTGTCCGCCGCAATGTCCCACTAAAAATCTCAGTTCGCCGCTATTACTAGTAAAAACAATAAAAAATGACAAAAGTCCCTAGATCTATCCTATAGGTTGTAGACGCGATAACTTTTGCGCAAACCGATCAATATACACCTATTGCGTTTTTTTTTACCAAAAATATGTAGAAGAATATATATCGGCCTAAACAGATGAAACATTTTGTTTTTTTTTATAATTTCTTTTTATAGATATGTATTATAGCAAAAAAGTTGTTTATAGCGCAAAAAAAAAAAACGCAAATGTGATCAAATACCACCAAAATAAAGCTCTATTTGTGGGGAAAAAGGAAGTAAATTTTGTTTGTGTACAGCGTCGCACGACTGCGCATATAATGTCAGTTAAAGTGACGCAGTGCTGCATCGCAAAAAATGAACCTGGTCATTAAGGGGGCGAATCCTTCTTGTCTCTAAGTGGTTAATTTAGTTGCCCTTCTTTGGACTCTCCATCTCCAGCACTTCCTTTCTGAGGACTGGAGACCAGAACTGGACGGAATACTGCAAATGTATTTTGATTTCAACAAATTTGACAGCATCTTTAAAGAAAGACGGATGCACAACAATGACGTCCTCAAACTCAAGTTAGCTTATTTGAGCTCAAAGAAACAGCATACAGCACACGCGTCTACAATTAACCCCTTCAGATCCGCGCTATAGCCGAATGATGGCTTCAGCCCGGACCTACTTTGCCGGGAGGCTGTCAATAGATCCCGGCCCCTTACCACGTGATCAGCTGTCAGCCAATGACAGCTGATCACGTGATGTAAACAGAAGATCTGTAATCTGCTTTTTTTCTCCTCATGCTGACAGGGTGAGAAGAAGAAAAAAGCCGATCACCGGCTTCTGTGCAAGGGACATTGATCCCGAAGAGAAAAGACACACAGCCATCTCATCTGTGCCCACCAGTACCGCCTGCCAGTATCACCTGCCAGTGCCCACAGTGCCAAAAATCAGTGCACACCATAACAATGCAGCAATCAGTGCCACCAATCAGTGCCCACGAGTGCCACCTATCAATGCCCATCAGTGGTGCCAATCAGTGCCTCATCAGTGCCACTTAGCAGTGCTGCCTATCAGTGTCACCTACCAGTGCCAATCAGTGCCCATCACTGCCACCCATCAGTGCCCATCAGTGCCAAATATCAATGCCTTTCCTTGCCACTTCTCAGTGCCTCTTCTCAGTGCCAGTGCCACCTCATCAGTGCCCACTAGTGCCGCCTATCAGTGCCACCTTATCAGTGCCCATCAATGCAGCCTATCAGTGCCCATCAGTGCTGCTTATCAGTGCCCATCGGTGCAGCCTCATCAGCGCACATCAATGAAGGAAAAAAATTACTTGTTTGCTAAATTTTATAACAAAATTTTAAATGGTTTTGTATTTTTTTAAGACATTTTATTTTATTTTTTTAACAACCACAGAGGTGATCAAATACCACCAAAAGAAAGCTCTATTTGTGGGAAAAAAAATATAAAAATATCATTTGGATACAGCTTTGTATGATCGCGCAATTGACGTTCAAAGAGTGACAGCGCCGAAAACTATAAATTGGTCTGGGCAGGAAGGGGGTTTAAGTGCCCAGTAAGCAAGTGGCTAAGCCCTTTCATAGGTGAAACGCATTAGTGGTGTGACTTTGGGTGGGAGATTTACTGTGTGTGCTGTAAGCTGTTTCTGAAAGCCCTATAAACTAACTTGAGTTTGAGGATGTTATTGGTGTGCGACTCGTCTTTCGTTGCATGTGGCGTGAGCCTGAGCGCGCTCCTGGGCTTCTGCACATGACTGTGCCTCAGGGCTGAGAATAGCATGTCAGACCAAAAATGCAGAATTACGGACCCTTTCACAGTGTACTGCAATGGGATATATTGGAATATATTGGCTTTAACAAGTCCTACTTAAAACAATGATGGACATTTATGTGAACTGTCTTTTGTTTGAGGCTGTTAATATGTTGTTTCTTTTATTTTAACTGCAATTTAGGGACAGATTTTATTTTTTTTGCACACATTTTGCCTAATTAGCTGCAATGAAAATGAACATATTGGCAAGTATTTAAAAAGTGTATTTTGACAATTCTAGGGTTGAATTGTATCCCTAAGGTTCCCTTTACACTTGAGCTGAGCATCTTTGGTCAATTTCTGTTTTTTTTTTGTTTTTTGCATTTAGAGACTTTTGAGCGCATTTCTAGCTTTTGTTTTTTTATTATGAAAAGCAATGAAAATCGAGTTGCTAGGCTAGAAAACGCACAAAAACACACATTTTGCATGTTTTTCAATTGCTCCCATTGAAGTCTCTAAATATTTTTTTTTTTTCAAACTTGTCACTCTTTGTTTGTTTATAGCGAAAAATATATAAAACGCAGGGGTGATCAACAACCACCAAAAGAATGCTCTATTTGTGGGGGAAAACGACATATGATTTATTTGGGGGCAGTGACACACGACCGCTCAATTGTGAGTTAAAGTAACGCAGTGCCGGATCACAAAAAATGGCCAGGTCATAAAGGGGGGGGGGGGGCGAAATCTTCCAGAGGTCAAGTGGTTAAAGAGCACCTATCCTGTTTTCTTATGCCTGAAGTGAACAGGCAGAAGGCTCATTTCACAAAGCTAACACACCAGGATAAGGGTCTGTGTCAAAGGGCTTTGGGCTTGTGTCAAAGGCATCAGTTTGACATCAGTTTGAGATGTTTCTGAGATCATCCAAAATTCAATGAGGTGCATTTGACCTTCAGTTGACCTTCCTCTGACCTGCTTCAAGTGGGTTTCTCATTCCTATAGACTTGCATAGGAATGCAAAACTCACTTGAAGCAAGCAAAAGCTCTGTGCTCCTAAAGCCTCGTACACACGACTGAGGAACTCGACGGGCGAAACACATCGTTTATGCTCGTCGGGTTCCTTGTGAAGCCGTCGAGAAACTCGACAAGCCAATTTTCTCCATTTCCGCCAAGGAAATAGAGAACATGCTTTCTTTTTGGCTCGTCGAGTTTCTCGACAGTTTCCTCAACGAAAATGTACACACGACCGGTTTCCTCGGCAAAAAAATATCTCCTAGCAAGTTTCTTGCTGTTTTTTGCAGAGAAACTCGGTCGTGTGAACGAGGCCGAAGAAGCTTGTTTGGTTAGAGGTTCCCCAGAATGGCCCACAAGCTTGTTTAAATCTGATTGGGCATATGGAATCGAATGTAGTGTAATACATGTGTAATAATGTACTGTATATACTCGAGTATAAGCCGACCCAAATATAAGCTGAGGCACCAAATTTTACCACAAAAAAATGGGAAAACGTATTGACTCGAGTATAAGCCTAGGGTGTTCATCTGCATGCCTCACTGTGTCCATGTGCATGCCTCACCGTACCCATGCCTCACTATGTAAGCTTCACTATGCCCTAACCTCACTGTGCCCATGCCTCACTGTGTCCATGCCTCACTGTGTAGGCTTCACTATGCCCTAACCTCACTGTGCCCATGCCTCACTGTGTCCATGCCTCACTGTGTCCATGCCACACTGTGCCCATGCCTCACTGTGCCAATGCTTCACTGTGCCTCACTGTGCCCATGCCTCACTGTGTCCATGACTAGACTTACATTTAACATGGGAGTATATAGAAGGGGTGCCCGGCTTTGAAAAATTGGTGCTCCCCGGCCATAGTTCCCGTAGACAGCAAACTGGCGCAGATTCACCACAATTTTGTTCTTGTACTTCCATTACATCATAAATAACATGCCTAAGGCTGGCCATACATGGCTGAATTTTGAAAGAATTTTCTTTTGAAAATCTGAAATTTTGTGATTCGTTGGTGCCACCATTGCTTTCGAAATTCAACCAACCAAGCCTTTATTTTCACCTCATGTTGCTACAGAAAATAATTTTCATGGCTGGGAATCTTCTTTTCTTTCTGGGAATTTTCTTTTCTTGCACATGCGCGTTTCTTTTTCGATTACATTTCTCGTGCGATTCTTCCATCATTGATCAGAAAATCATTTTTTTTTCAAAAAATTTCCAACATGTCTGATTACTCAAATTTGATGGCCACATACAAATTGGTTGTTGCTGCAGCCCACTAATGGTGCAAAATTTGAACCAAAATTCTTAGATAAGATTTTCGAAAGAACATTCTTTCAAAATTCAACCCATTTATGACCAGCCTTATACATATGTATCTAGCCGCTGCATCTTCTGCCTTCAGTGGATCTTGCAGGAAGGGACGCTGTGGTGGTGGCTTCTAAACATCGATGCGCTTTACATTACTTTATCTGTGACTTTAATTACCGTTTGTCAATAAAGTTGGCGCACTTAGATGGCGCTGCCTTTTTTTAAATTTCGGACCCAAACAGAGCTGGCTTACTCTGAGAAGGGCTGCCACTGGTGCATAACACATTTTACGGACTTGTTTTGGTCTATTATCATCTTTGTATGATTCCCTAACATGGACTTTTTAAGAGAGAAGCATGATAATATTTTTTTTTTTTGTAATCGTACTTACCTAGGTGGATAGTGCATCTGTCCCCGCCGCCTCTAAGACTGAGAACCGATAATCAAACACCTCCGATCTCTCAGAGCTCAGATCTCTCAGAGCTCCCTGAACAGAGAGCTGGTGACTGTGAGTCGCCGGCTCTCTGTTCTGTCACCACCCCCTCACTCGGAACGCTGGGCTGTGGAGTGGGCGGGAAAACGGGTCACAGGAGCGCAGAACAAACTGCACTCCTGTGATCCACAGGAGATGTAAAGCCAAACAAGCTTTGGCTGTACTTTTCCTTTATACCTTTTTTGTGCCAATATTACTCAAGTCAAAATGTATTATTAAAGAAACCCAGATATGTTTTGCCTTGTTCTTAGGGGCCTTCTTTGGAGCGCTGAAGGAGTTGGTACAATTTTTACACAGATGTCATTTATAGGCTAAACTGACAGCATGGTTAAGTGTTATTGATCATTGATCTCAATGCCAAAACCCCTTTGCCAGGGTCAATTATTGTTTTTTTCTCTCTTTCTCGCCAAGTTTCCCCCATCCAACAATGACACACTCAGTTGTACAGATGTTAGCAATGTCATGGAAACAGTGGGGTGTTCTCCATTGATGGTGTTTGTTATTGCCATGACATGGTTTATTACAAAGAATAATACTTATAAATCCTGATTGTTTGTGCTGTGAGCATTAATTAGAGCAGGAAGAGTGGCAATACACATCAAAAAACAATATGCAGTTGTATTCCTCAGCAATCATTTTTGTGAAAACAGCTAACATGGATAAACTGCATTTAAAAATGATTTTTAAAACAAGCAAGTGTCTTGTAAACATGCTGTTCTAATAGCATGGGCAAAAACAGTATACAAAAATTAGATCTCAGAATGTCATTTATAAAGATCATAAAAGAGTTAAAAAAATTCTTGGTTTTATTTTTTCCATATGAATCAGAAGAATATAGAATAAATCCTAAAAATACACAGATTCATGTACACACTCTGGCTTACAGTACCATATATACATTCATATTATCAACATGTCTGTGAAGGTTCTTACTTATCCAGGTCATGGTATAGCTAGTAAGTAGTATTAGTTAGTCACATTCAACTGGACTTGTTCTTTGGTGTTGAAGAGGTTTCATAGCTTCTCCAAACCAGTTCTCCAGTTCCAATAAGTGTCCAGAGGATCCTTAAAGGAGTTGTAAAGGTTTATTTTTTTTAAATAACAAACATGTCATACTTACCTCCATAGTGCAGTTCGTGGCTCTGATCCTCCTGTTCTGGGGTCCCATAGCGGCCTCCCCGCAATAGCTAACCCCCTCTGGGAAGCTCTCTCCAGAGGGGGTTAGCTTGCGGGTGCGCTCCCATGTGATACAGTCAGCGTCCATAGACGCCGACTGTATGACTCGGTCCCGCCCCCCGTCGGCCGCATCATTGGATTTGATTGACAGCAGTGGAAGCCAATGGCTGCACTGCTATCAATCTATCCAATCAACGCAGAGACACTGTGGAGAAGAGGACGCCGGGGGACATGCAGCTTTTGCCACAAAACTAGTCAAGATGATTGTCGTGACCCTCAATTCACCGTTTTCTTCCCCTTCGGGGATGAATTTATTGGTGTTCTGTACGGTCATCACTATTTTAATTCTGTAACTTTTTTGATGTTGTTATCAATAAAATAATTTTCGTGTTTTATATTTGCATTTGTATAATTGATATTTACTTTATCGGTACCGCAATAGTCCAATCGCGCCCCCCCTCTTCTTTGGCTCTTTGGTTTGGGGACCTTAGACCCAATTCTTCTATACTTAAATCACTGGATGATGGTACATTTTATTATATTACTTATGTATTCCTACTTTAGAGGCTATATCTTTTAGGACACGCAGAGCAGGTGAACGTTAGAACACTGATCAGTTGCATTCCAGCCCTGTCAGAGTTGAGACGTTCTTTATTTTGATACTCTGTTCAAGTGCATCGTATTAACAAACATGCAAGTGAGTTTGGAACAGCAGTAAAAGGGCATCAGAAACTTTGGAAATGGTGAAGAAAGCTTATGGAGAAGCTGCACTATTATCTATACACGTGTACCGATGGCACAAGACCTTCAACGAAGGACAAGAAGGCATTGAAGATAAACAACGACCAGGACACCCCTCTTTGTCAAGAACAGAATGTGGAGGACTGTTCTCTACTGTAACCGAAGGCTCACTATCAGAATGATTGCAGAGGAAACGGGAATTACCAAGTCAATTGTTCATGAAATCGTGACTCAGGATTTGAACGTGAGAAAAGTGTGTGCAAAACTTGTTCCAAAGAGCTTGTCACCTGAGCAGAAGAAACACTGTCAACTCGTTTGCCAAGATCTGTTGGCCTGTTTGGAAAGGGAGTTTGATCCCGAGATGAAAGAAACTAGGTTCAGAATGGCACCAAACATACATCACCTTACTCCAAGAAAGCTTGAATGAGCAATTCAAAAGTCAAAGTACGTCGGCTCTGTACGCCATCCCACATGAAGACTTCCAGGGATGCTATGAAAAATCGCTGGGAGCGTTGTGTACACTCGCATACTTTGAAGGAGTCAACGTTCAATTGTAAAATCTTTCAATAAAATAATCTTTGAAATAATATTCTCATTACTTTCTGAACACACCTCGTATGCACTTTTCTCCTGGTGTTTAAGGACTTTATGACAGAAGATTGATTTTTAATTTTGCAGTTTCACAAACTTCTTTATTGATGAGCTTTTCTTGGATTTTCACATGAATTTATAATTCTTTTTGACTTTTCCACTTCAGATCTAATCATTTATGAGATACTTTATATTTGGATGAATTTTTGTATTGATTTTATTTATTTGTTCACGAGAGATTGTACACTTTGGATGAATTTTTCATTGTCTGCTCTTATTTGTCCTGCTCTCAAGCTTGTCTCCAGGACTTCTCCAGAGCTACTCTCCCATCCTCTGGAACTCCCTACCCCAATCTGTCCAGCTATCTTCTACTCTGCCTACTTCTAGATGATGCCTGAAAACTCATCTCTTCAGGGAAGCCTATCCTGCCTTCAGCTATTAACAAATCCTCTATCTCTTCCATCAGTTCATCCCTCACAGTTATTATCTTTTGTTCCACCAGCTCCATCCTATTAGATTCTAAAGCCGTGTACACACGATCGGTTTGTCCTATGAAAACAGACTGATGGACTGTTATAATCGGACAAACCGATCATGTGTGGGCCCCATCGTTTTTTTTTCCATCGGTGAAAAAAAATAGAACATGTTTTTTCATATGGATAAAAAAAACAATAGAAAAATCCGATCGTCTGTGTGGAACTCCATCGGACAAAAATCAATGCATGCTCAGAATCAAGTCGACGCATGCTCGGAAGCATTGAACTTCATTTTTTTCGGCTCGTCATAGTGTTGTACGTCACGCGTTTTGACACAGTCGGATTTTTGACTGATGGTGTGTAGGCAAGACTGATGAAAGTCAACTTCATCGGATATCCGACGAAAAAGTCCATCGGATTAGATTTCATCAGATATCCAGATATCAGATATCCAATACAGGGATTAAGCGTGCAGGAGCAACCCTCTTGTATTTAATTGTATTGTTTCTGTATTGTCTCCCTTTATGTTGTAAAGTTGGTGCTATATATAATATCTCACAAAAGTGAGTACACCCCTCACATTTTTGTAAATATTTTATTATATATTTTCATGTGACAACACTGAAGAAAAGACACTTTGCTACAATGTAAAGTAGTGAGGGCCAGATTCACAGAAGAGATACAACGGCGTATCTCCTGATACGCCGTCGTATATCTGTGATCCGCCCGTCCTAACTATGCGGCTGATTCATAGAATCAGTTACGCATAGATAGGCCTAAGATCCGACAGGTCTAATTGAATTACACTGTCGGATCTTAGGATGCAATTCTAGGTCGGCCGCTAGGTGGCGATTCCATAGCGGTCGGCGTAGAATATGCAAATGACTAGTTACGGCGATTCACGAAGATCCGCGTTACCCTTCGCTCTAACCTTACGTCGTTTCCATCGAGATACGCCACATAAAACTAAGGCTGCCCACTAACCAATGTTAAGTATGGCCGTCGTTCCCGCGTCGAAATTTAAAAAATCACGTTGTTTGCGTAAGTCGTCCGTGAATGGCGCTGGACGCCATTTACGTTAACGTCTAAACAAATGACGTCCGTGCGACGTCATTTAGCGCAATGCACGTCGGGTAATTTTCCCGACTGAGCATGCGCAGTACGTTCGCCGCGGGAATGCGCCTAATTTAAATGGTGCCTGCCCCATTTTAATTAGGCGGGCTTGCGCCGAGCGGATTTACGTTACACCGCCGCAAGTTTGCAGGTAAGAGCTTTGTGAATCAGGCACTTACGCTGTAAACTTGCGACGGTGTAACGGAAATCAGATACGTTATGCTGCCGTGGAGCAACGTAAATGTACCTGAATCTGGCCCTCAGTGTACAGCTTGTATAACAGTGTAAATTTTCTGTCCCCTCAAAATAACTCAACACACAGCCATCAATGTCTAAACCGCTGACAACAAAAGTGAGTACACCTCTAAGTGAAAATGTCCAAATTGGGCCCAAAGTGTCAATATTTTGTGTGGCCACCATTATTTTCCATCACTACCTTAACCGTCTTGGGTATGGAGTTCACCAGAGCTTCACAGGTTGCCACTGGAGTCCTCTTCCACTCCTCCATGACAACATCACAGAGCTGGTGGATGTTAGAGACCTTGCACTCCTCCACCTTCCTTTTGAGGATGCCCCACAGATGTTCAATAGGGTTTAGGTCTGGAGACATACTTGGCCTGTCCATCACCTTTACCCTCAGCTTTTTTAGCAAGGCAGTGGTCGTCATGTAGGTGTGTTTGGGGTCGTTATCATGTTGGAATACTTCCCTGCGGCCCAGTCTCCGAAGGGAGGGGATCATGCTATGCTTCAGTATGTCACAGTACATGTTGGCATTCAATGAACTGTAGCTTCCCAGTGCCGGCAGCACTCATGCAGCCCCAGACCATGACACTCCCACCACCATGCTTGACTGTAGGCAAGACACACTTGTCTTTGTACTCCTCACCTGGTTGCCGCCACATACTCTTGACATCTCTGAACCAGTTGCTCCAGAGCTTAGTAAATGAGCAGAAGCTCTGCTGACTTCCACCATCCAATCAAGTGCAGAAAAAGCAGTTTTTTTATTTTCCTTGCACGTGATTGGGTATTTTTTGCAAAGTGAAGCTTCACATCATTTACTAAGCTCTGGAACAACTGCACTTGCAAAGTGCACAGTCTATTTGCCTTTAGTAAATCAACCCCTATGTGTGCATGGACATATAGGCTTTTTATGAAGTGCATTCAGAGGCTTAGCAAAAAACACCAAAAGCCCCAAAAATGTCAGTTTAGGAGCAACAGTGTGCATGAGGCCTTAAAGTAGAACTTCACTTTTTTTTCTGTTTGAAAAAAGGAAAGAATAAGGAAAGTTTGTATTGTCTATCAGGCTTCATATTGTTGTCTGTGACCTACTTAGAAAGCTTCCCCTTCACTTCTTGTAACGAGCAAGGTATTGCTGTGTGACCAGGGTATTTACATCCTCTCTTTGGCATGAATTCTCCATCTGTCACTTTCGATAATTCGCAGGAGGCTGGTGAGAGTATCATTGGCTCTCTAGTAGGTTCTTCACAGAGACAGGAAATGAGAGGAAATCTCCCCAGGGGCAACTTGGACAGCAATAAAACCTGAATTGGGGTTAGGGTCACTACTGTATCCAAAACAAAAAAATGGATTTAGTTGTTTTAAATTACATTTACTCCTGGCTCCATTTTGTGATATTTGATCTTTTTTCAAAGATCCCCTGTAAGTCTTTTTCTAGTGTGATGTTCATTTCTGATGCAGTTGCACAGGGAAGTAATCATGTGCTAAATGTGTGTCATGGTCTAGAAATGTGGTGCTTGGGCTGGCCAATAATGTATCTAGTTGTAGTCCCATTGCTGTGTCATCCCATCTGGAGAACATGAAAAAGTGATTGACTTATGGAAACCTAGGATAAAATGATTTGATAATTTATATTGTAACCATTTACACTCACCGGACACTTTATTAGGCACACCTTGCCAGTACAGGGTTGGACCCCCTTTTGCCTTCATAGCTGCCTTAAGTCTGTGGAATAGATTCAACAAGGTGTTGGAAACATTCCTCAGAGATTTTGGTCCATATTGACATAATAACATCACGCAGTTGCTACAGATTTGTCGGCTGCACATCCATGATGCAAATCCCCCATTCCACCACATCCCAAAGGTGCTCTGTTGGATTGAGATCTGGTGATTGTATGTGGAGGCCATTGGAGTACAGTGACCTCATTGTCATGTTCAAGAAACCAGTGGTGAGATGATTTGAGCTTTGTGACATGGTGCATTATCCTACACCAGTATCTTCTACCAGGGGCGGACTGACAACTCATGGGGCCCCTGGGCAATAGGAGATTATGGGGCCCCCGAGCAATAGGAGATTATGGGGCCCCCGAGCAATAGGAGATTATGGGGCCCCCAGGCAATAGATTATGGGGCCACACAGTATACATACACAGTATACACACACAGACACACAATATACACACACAATATACACACACAATATACATACACACAGAATACACATACACACACTGAAAAGGTACTGGAGAGGCGGGGCAGCTATAATCTTGGGATTTTTTTTAAAAACACCGATTTTTACATACTGTCCCTGGTTTTACTGAGACTGGCAACCCTGATGGAGCCACCTAGTGGCATGGGGCCCTCGGGCAGTGCCTGAGTGCCCGAATGGTCAGTCCGCCC
Organism: Rana temporaria; assembly: GCF_905171775.1. Taxonomy (NCBI): domain Eukaryota; kingdom Metazoa; phylum Chordata; class Amphibia; order Anura; family Ranidae; genus Rana; species Rana temporaria. The sequence continues at coordinate 59,722,927 of NC_053491.1, forward strand.
CTCTCTTCTACACCATTACACCCCCAGCAGCCTGAACCGTGTATACAAGGCAGGATGAATCCATGCTTTGAAAAGGGGAAATTGCCCTGTGCCCCCCTGACCCTCTATACAAAAAATATGCAACATTATAGAAAAATAATAATATAAATGTATAATAAAAAACATAACTTTCTTTTATTAAATGTATCTTGGGAAGTAATATTTTGCTAGCCATCATCTGTAAACTCTGGACTGGTATATTGTAGCGATTGCATTGCACAACTGCGCAATTGTCAGTTAAAGCAACACAGTGCTGTTTCTCAAAAAAATGGCCTGGTCAGGAAGGGAGAAAATCTTTTGGTCCTTAAAGGGGTTTTAAACCCTCGTTTTTTTTTTTAAATAACAAATATATCATACTTACCTCCACTGCACAGAGTGTCCCTGATCCTCGTCTTCTGGGGTCCCCTAAGGGGTCTTGTGGCTCCTCCCCGCATTGGGAAACCCCCTAGGAGAAGTGCTCTCCCTGGGGGTTACTGTGTGGATGCCCTCCTGAGTTCAGCCTTTGCGTCCACAGACACAGAATGTCGGACTCTGCCCGTTCCCGGTGCCCACGTCATTGGATTTGATTGAGCGCAGTGGGAGCCAATGGCTGCGCTGCTATCAATCTATCCAATCAAGAGGTGAGAACCGCGGCCAGAGAGGGTGTGCGCATCTCCGGCATGGGAGGTGAGTAAGACTGGGGTGCTGGTCAGTGATAAAAGTTTTTTTACCTTAACCTCCCAGGCGGTATTCCTGAGTGTGGGTTGGGGTTAAATTTCAGTACCATTAGCGGTAACCCTGAGCCACATCGGATTGCATCTCAGGATCCTGGTGCAGTATACTTACCTTGTCACCAGGATCCTGCGATGTCCTCCGCCCAATTCCTCTGTGTGTGTGCCGGACTCCGTTCCTTGCGAGCGTCGCGACGCATGGGGGTGGAGCCCGGCAGGAAATTCAAAAAGTTCAAAATTCATAACACATACAGTACACTGTAATCTTACAGATTACATTACTGTATGAAATAATTTCACATCCCTTTTGTCCCTAGTGCTTTGTCCAGTGCCCTGCATGCAGTGTTATATTATATATACTGTTCTTTCTCCCTGGAAACTTGAGATTGTCCACAGCAACCAAAAAGTGTCCTTTTACGTCAAAAGTGTTTTGAAACCAGCTAGAAAACAGCGATAGTAAACTAGAACAGTTGCAGAATTGAGCGATAGTGAATCGTGGGGAAATTAATTTTATTATTATTATATTATTATTTTTTATAATTATTTATAGTTATTTATTATATTATAATTTATGATTTAGTGTTTCAAACTTTATTTTTATTTTTTTTAATATGATCATGCAACAATGTATATAGATGCCTTCCATATTAAAATGTTATTAAAACGATGTTGGAAATACCTTTTTCTGCTTTTCTATATTATATCTTCTTCCTGAGTTTGGCCGCGCCATTTTTACTACTGAGTCTACTACAGTCACAAGGGGAAAACCAGGAAGCTGAAGAGTACACTATCCTAAGGATTCCCGATTGTGCCATTTTCAGTATAAGGAAATAGAAACGGCACACATAGAGTGCCGTTAAAAGAGCAAAAGTGAAAGTAGAGAGGTTACAACCACTTTAAGTGTGTTATTACTAAGAATTACAGGCCTAAAATATAAAATGCAAATTTTCTATGCAAAACAAAGTACCGCTTTGAGATGCAAAAATCTGACACAATCATATCGCCAGGGTGGTTAATGCATAGGATGCATTCAATTGGTTGTAAAGGTTCATTTTTTATTTTCTAAATAGGTTCCTTTAAGCTAGTGCATTGTTGATTCACTTACCTTTTCCTTTGATTTCCCTTCTAAGGCTCCATGCACACTGAAGCTGATAAACTGCAGTTTATAGGCGTTTGGGCTTTTTTTTTTTTAAAGCCCATAAACTGAACTTTATGTTAGCCTATGTGCCCATGGACACCTGGGCGTTTTTTAGTGTTAATGAGCCTTGGAGTTTATTGCCTTTTTTCTGAACGCCCAAAATTTGCGTTCAAAGTACCGTTTTTCGGCGGGGAAAAATGCTAAAATACGCAAAACGCCAAAAAAACTCTCAAAAACGCTTATAAACGGTAAAAAATGCTCAAAAACGCTGGCACCAGCGTTTTTTTGCGTTTTTTTACCCATACAAAAAAAAAATACACTGAAAAACGCTGATTAAAGCTATTACAAAAATGCTTAAAAACTTTGAAAGGCTTCCTTTCAAGCTACTGGCGTTTTTTTTATAGCTTTTTTTTAGCTTCAGTGTGCATGGAGCCTAAATGTTTTTTTCTTTGTCTGAATTTCTTACTTCCTGTTCCTTCTCAGTAAGCTTGCCCCCATCATCCAAGCTGTTCTGGCTGGGGGTTAGTAAGCGTGCTCACATCCTCCCTTGCGATTACATCCCTGCAGGAATGTAGTCCCAAGGGAGGGGGCGAGTATGCACATCGTCTCCCCGCAGGGATGTAGTCCCAAGGGAGGGGGCAAGCACGCACAGCGTCTCCCCGCAGGGATGTAGTCCCAAGGGAGGGGGCGAGTATGCAATTGTCTCCCCGCAGGGATGTAGTCCCAAGGGAGGGGGCGAGTTCGCACAGCATCTCCCTGCAGGAATGTAGTCCCAAGGGAGGGGGCGAGTATGCACATCGTCTCCCCGCAGGGATGTAGTCCCAAGGGAGGGGGCAAGCACGCACAGCGTCTCCCCGCAGGGATGTAGTCCCAAGGGAGGGGGCGAGTATGCACATCGTCTCCCCGCAGGGATGTAGTCCCAAGGGAGGGGGCGAGTTCGCACAGCATCTCCCTGCAGGAATGTAGTCCCAAGGGAGGGGGCGAGTATGCACATCGTCTCCCCGCAGGGATGTAGTCCCAAGGGAGGGGGCAAGCACGCACAGCGTCTCCCCGCAGGGATGTAGTCCCAAGGGAGGGGGCGAGTATGCACATCGTCTCCCCGCAGGGATGTAGTCCCAAAGGAGGGGGCGAGTACGCACAGCATCTCCCTGCAGGAATGTAGTCCCAAGGGAGGGGGCGAGTACGCACAGCGTCTCTCCGCAGGGATGTAGTCCCAAGGGAGGGGGTGAGCACGCTGACTAACCCCCAGCCAGAACGGCTCAGATAATGGAGGCAAGCTTACTGAGGAGGAACAGGAAGTGGGAAATTCAAACAAAGAAAAAAAACATTTAGAAGGGAAATCAAAGGAAAAGGTAAGTGAACCAACAATGCACTAGCTTAACCACTTCCCGACCGCCGCATGTATATGTACGTCCACAGAATGGCACGTACAGGCAAATGGGCGTACAGGTACATCCTTGCCTTTCCGCGGGTCGAGGGTCCGATCGGGACCCCCCCTGGTACATGCGGCGGTCGGATTCCCGCGGGGAGCGATCCGGGACGACGGCGCGGCTATTCGTCGCGATCGCTCCCCGGAGCTGAAGAACGGGGAGAGCCGTGTGTAAACACAGCTTCCCCGTGCTTCAATGTGGCGGCTGCATCGATCGAGTGATCCCCTTTATAGGAAGACTCGATCGATGACGTCAGTCCTACAGCCACACCCCCCTACAGTTGTAAACACACAAAATTGTCCGAAGTGTCCGCCTTAATGCCGCAGTCACGATCGCCGCCATTAGTAGTAAAAAAGAAAAAAATAATAAAATAATAAAAATAATAAAAATAATAAAACTATCCCCTATTTTGTAAACGCTATAAATTTTGCGCAAACCAATCGATAAACGCTTATTGCGATTTTTTTTACCAAAAATAGGTAGAAGAATACGTATCGGCCTAAACTGATGAAAATTTTTTTTTTATATATGTTTTTGGGGGATATTTATTATAGCAAAAAGTAAAAAATATTGCATTTTTTTCAAAATTGTCGCTTTATTTTTGTTTATAGCGCAAAAAATAAAAACCGCAGAGGTGATCAAATACCACCAAAAGAAAGCTCTATTTGTGGGGAAAAAAGGACGTCAATTTTGTTTGGGAGCCACGTCGCACGACCGCGCAATTGTCTGTTAAACGACGCAGTGCCGAATTGTAAAAACGCCTTTGGGCATTTAGCAGCATATTGGTCCGGGGCTTAAGTGGTTAAAGGAACCTATTTAGAACAAGTGGTTAATGGAACAAGCTGAAGTTAGCAGCTGATTGGCTACCATGCACAGCTGCCCCAGATTTTTCACTCTCCAGGTTACATACAAGACAGATTGGAAAATGACTACATGGAGTTTATATGTTTGTATGCCATTAATGCTAATGCCCAAGTTTCTAGCCAGAATCAGTAGAAACATTGGTATACCTCATGTGTTTGTTTCCCTTATTGATTGTTGTCTGGACATTGAATTGGAAACTACAATGAATCAAATGATTATTTAGTGCTGTGAAGTATGTTGGTGCAATATAAAATGTCATACATTCTTAATGAGTGAGTTTGCTGGAGACAATTTCTTATGCATCTTTATTCTTTTGTTTGCAGATTACAGGACTGGACCTTGTTTCGCCGCTGTCAGCAACCAGATGTGCCAAGGACAGCTGAGTGGCATCGTTTGCACAAAGACACTATGCTGTGCCACAGTGGGAAGAGCATGGGGCCACCCTTGTGAGATGTGCCCAGCCCAGCCACATCCTTGCCGACGCGGCTTCATTCCAAACATTCGAACGGGAGCGTGTCAAGGTATGCAGTCTACATGGAGCTGCTGCAAGTGCTGATGTTGACTGAGTTAGAGCCGTTTGGACAGGCTGCCTTGTTTCATGCCCCGGCATTGCAGAGAGAATGGAAAATCATTGTCAGATACATTACCTCACGACTGTATACGAGAATTATGAAAAAAGGGGGGGGGCGGGGGACATTAGCAAGTGAGGTCAAGACAAACCAAAGCCTTAATGAATTTCACACTGACAAGAGTCCCTCCGTGTATGAGAAAATACAATATTAAAACAAAGAAAGAACCTCATGCAGCATAACGCAGAAAGTGCTTTTTTATTGGTCAGCTGATAGATTGCTTTAAACTGACACGCGGTGTGAAAACGTTACTTAACCACCTATGTCTGCAATACATGCTTAATTCTGCTGGAGCGAGCAGCTGATTGAAATCGTTGCCTTTGCCCAGATGTTACTCACTTCTTTCTGAGCATGCCTCCTGATAGAGAGCTCTGACACAGTTTTTGGCTTTTGCTCTAATACTTCCAGCTGTATAAATTCTTTTATTGTCTGGATGTCTGGCAGGAAGCAGCAGAAAGTTAACAGAGGCAGCCATATACTAAACTGTTGAGTAATCTAACTTTCCAGTACTGCAGGGGGATTGGGGGGGATTCTGTAAAGGTTTGTGCAATTTTTTTCATGGGCGCATATAAAAAACAATAAAAGTATCAGTCAACTAAACAGGGAAGAATTCAACCCCGAGGTTACTTCATTTTCTCTTCTCTTTTGTGTTCCTTTTTCAGCATGAACTTGGGTAGTTATATTAGGGCAGTGTTTCTCAATTCCAGTCCTCAGGCCCCCCCAACAGGTCAGGTTTTCAGGATTTCCCTCAGATGAAAAGGCTGTGGTGATTACTAAGGCAGTGAAACTGATCAAATCACCTGTGCAAAATAATGGATATCCTGAAAACCTGACCTGTTGGGGGGGCCTGAGGACTGGAATTGAGAAACACTGTATTAGGGTGAGCTTTAAGTGTATTTCCACTTTTGCAGTCAAAGTTGAGAAAACCCAGCTATAAGTTTGTTATGTGTTCCCATTAACATAGCAGCACTAAAAAAATAAAATAATAAGTCTTACCATTTAGGCCCCTTTCACACCTGCGGACCGTATGTCCACAGTGTGCGGGGACCGCCCTGTCATCCGCCGGGTCAGCGCTGGGCATACGGAGTATACGGAGGCGGATCATTACTGTGAAAGGGGCCTTAGATGTCTTTCAGGAGAAAGTGTCATGGCTGACTGTAATCATTTCTCAACACATTCATAGTTACATAGTCAGGTTGAAAAAGACACAAGTCCGTCAAGGTCAATCAATAAAAAAGAAAAAAAAAATACAATCCCATGTACACAATTCTATACTCACAGTTGATCCGGTGGAGGGCGAAAAACCCCAGCAGAGCATGATCCAATTTGCTACAGCAGGGAAAAAAATCCTTCCTGATCCCCCGAGAGGCAATCAGATTTTCCCTGGATCAACTTTACCTATAAATGTTAGTACCCAGTTATATTTTGTACATTTAGACCCCTTTCACACTGAAGCGTTTTTACAGCGTTAAAATAGCGCTATTAAAACGCTCATAAAACGCTCTCCATGCATCTCAATGGATCTTTTCACACTGAGTCCTGCAAGCAGCATCTTTGGAGCAGGTTTTGAGCGCTGAAAAAAATGCTCCAAAAACGCCCCTCTCCATTGAAGTTAATTTAAAGCGCTGTAAAAACGCCCTGCCCTTTCACACTGAGGCACTGCAAAAACGCCCTATAATGTTAGGGTCTTAGCGGTGCTTTACCAGCGTTTTTCGGGGTGCTGGCAGTGTGAAAGGGCTCTGAAAGCACTCAGGCTTTCACATTGGGATTGCAGTTGAGGCTTCGCCTGAAAAACGCTTGAATAATGCCCGAAAAACGCCCCAGTGTGAAAGGGGCCTAAGGAAAGAATCCAGGCCTTTATAAAGCAATCTATTGAGCTGGACAGAACCAGCTCTTGAGGAAGACTATTCCAAATTTTCCCAGCTCTTCCTGCGAAGAGGCCTTTCTGTATTTGGAGATGAAATATTTTTTCCTCTAGACGTAAAGAGTGCCCCCTTGTCCTCTGTGATGACCTAAAGTAAATAACTTACCACCAAGTTCACTAAATGGACCATCAATGTATTTATACATGTTGATCATATCCCTTTTCTCAAAAGAGAATAAATTCAGTTTCTCTAATCTATCCTCATTCTCTAATCTCAATTAAATTTGAGCCTGTCCCAGTAGAGTGGCTAAGGTCCGGCTGAGCTTACTCTCATCGCATACTAGCCCATTATGTTGCACTTACCTGCAAAGGAAGTCCACAAGGTCCCCCCTGGTGATCTTCCATCGTCACCCCTCTCCTTTTGGGGCTGTGGACTCTGTCTCTGTGACTGGCCGGAGTTGCATGACGTCACTCCTGCGCATGCTAGTGGTAGTCGAAGGTCACGGCACGGGTCCTTAAGAAAAGTCACGGTCATGCCCTTTCTTCAGTGCGCATGCGCCAATGACCTTGGCGCAAGATTATATGGTAAATATCTCCTAAACCGTGCAGGTTTAGGAGATATTTCCAGTACCTACAGGTAAATATAGCCTTACCTGTAGGTAAAAGTGGTGTAACTAGGTTTACAAACACTTTAAATATTCTTTTAAAGTTATGCTACTGTATGTTAATGGGAACAGGCAGCAAATATAAAGTACGGTAGGTGATATCCATATTTTCCTGCAAAAGTGGAACTACCCTTTAAATCTTGTGCTTTATATTGAAACCCTAGCATTGATGTTCCTTGAAAATTATGGGTTTTACATACCAGCTGAATAAGCAGTGATAGACAATAATCCATAACAGCCACATTCTTTTTTTATTTTAATTGATATAATTTTATTATTTGTTTCTATTCTTATATCATATTAGCAGACTAATCAGAATGATGAAAATATGGTCCCTTTTCCACCAGTTAATCCACAATCTGGCTCCTATGTTATTCAAGTAAATTCAGTCCTGACCCAGAACAAATACATACATATTCTAGGTACTTATTGACGCAAGAGATAGCCGTAAAACGAATATTGTTTGCTGGAGTTCACAATGTAGCCCACATCTTCCTCTTGTGACTGATTTAATCATTCATTAAAATATGCTGTTCCTTGATTAATCTCCTGCATGGAAATTATTTTGGTACAAACTGATCTTACATAATGTTCATTTTAATGAACTGGTGACGGACCTTAAGAATAATTAGCTGCAAGGGATCATACTGAGAGATGTTTTCAACATTTCATGTTTTTGTTGTTCTGTTTCCTTGGGGCAGATGTGGATGAATGCCAAGCCATCCCTGGGATGTGTCAAGGAGGAAATTGCATTAATACAGTTGGATCTTTTGAGTGCAAATGCCCAGCTGGACACAGATTTAATGAATTAACACAAAAATGTGAAGGTAAGCGCTCTCCAAACCCATCTGGACAAAATCATTTTTACTTTTAATGTGTTTTAGGCATATTTCTCAAGGCAGAGCCAAAAGAAGAGATCTTTGGTATAAAATTTTATTTTTAATCAACTTTAATCAATTAATTGAAGATGGAACAATAAAACATAAGAGCGTATTCTCGTTATAGACAGCGCCATGTATTTAGGCAGAATGCATGGACATGGAAAGATCCATTGTTGATATTTCTTGGATGTGTACTGAGGAGCGCCTGACATAAAAGTGTATTTAACTTGAAGCACTTTTTTTGCATCATTTAATGGTTAAGTAAATATAGGGAAACACATTACGGGGGGGGGGGGGATGTTGCTTTTCTTTTGAAATAAACCTTAAGACTGTGGGGGGTTATTTACTAAGACTGGAGAATGCAAAATCTGCTGCAACTCTGCTAACCAAAACCAATCAGCTTTCAAATTTTATTTACTGAACAAGCTGAAGTTAGAATCTGATTGGCTACCATGTACAGTTGCACCAAATTCTGACTGCTGAGTGTTTTAGTAAATCTCCCCAGTTAGTGTTAGTGTGTCCTAATGGGTAAATGGTTGATATAAGATATTTTACTGCATTTTACATTGATTTGGTAAAAGGGAATTCCAGACTATACCATCAAGCAAGCAAAACTGGCAAGACTGCCAGTATCGTATTCAATACATTTATATATACAAATAAAATGTAAGATTGATAGTGGGGAGCGTTTGCTACCCGGGTTTGCTACTATCTAGATGTTTTGCAGGACACTTTCTCTTCCCATTGACTTTAGATGTTCTAAAGCAATAAAAAAAATCAGTTATGACAACAGTACTGATTGATTCATAATGTGTGGGGTACAGTGGCTTATCTAGGTCCAGATGAAGTAGAAGGAAACAAATCTCTAAAAAATCATAACAAGAGAGTTACTAAAGGCAAATCAACTGTTCTCTGTGCAAGGCAAGCTGCAATTTGCAAGGACATTTTTACCTTCCTCCCTTTTTCCCTTTCCCATCTTATGAATGCAGTGAAGCTCTGTTGACTTCCATTTTCTGATCATGTTCAAGCAAAAATTATATATTTTTTTCCTTGCACGTGATTGGGTATTCTTTTTAATTTGCACCTCATTTACTAAGCTCTGGAGACAATTTCCATACAAAGACAAAGTTCAACTTTCCTTGAAAAGTGAATGGCCTATTTGCCTTTAGTAAATCTACCCCATAGTGTTCAAAGGCTGAGCTACTGTCCCACCACCCCAGGAATAGAGGGGGTCATTCAAAATAGCATTTGAATCCTGTAGTAGAAGACACCTTGATCCTTTACCTCTCAAGATGTACAATAGGAGGAATTGAATAAATCTTTATTTAACCTGGCTGGCGGTATTCCCGAGTCTGGCTCGGGGTGAGATTTTTGTGCTGTGATCGGTAACCCCGAGCCAGACTCGGGCTCGCCTCGCAGCACCCACACGCAGAGGTTACTTACCTTGTCCCTGGATCCTGCGATGCATCCCCGCTGTGTGAGCGAGCGGGTCCTCGCTCGATTCACACAGTGTCCCTGTGTGCCGCCGATCTCCGTTCCCTGCGACGTTACGACGCACGGGGGCGGAGAACGGCGCCAAATTCAAAAAAGTAAATAAACACATTACATACAGTATACTGTAATCTTATAGATTACAGTACTGTATGTAAAAAATACACATCCTCTTTGTCCCTAGTGGTCTGCCCAGTGTCCTACATGTTCTTTTATATAATAACAACTGTTCTTTCTGCCTGCAAATTGTAGATTGTCCATAGCAACCAAAAAGTGTCCCTTTATGTCAAAAGTGATTTTAGAGCAGCTAGAAAACAGCGATAATAAATTATAATCACTTGCAGAATTGAGCGATAGCGATTTGTGGGGAAATTCGTCATAAAAAAATAAAAGTAATGACAGCGACAATTCTGCAACTGAGCACATTTCAGTGTTTTGATTACATTATTGAATAATTTTTATTATAATTACAATATTATTTGTTATAATTATTTATAGTTATTTATTATATTATAATTTATGATTTTGTTTTTCAAACTTTATCATACCCAGGATGTCTACTAGACTCTTGTTTGGACAGATTTAAGAGAGTTATTCCTAAGAATTGCAGGCCTACAATATAAAACGCCAAATTTCCATGCAAAATAATGGTCCCGCATTCAGCACCTAAAATCTGAAATAATCATACCGCCAGGGAGGTTAATATTTCATTCACTGAGCTTAGGCTATTTGCACATGGGAAAGCAGAAATCGTGAGCTGGCTTAAAGTGTAAAAGGAAATAGGATGCATCATGGGCTTAAGGGAGTTGCTTTCACAAGGGTGGGATGGAGAAAAAGACAGGTGCTTTGGCATCTCTCTATTATATGGTCTCATGTTGTACTCACTAGGCTTATATTCCCTGCTTGTATTATCAGCTCTCTAGGAGACATGTCTGGGAGTTCTTACTAAAGTGCTTGCTAGAAGAGCTCCTGGCTCTAAACCCACTACTCTGCACTGACTAAAAGGTCCAACACATGATAAGGCATCATTTATCCCTACAAATAATCCTCTATCCATGGGCATTGACATCAGCCATGTGTTTCATGGGGTTTCTCAATAATATATAAAAATGGGGAAACACTAAAATCATTACATCAATAAATCTCTGAGGCAGCACTGAAAGCCACCCTCATCTGTAAATGCTTAGCCTGGATCCTTACCAAAACCCCTGTCCTTTTGTAAAGTGATTGTAAACTTGTACATACAGTATACCCAGTGAAGTAAATGGCCTTAGGTGATACACAGAGATGAAACAAATCTCCCTACATAAGTTGTGCCTGCTTATCTGCAGTCTCCTCTTATCTACATCTGTTTAAAGTGCTGAAATATAAAGGGACCACCCCTCCCTCCACACAACACACAGGAACAGAGCTGAGGCTGTTAATCTGCTGGAGGTCCCCCCCCCCCCCATCACCATTTTTCTCTTGGTGTCAGGAAAACTTGTCAGAAGTGATTCATGATGATGGCAGAGGAAAGAAGCAGCTGACAGAAATTACACTTAGTGCTCCTAATTGAGACAAGTACACACTATAGAGGGATATTTTTTGTTCATATTTCATGTCTGTGGTTTACAGCCACTTTAATCTCATCCTTGGATCAGCCACATCTTATGATAATAAACTAAACCATGCAGACATGCTAAGTGCCGGTTCACATCTAGGCATCTTCAAAGTCGTGCGACTTTGACAGCCGACATCCTGCGCAACTTCATTTCGGCCTGCTTGTGACTTCATTAACAGAAGTCAATGCAAGTCGTGATGAAGTTGCCCCAAAGTAGTGCAGGAAGCTTTTTCTAAGTCGAAACTTAGCAACTTGAGTCCAACCAATTAGAACAGTTCCATTGCAGTTAATGGGGTGCGACTTGTCATACGACTTAGAACTCTCAAGTCACATGATGAGTGACAGTGTGAGCCGAACCTTGTTCTGCATCCAACACTGTTTCTTTAGTGTCCTTAGCAGCAGGAAGCAACTGAGTAACCATGAGGAGGGGTAGGTGGCTCAAGGGTGCTGCATAAAAAGGAACTTCATTCCCCAATGCTTTTTCTCATTTCCACCCCCTCCTATTATCTGTTATGCTGAGTTCTCTTCAAAAGACATACTCATCTTCCCAGAGTATCCAGGGATGTCCTTCAACGATCTGCTGGCCAGGTGTCCCAAGAGAAATCTTGGTCTCCTCAGCTGGCTGCCTCTTCCAGGTTCAGACACTCTGTACATACACTTTAAATATATTTTAAATACTTTTCCATTGTGTCTTTGAACTGGTCTCCTATCAAACGTATATATACAGTAGGATTCAAGAGGGCAATATTTTCAATATGAAGCTAAGATCAAGAACATGGGGACATGACTTCAAACTAAAATCTTAGAAAGTATTAGTTTACTGAAAAAGTAGTTGAAGCTTGGAATATACTTCCAGCAGAGGTAGCGAGTCAGTCAACAGTAAGCGGGTTCAAACATGCTTGGGAAAAACATATACTTGGACAAAAAAGTGAAATAGAAGAAAAAAATTAGGCAGACAGAGCACACAGAGCTAATGACTGCTCAGATGGATTTAGTAAGGCTTGTCAAACGTCAGCATTTGGGGAACGTGTGCAAGGCATGAAGCTTTATCCCAGCATCAGTTCACCAAACACTGTCACTGTACCTTAGAGGGGTTGTAGTCAAGTTGAAGGATTTCTGCTAGCTTTCTAATTAGTGTGTGGGCCAAAAGTAGGTACACATTACTTCGACATTATACATTATGATGACGTCCCTTTCTATTTTGTTTTGTTAGTATGGATTTATCTTGACAACACCTACCCACAGCTTTGGATCGGGCATCGTGGCAGCGTTGACTGCTCACCATGTTAACCCGGCCTGAGACCTATGGATGTCTTTTTTTGGGGCATAGTAAAGGCTAAGGTTTCTGAGAGGAAGCCCCACACAGTGGACAAATTTAAGGAGTTCATCTCACAAACATGGACATGGTTGCCAAACCGTAATTTGTGTGTTACTGTGTGACGCAGTATCTGGGACAGGATACATGAATATTGCAACATTGATGGAGGACATTTAAGAGAATAAACATTGGCACAGTGTCAGGGACAGGTTTAAGGAATGGTGCACCTAAGACACTAAACATGACCCTATTAGTACCGTATACCTACTTTAGGACATACATTATTGTTCCCAATACCATCCCAATACCCCCCCCCCCCCCCCAAAAAAAAATATATATATATACTGTGTAAAAAAAAAGTGCCCCTTCGTGATTTTATTTTTTTTGCATATTTCTCACACTTACTGTAAATGATTCATATCATCAAACACATTTTTTGTATTACACAAAGATAACCTGGGTAAATCCAAGATGCAGTTTTTAAATTATTATTTCATTTATTAAAGGAAAAAAAGTAATTGCCCCCTCCCATGCTGAATCATGAATGAACTGTGATTAACCACAATTTTTTGGAAAGCTGAGTTAAATTTCATTTGCCACACCCAGGCCTGAATACTGCCTGACCTGTTGAATAAAGAAATCACATAAATAGAAGTTGTCTGACAAAGTGAAGCACGCTAACAGATCACAAAAAGCCACACATCATGCCACAATCTAAAAAAAATCAAGAACAGATTAGAAACAAAACATGTAGGAAGTGTTTCAGAGCCATTTCTAAGGCTTTGGAACTTCAGTGAACCACGGGGAGAGCCATTATCCACAAATTTAGATAACTTGAAACAGTAGTAACCTTCCCAGGAGTGACCGGCCTACAAAAATTACTCCAAGAGCATGACGATGACTCATCCAGGAGGTCATAAAAGAACCCAGAACAACATCTAAAAAACTGCAGGCCTCACTTGCCTTAGGTAAAATCAGTGTTCATGATTCAACAATAAGAAAGAGACTGGGCAAAAATGGCATCCATGGGAGAGTTCCAAGGCCAAAGCCACTGCTGACCAAAAAGAGCACAAAGGCTCATTTCACATTTACCAAAGAACATCTTAATTATCCCAAGACTTTTAGGCAAATATTCTGATGAGATAAAAAATTTACTTTTTGGAAAGTGTATGTCCCATTACATCAGGCATAAAATGAATACAGCATTTCATAACAAGAACATCATACCAACAGTCAGACATAGTGGTGATAGTGTAATGGTCTCGGGCTGCTTTGCAGCTTCAGGACCTGGACGAATTACCATAATTGATGGAACCATGAATTTTGAGCTCTACCAGAAAATCCTAAAGAAGAATGTCCGGCCATTAGTTTGTGACCTCAAGCGCACTTGGATTATGCAGCAGGACAATGATCCGAAACATAACAACAAGTACACCTACAAACGCTTCAAACAAAGCAAAATTTAGGTTTTGGAGTGGCCTAGTAAAAGCCTGGGCTTAAATCCAATTGAGATGCTGTTGCATGATCTTACACAGGCCGTTCATGCTGGAAAACTCTCCAATGTGGCTGAATTAAAACAATTCTGCAAAGAAGAGTAGGCCAAAATTGCTCCACAGCAATGTGAAAGACTCATTGTCAGTTATCGCAAACGCTTGATTGCAGTTGTTGTGGTCAAGGATGGCACAACCAATTATAGGGTTTAGGGGGCACTTATTTTTTCACACAAAGCCAGGCAAGTTTGGACAGCTTTTTTGCCTTAATAAATGAAACCATCATTTAAAAACTGCATTTTGTATTTACTCGTGTTATCTTTGTGTAATGATAAAATTAGTTTGATCTGAATAATTTAAGTGTGACAAATATGAAAAAAATTCAAAATCATAAAGGGGGCAAATACTTTTTCACAAAACTGTATATACATATAAAAATGCTAATGAAAAAATAAAATAGAATTCAAATAAATTGCCGTAATACGATTAATGTATACCTACTTTAGTCCACCCTGTAATGGAATAAAGGGGTTGAAACATAGTTTAAGTATACTGTACCAAAGTGTTTGAAAAGTGTCTTGTCTTTTATTTAGCACATAAATCTGAATATTTTTCAGTGTTTTGTTTTCATCAAATTATCCCTGGAAAGCAGTTTGATATGTTGTATTATACAAACACACATATACAGATCCCACAATCCCAGATTTTTGGACCAGAAATAACTATAAGGGGGTGAAAAATGTTCTTGTAATCCTGACAGTGAAGAACAATAACATCTTACCAAACACTTTATGTGTCACATTTGTGCTTTTTCAAGCAGTCTTTAAAATGTAATTACAATTATGTGTTCCTCTTGGCTGCTGATTACATTTTGACTAAAGAATGTCTTCAGTAATGGTTACTATAAATGTTTAGAACTGATGTACAAAATAATTTATTTTTAGCTGAATAGGCCATTGTTTTACCCTATTATAGTATCCACTAGTGGCTGCCAGTCCCAAGAAATCACCAGCATTCTTGACGTGAATATATTGTAGCAAATGTCATCTCACGTACATTTGAAGAAAGCCTGTCCTGAGAAAATACAAGGCTTGCGATTACTGGCCTGTCCTTCTAAAAATATTAGTTGCCTGGTAGTTACGCTGATCCGGTGCCTTTCATTTCATATGTGTTGTTGACCTTTGTATACAAAAAGGGTGAAGTAATATAAGCTGAGTTGAAGTTTTATTGGGATGTGGTGTTGGAACATATTTGGATATTTTATAAATAATTGCTAGGCAGGAAGATCTGTATTTATATACAGTCAGGTCCATAAGTATTGGGACATCGACACAATTCTAATCTTTTTGGCTCTATACACCACCACAATGGATTTTAAATGAAACAAACATGTGCTTTAACTGCAGACTTGCAGCTTTAATTTGAGGGTATTTACATCCAGATCAGGTGAATGGTGTAGGAATTACAACAGTTTGTATATGTGCCTCCCACTTTAAAGGGGTGGTTCCCCCTAAAACAAATTTCTAACAATACATTCGTAAGACCCGTTACACTGCGGGTAGGCTGGCTTTTGTTTTTGTTTTTTAGTACATACCTCGATCTCGCCGTTTCGTCCCTTGGCGGTGGGCGTTCCTAGTTGATTGACGTTTCTCCGACGGGCACATACGTGACGTCACGACTTTCCGAAAGAAGCCGAACGTCGCTGCGCAGGCGCCGTATAGAGCCGACTCTATACGGCGCCTGCGCAATGACGTTCGGCTTCTGTCGGAAAGTCGTGACGCGCAGTATGCGCCCGTCGGAGAAACGTCAATCAACTAGGAACGCCCACCGCCAAGGGACGAAACGGCGAGATCGAGGTATGTACTAAAAAACAAAAACAAAAGCCAGCCTACCCGCAGTGTAACGGGTCTTACGAATGTATTGTTAGAAATTTGTTTTAGGGGGAACCACCGCTTTAAGGGACCAAAAGTAATGGGACAGATTAACAATCATAAATCAAACTTTCATTTTTTAATACTTGATTCCAGAACTGTGAAGGCTTTTTTAGATGTTGTTTGACAAACTCTAATTTGGCCTTCCTGTTTTTGAGGCTCACCAGTGGTTTACATCTTGTGGTGAACCCTCTGTATTCACTCTGGTGAAGTCTTCTCTTGATTGTTGACTTTGACACACATACACCTACCTCCTGGAGAGTGTTCTTGATCTGGCCAACTGTTGTGAAGGGTGTTTTCTTCACCAGGGAAAGAATTATTCGGTCATCCACCACAGTTGTTTTCCGTGGTTTTTCGGGTCTTTTGGTGTTGCTGAGCTCACCGGTGCGTTTTTTCTTTTTAACCACTTCATTACTGGGCACTTAAACCCCCTTCCTGCCCAGACCAATTTTTAGCTTTCATAGCTGACGCATTTTGAATGACAATTGCGCGGTCATACAACACTGTACCCAAATTATATTGTTATAATTTTTTTCCCACAAATAGAGCTTTCTTTTGGTGGTATTTGATCACCTCTGCGATTTTAATTTTTTGCGCTATAAACATAAAAAAACTGAAAATCTTGAAAAAAAAGCACAATATTTTTTACTTTTTGTTATATTAATATCCCAATTTTTAAAAAAAAAAAAAATTTCACTCGGTTTAGGTCGATACGTATTCTTCTACATATTTTTGTTAAAAAAAATCGCAATAAGCGTAAATTGATTGGTTTGCGCAAAAGTTATAGCTCCTACAAAATAGGGGATAGATTTATGATATTTTTTTATTTATTTTTTTACTAGTAATGGCGGCGATTTGCGATTTTTTTGTCAGGCCTGAGATATTGCGGCGGACATATCGGACACTTTTGACACAATTTTGGGACCATTCACATTTATACAGCGATCAGTGCTATAAAAATGCACTAATTACTGTATAAATGTGACTAGTTAACACTAGGGGGTGAGGAAAGGGTTAAATGTATTCCCTGGGTGTGTTCTTACTGCGTGGGGGGAGGGGACTGACTGGGGGAGGTGACCGATGCTGTGTCCCTATGTAAAGGGACACAGATCGGTCTCCTCTCTCCCTGACAGCACGTGGAGCTCTGTGTTTACACACAGAGCTCCACGTCCCTGCTGTCACCGACGATCGCGGGTGTCTGGCGGACATCACGGCCGCCAGGCACTCGCATCGGCTCCCGAGCAAAACGCCGGGCACGTTGTTTCCCCGCTGCACGCCCCCAGCGGCGCGCACAGGGAATGACAACAATAGGACGTCTAAAGACGTCCACTCGGCACTTGAGAGCCGCGCTGTGGAAGTCTTTCTCCCATAGCGCAGATCCCAAGTGGTTAAAGCGGAGGTTCACCCGAAAATCAACTTTCTGTCACTAGATCCAGCATACTGCTGACATCTGCAGTATGCTTGATTTTTTTTTTTTTTTGTACTTATCCTTGTAGCCGTATTTCTTCTCCGGGAATAGGCGTTCCTAAATCAAGCACAGTTGATTGACGGGCTTGATAAGCGCGTCACGCCATCCGCCATCCGACGTGATTCTCCGCTGCTTACGGCGCCTGCGCCTGCCGTGTAGAGCTGACTGCGCAGGCGCCGTAAATTGCCGAGAGTCACGTCGGCTATTTCCGGATGGTGTGACACGCTATCCAAGCCCGTCAATCAACTGCGCTTTATTTAGGAACGCCTATACCCGGAAGGATACGCCGCTCCGTGCAGGAGAAGAAATACGGCTAAAATGATAAGTACAAAAAAAATAAAAAATAATCCAGCATACTGCAGATGTCAGCAGTATGCTGGATCTAGTGACAGAAAGTTAATTTTTGGGTGAACCACCGCTTTAAGGATGTTCCAAACAGTTGTTTTGGCCACGCCTAATGTTTTTGCTATCTCTCTGATGGGTTTGTTTTGTTTTTTTCAGCCTAAAGATGGCTTGCTTCACTGATAGTGACAGCCCTTTGGATCTCATATTGAGAGTTGACAGCAACAGATTCCAAATGCAAATAGCACACTTGAAATTAACTCTCGACCTTTTATCTGCTCTTTGTAAATGGGATAATGAGGGAATAACACACACCTGGATATGGAACAGCTGAGCAGGCAATTGTCCCATTACTTTTGGTCCCTTAACCCCCCTGGCGGTATTCCTGAGTTTGGCTCGGGGTAAGATTTTTGTACCAAAAGCGGTATCCCCGAGCCAGACTCAGGCTCACCTCGCAGCAGCCACAGACAAAGTTACTTACCTTGTCCCTGGATCCTGCAATGCCTCCCCGCTGTGTGAGCGAGCGGGTCCTCGCTCGATTCACACAGCGTCCCTGTGTGCCGCCGATCTCCGTTCCCTGCGACGTTACGACGCACGGGGTGGAGAACGGCGCCAAATTTAAAAAAGTAAATAAACACATTACATACAGTATACTGTAATCTTATAGATTACAGTACTGTATGCAAAAAATACACCCCCCCCCTTTGTCCCTAGTGGTCTGCCCAGTGTTCTGCATGTACTTTTATAAAATAAAAACTGTTCTTTCTGCCTGCAAACTGTAGATTGTCCATAGCAATCAAATGTGTCCCTTTATGTCAAAAGTGGTTTTAGAGCAGCTAGAAAACAGCGATAATAAATTATAATCACTTGCAGAATTGAGCGATATCGATTTGTGGGGAAATTCGTCATAAAAAATAAAAGTAATGACAGCGACAATTCTGATTTTGAGTTGATTACATTATTGAATAATTTTTATTATAATTATATTATTATTTGTTATAATTATTTATAATTATTTATTATATTATAATTTATGATTTTGTTTTTCAAACTTTTTCATACACGGGATGCCTACTAGACTCTTGTTTGGACAGATTTAAGTGAGTTATTCATAAGGATTACAGGCCTACAATGTAAAACACCAAATTTCCTTGCAAAATAATGGTACCGCTTTCAGCACCTAAAATCTGAAATAATCATACCGCCAGGGAGGTTAAAAAGTGGGAGGCACATATACAAACTGTTGTAATTCCTACACTGTTCACCTGATTTGGATGTAAATACCCCCAAATTAAAGCTGAAAATCTGCAGTTAAAGCACATCTTGTTTGTTTCATTTCAAATCCATTGTGGTGGTGTAGAGAGGCAAAAAGATTAGAATTGTGTTGATGTCAGAATATTTATGGACCTGACTGTATTTGTTTATGGTTTGAGTTTCACTTATTAGTCCGTTTGCGGATGAAAAGGGGACATACATTGGTCCCTATGAGATTGCGGGTGTCAGCGGATGAACATCCGCTGACACCCGTAATCGTCCTCCTCCGCAAAGATCCGATTTTGCAGACGGAAGAAAACCCTATTTTTTCTTCCTTCTGCAGAGCGGATCGGATGAACACGGACATACGGTCCGTGTTCATCCGATCCCCCCATAGGGGAGAGCGGAGAAAAGACAAGGCTCAACGGGGATCAACGGAGTGATCCCCGCTGAGCTTACGGAGCATACGGAGGCGGATTACTGATCCGCCCTGTGTAAAAGCGGCGTAAAAGCGGCTTAAGGCTGCATTCACACATAGGCGTTTTGAATTGCAGTTCTGCCCGTGATTTCAAAATGCCCAGATGTTAATGACAAAGCGCACAACGCACATTTCAGACACCATTTAATTAAATGGCACCTAAAAATGCGGTGTAGTTCTACCACGATTGTCATGCAATCGTGGCAAACACCATCACGTGAAGCATGTTGCCCAAAAGAAGCATCTGAACTTTTTTTGGGCAACAAGCTTCATGCGACGTGGTTTGCCACGATTTAAGACAGTCGCAGCAGAACCACACTGCGTTTGTAGGTGCCATTAGAATGAACGGCATCTAAAATGTGCATTGTGTGATTTGTCATTCACACCTGGGCGTTTTGAAATTGCAGGCAGAATTGTGGCTATTCTCCCGCGATTCAAAACGCCCATGTGTAAAACACACAACAGATGTTTCTAAGGCCCCTTTCCCCTGTCTGGCCCATTCAGCATAGGATGTTTTTATAAACATTAGTGAATATTATCCCTGTATTGCTGTAAAAACCCAGGGGTAATCAATACCACCCTGTTCATGAAGGGGTAAAATCTTCCAGCGCTTAAAGTGTAAGTGAAGTTCTACACATTGGGGCAAATCCACAAAAACGTAGCCTTACTTAACTTTTACCATTTAAGTTACACTGGCGGAAAATTTCTACCTAAGTGCCCGATCCACAAAGCACTTACCTAGAAATTTTCGGCCATGTAACTTAAATGTCTCCGGCGCAAGGCGGTCCTCTTCTGCAGGGGGCGATGACAATTTAAATGAGGCGCGCTCCCGCACCGGCCGTACTGCGCATGCTCGTGACGTCATTTTCCCGACGGGCAGCGCGCAAAATTACGTTACGCCGGGCTTTGTGGATTGCGACGGGACAATAAAGTTGCGTCGGGTAAAAAAAAAGTTACGCGACGAAAAATAAAATTCAAATTTTAAAAAAAATAGCGGCGATCGAAAAAAAGGTCTGTTTTTACAAGGTGTAACTAGTTTACACTTTGTAAAAGCATCCCTAATTTTACGTATGCAAACGTAAACTTACGCAGAAAAAACAAAGCTGAAAAGCTTTGTGGATCTCCGTAAGTCCTCATTTGCATACGCAAAGCGGCATTTCAACGCGAAATGCCCCCAGCGGCGGATGCGGTACTGCATCCTAAGATCTGACAGTGTAAGTGTCTTACAGATGTCGGATCTTCTGCCTATCTTTGGAAAACTGCTTCTGAGGATCAGTTCCAAAGATAGGCACAGGGATACGCAGGCTGAACAGCAGTTCCGCCTGCGTATCCCTTTTGAGGATTTGGCCCATTACTTTTACCTATAGATAAGCCTATAATAAGGCTTACCTATAGGTAGTGTAAATATCTCCTAAACGTGCGCCATTTAGGAGATATTTACATTACATGCAGCCGGTGATGTCACTGGCGCATGCCCTCTGAAGGAGCGGCTAGCTGTGCCATTCCTTCTGAGCCCTGTGTCTTAATCGGTCTGGGAACCCGGAAGCAAGACGGGTGAAGATGGGAGCCCGCTGTAGTTCTGAGATCTCGGCGCTGGGAGGGCTTTGTTTTAAGGTAAGTTTAACATAATTTGCTAGTATGTGATGCATACTAGCATATTATGCCTTTACCTTACAGGGTTAAAAAAATATATATATTTAGTAAAAGGGTCAGCTAGTGTAATTGTGTTTTAGGTAGGATAAGAAAAAGCAAAATGCACACTAATGTTTCCGAGCTCTATTATGGATACAAACAACATATAACATGCACATACTCCTAGGTGAATTTGTTTTGTGTTGTTTTTTGGTAGTAGGTCATGGTAACGGCAAAAAATACACAGAATAAAATACTATTTTGGGTCAATAATAAAAAATCAGGAGATATCCGTTACCATTTACCATCAAATGAAGGCCAAATGTCCTGAAAAACAAGGTATAGTTTTCCTGGACACATTAAGTCAGTACAGTTTTAATAACCAGAAAGTTGGGTTCCAGCTTTAAGATTTGTTTTACTTTCATCATGAAGGGATTAAAATTACATTTTGTACCCATTGTAACAATACATACAATAGGTCGAGACAAAAAATCTATTGTAATGATAAAGGTCAATTTTTTATGGCACATTAATTTTTTTTTTTTTCAAGTTGCTTTGTTTGTTCGGAGAATACAGGACATCCCTTATAATACTACATTTGTTATTTATAGAACTGAACTTGTTTTACAACGTACTATTTTTGCTTCATATCTGGAAGCATGCATTGACCGAAAATTATGCATAAAATAAGACTTCTCCTGTACATGTAACATGTACCTTTCACATATTCTCCATACAGGTTACCATCAGTCAATCCAACATGAAAACAAATCTTGACTAAGGCTGGCTTCATAAATATGTGGTGTGGGGCAGCGGTTAGGAATTGCACCACATTCCTATTCAAAACACATGCAATGTCTGTGCAGTGCCATTTAAGCCATTCATTTGTATAGCTCAAATCGCACCAAGTCCTCGCAAAAAAGATGCAGGACCTTTTTTCCCATGCTGGAATTAGATCACATGGGTGTTCACACCTATGCGATCCGATCCTGTCAATCTCACTGCGTTTTGCAAACCACTTTGGGTGGCTTTAACATTCACACTCCCTGCGGTTCACATGAACGCTGTGCCACTTCAGTGCGGGAAAGGCCCAGGATTTGCAGCGTTTATCTCACAGCGTATATGTGAACAGAGCCTAACTGAAAAGTTTCTTCATGAGTCCTTTGAGTCTGCATCATTTTTTTTCTACTGGTCAGATAATATTTTCTCAGAAGTATCTATGAGAGGCAGAGCTGTTATTATCTTCCATGCACCACAAAATCTGATTTCCTCAAAGTAATCATTACTAACAAGCTTTACCAACTTAATAATAACATGACCGCACTAAAATAAAAAAAAACTGCACTAAACTTTCCATGAAAGATTTTTTTCCTTGCCTTTAAAGCTGAAGATTAGGTATGGCAATGTTTACATAGTTACATTGGTCCAGCTTGGGACAATGTAGGTACGATATGTGTGTGCCGTACCTTACTAATGAGCTTCACCTCATTCGTGAATGAGGGGAAGCTCTCCTAGCATCCTTCATGCAAATATGTGCAAGCAAAAAAAATGCTAACGCTGTTTTTTATTTTCCTTGCATGTAATTTAGTATTCTTTGCAAATTGAAATTTCACAACATTCATGAAGCTGTGGGTAAAATTTCCTTGCAAAGTGCAACTTCTCTTGCAAAATCGACCCCCTATGGCCTCGTACACACGACCGTTTTCCTCGACAGAATCCATCAAGAAACTTGGTGGCAGAGCTTTTTTGCCGAGGAAAACGGTCGTGTGTATGTTTTTCGTCGAGAAAACTGACGTGGAACTCAATGAGAAAAAAAGAGAACAAGTTCTCTTTTTCTTCGTCGGGAGTCTCAATTTCCTCGTTGTGTTTCTAGTCGGGCTGGTTTACGACGAGAAACACGTTTGTGTGTATGCTTAGAAACTCGCGCATGCGCAGAATAAAGTATGAGACGGGAGCGCACCTTCGGTAAAAGTAGCGTTCGTAATGGAGATAGTACATTTGTCATGCTTTAACAGACTGAAAAGCGCGAATCGTCTCATACCAAAGTTTTACTTAACACGCAGTAACATGAGATTAGCAAAAGCAGCCCCTAGGGTTGTGCCAGTGGAATCGAACTTCCCCTTTATAGTGCTGTCGTACGTGTTGTACGTCACCGCGTTTGAGAACGACGAGATTTTGTCTTGACAGTGTGTACGCAAAGAAAGCTTGTCAAGATTCTCGACAAGCCTGACAAGGAACTCGTCGAGGAAAACAATGTTTCATTTACGAGTTCCTCGGTCGTGTGTACGAGGCTTTAGAGTCAAAACCTCTGCTACTGAATTATAAAATCACCATGGGAAAGTGTTTTAGTCCTGTGACCTCCAACCTAATCAATCATTGATTAGGTGAGGTTCACTGGGTTATCCTGCTCTCCCAACCAACAAAAATTGCCAACAAGGCCTATGCTGCAATTCGTAACGGAAGATAGGAAAGGGAACAAAGGGAGACAAGGGAAGCCCTCCTTTATATTGACACAATAAGAAGAAATATTAAGATGCACTCACATGGTTCCAGTGAACAACACACCTGTCACAGTTAAAATAGAGCCAGTGTGATCCCATCCACTCTGCTGAACGGTTGCTCCAGGATGTGCTGCTGCCTGGAGCCAAGGGCTGCTGTGGGAGTGGGATAGAGACACTCAAGCACTGAAGCCTGTGGTGGTGCGGTGTGGAACTGAGGTAGCTGTAAGCGCTGGACCAAAGTGCCAAGGGGGTCATGGAACACAAGTCCATGTACTCCGAGTTGCTATAAATTATAAAATCAGCATTAGAGTAAACTGTCAACCATATTATTTACAGCTATCTAAGATCAGCTACCTACTATTGTTTTTAAAAGATATAAACTCATGTTACATCTAGATACTTAGCATTTCCATGACTCCCTAGCTCCCTCTTGTCCTTACTGACCAGTAGTGATGAGCTTGGACTCACTCCAAACCAGGTGCTGTCCAAACGCAGAGATTAGCTGTCATTGCTAGGCAGGAGATTTAGCACCTGCATCTAATGTATACAAAGAATCACATAGTGTCAGGAATCAACAGCAGGGATGGCCAGATATGCATGGCTACACTCAGGAGACTGACACCAGATCATATACATTTAAAATAAGATTTATTTACAGTGAAAAAAAGCCATCCAAACACCAGCAAACAGAAAACACAGCAAACGTGAAGATATAAGTGAACTATAACCAACTGACAAAAATACCTAACAAACAGCCTACCTTGTAACAGAAAGCCTAACTAGCAACTAACTATATACAATATTTACAAAATGGGAAACAGAACAACAGGGCAATACTAGAGATGCAAGGAAGGGAGGAACCAGGAATGGAATCAGGAACAAGAGAAACAGCTACAAGGTAGAAGGGTACAAGACAGGAGTAAGAAATGAGGCTCAGGATGAATAAGCAAACAAGTCTCTGGCTATCAGGCAAAATACTAAACCACAAATGAACGGCAGAAGAGGAACTAAATACTCTCCCAACAGCCAACATAAGGTGGAGAATGATCTCCGGGATCTGCTGGCTGCTGGGAGACACCCTCTGGTGAACACTGGAACTACAACTGTCCACCCAGGAAACCACAGTACCACCAGCAGGTGATCCAGGTCCTGCCACATTACCATATTAGATCAATGACATTAACCTAATAGGGCCATATACCCATAATTGGTAAGTGATGTCATGAGCATCCCTGCTCTTTGTGTACGTCAGCTGCAGTATGAGAAATCTCCTGTCCAGCATTGATAGCTACCTTTCAAGTTCAGATGAACTTGGGTTCAAACCAAATCCAAGCCAAGAGCTTGGGTTTGCAAGAGCTCCTAACTCCTGGCAACAGTTAGATCTCTAACAGGATCTGGCACCTGTGCCTTGCATTAGGCACTTTGCCAATCCCTCAAGACAACCTGAAGGCATTAGGTGTGGCCAAAAGGTTAAGAAACCAGATTTTGGAACAAATTTAACAGGAGAACCATGGAGCTCTAAAGAACTTGGCTTTGTGAATTGGCTGCAGATCAACCAACCCACAATCCTCTTCTGACATTCTTCAAAGGCTCCTGGCAAATAATTAGGAGTAAATGACCATAGAGCTATCCCCTAAAAATTTACATAAACAAATAGAAAATATGTTTTGGCACCCCTTTTTGCTCATCATAATAGTATAATAGTATAATCAGAATAGCAATGACTTAACAAAATTCTGCCTGTAATAAAATGTGTACAGAAGTCAACAACTCATTTCAAGAAATGTTTTAAGTAACCTAAATTGCTATGTAGAGAGTGCAGTGGTTAACTAGTTGACCATATGTTACAATGTGGAAAATGACCTTGCCAGTACAACATGCATCTAAAAAAGAGATTATATGTTAAAAAAGCCATTTCAAACATATTACAAGCATTTCAGCTGCCATTACGTGGGATGGCCTGCAACTTTGAGGGTTAACTCTTATAATTTTAACGACTGCAGAAATTACTGCTGTTCTCCCCATGCTTTCAACCACATTTTCTGAGGCACATCAGTTTAATTTGAATTTTGCAACCACACATAATCAACAAGGCTTAAACATTTCTGCGCTTGTGCCAGCCCAAGCTGTCCAGAACCATGTTTCTCAGAAATATTTTTCCAGTGGTCTCTAGTTTAACCACAAATACATCAGGGGTCAATGTGAGCCCAGCATAACCACAATATGGCAGCGTGGGAGAACGTTGGGTTGGCAGCCCACAGTTGTCCACTGAGAGTGCCAGTGAGTGTTGTGTGATTGCTGGTGCCTCTAAGTGACCGCAGGTGATAGTTTGTAGTGCAGTTTAGATACACAAGGAAAAATGCTAAAAAACAATAACAACATTTTGTATGCCTAAGATACAATGTTATTTTATCAGCCCTATATGTATACAACTAAAGATTCACATAAGGGTACGTTATTGCCTAAATAATATCTATAACAAAATAGGCTTTCTAATTTAAAAGTAATAGGGAATAGACAATACTATATAGAATTTGGTGACATATTGGGGTTGATTTACTAAAACTGGAGTGCAAAATTTGGTGCAGCTTTGCATAGAAACCAATCAGTTTCCATTTTTTTTCTGAACTTCCATAAGGACATTTAAACTAAAATCTAACTGTGTATGGCCAGTTTCATTGGGATGGCCTTGATGACATACAGGATCACTTTTCAGTCCCAGAATTACTGCTATAAAAATTGGCCACACAATAACGTAGTTACTTTTAGCTCCTTTTGTAGCAGACTCTGTATCTGGTTAGCTTCTGACAGAGCTGAATTACAGTACTCAAAGATATCATGTATCATAAACATAACATATACAAATGTGCTTAGATTCATGTATAATATGCTTTCCGAGGGATTTTTGGATTTACGAGATTAAATAAGGAAAGAACACCATTCAACAAGAGCTCAAAGTTTTAAAGCTTACAATGCTAAACCACTACATCCAATAATCAACACAAAAGAATAAACTGTTCTCCTTTACTTTATAGACCACCAAGAACAGAATGAATATATGAACTGTGTTGGATCAAACGCTTCCTGTACTTCTTTACTAATAGATCCAATGGGGTTAATTTACTAAAACTGGAGCTTGCAAAATCTGGTGCAGCTCTGCATAGAAATCAATCAGCTTCTTTTTTTTTGGCAAAGCTTAAAGCGGAGCTCCACCCTAAAGTGGAACTTCCGCTCATCGGAACCCTCCCCCCCTCCGGTGCAGATACCTGCCAAAGAGTATTTGCACCCACTTCCGAGAGTCCTCACTGCAGAGAGTCTGTGGGTAGTGCGTCACTTCCCGCCCCCACCTGTTGTGTTCTGGGAAACACTCGGCTCCCAGAACACAACGGGGACATAGTGAGGACAGCGCTGCGTGACTCAAGCATGCACCGTAGGGAATTGGGCAGTGAAGCAGGAGCGCTTCACTTCCTGATTCCCTCACCGAGGATGGCGGTGGGGGAAGCAGAGTGACGAGCGATCTCTCATCCTCTGCTGCTGACGGCGCTGGACTCCAGGACAGGTAAGTGTCCTAATATTAAAAGTCAGTAGCTGCTGGCTTTTAAGATTTTTTTTTCTGCAGGAAATCTGCTTTAAAGGGGTTGTAAACCCTTGTGTTTTTTCACCTTAATGCATCCTATGCATTAAGGTGAAAAAACATCTTGCAGTGACCGGCAAGACTTACCTGAATCCAGAATTTCCCTCAGCAGGGACTCGCCGTCCCGCTCTCCATGGGGTTTTCGGCTCTTGATTGGATAGATTGATAGCAGCACAGCCATTGGCTCCCGCTTCTGTCAATCAAATCCAATGACACCGGGGCGGGACGAGTCATACATTGGATGCCGATTGAATGACTCTGAAGCACAAGCACAAGGTAACCCCTTGGGAGATCGGCTTCTAACTTCAGCGTGTTCAGTTAAAGAGGAACTTCAGTAATTCTTTCAACTTTCCATCTATTAAATCTTCTGCTCTTCTCTTTCTGCCAGTAAATACCTTAAACAGCCCACTTCCTTTTTGTTGTCTGGTAGAAAGCCTAGGCTTATGACATCATGCACAGCTCTCTCTCTCACTCTTTTGAGAGTTTGCCAGGAAGGGATGGGGCATGAGTCATAAGAGGGCCAATGAGAGCTGCAGAGCTGGATGCATGCCTCTGTGTGTCTGTGTAAATCCAGGAAGTGAACAGGCACCAGCTTCAGCTGCCCACAGTTAAAATGGTTGCAGCCAGACTTAGTGGAGGGAGATTTCTACAGCATGTTTGGCAAGTACAGAATTACAGTATATGTAAAATAATATGCAAAGTGGTTTGAGGGAAGCTTCAGAATGGCAAAGATGTTTTTTTGCAAACTATGTGAGAAGACTGCAGTTCCTAATTAGGCTCTGCCCAAAAAAAAACCCTGGAAGCTGATTGATTTCTATGCAGAGCTGCACCAGATTTTGCACGCTCCAATTTCAGTAAATCAACCCCAGTGGATCTATTAGTAAAGAAGTACAGGAAGCGGATGATCCAAAACAGTTCATATATTCATTCTGTTCTTGGTGGTCTATAAAGTAAAGGAGAACAGTTTATTCTTTTGTGTTGATTATTGGATGTCCTTGTCAGTTTAGTGGTTTAGCATTGTAAGCTTAAAAAACTTTGAGCTCTTGTTGAATGGTGTTCTCTCCTTATTTAATCTCACAAATCCCAAATGGTTTCTATAAAGAGCTGCACCAAATGTTGAAATCCTCAGTTTTAGTAAATGAACTCCATAGTGTCTCTCCACAGCTCTCTGCCTATATGCCTGGTTCCTAACTTCTTTATAAAAAAAAATTTGTGTTTAGTTTTCATGTAACTGCAGATAGGACATTTTACCCTAAAGCATTTTGGCTAAAGTCATTAAACAATTGCTCTGTTTAATCCTTTCCTGACCAGCTCTGGCATCCCTGTAAGTGCCTGGAGAGCAGGATGGACTTTCTGATCCTGAGATCACTGCGATTGGCTGTCAGAGAGGTCACATGACCAGGAGCCCATTCCGCTAGCTCCCGATCACAACAAGAGGCTGAGAGCTGTCTATAGCAGCTCAGACACAGTGCTGGGGGCGTGCATCAAGCGCACTCTTAGCACAGAATCCTCGGCCGTCCATGAACCATGTGTGTGGCACGTGGTCATTAATGCTCACCCACTTTGTTGCCGCTCATATGCAATACATTGGCACCAAGACATTAAAGAACTTGCAGTAATAATAAGGGAAATATAAAAAAAAGACAAACATGTTATACTTACCTGCTCTGTGTAGCGATTTTGCAAAGAGCCCCGATCCGCCACTTCTCGGGGTCCCCTGCCGGCGCTCCCGACCCCTCCCTCCTGCTGAGTGCCCCCAGAGCAAGGAGCTTGCAATTCACACACAGGGCCTCGGCTTTGCCCCACCTCCTCTTTCTCCTCATTGGCTCACTGGCTGTCTTAGCCAATGAGGAGGCAGAAACCCAGCAGGGTCGAGGCTTCCATAAGAGAAAGATCAGGCTCGAGGGGGGGGGGGGGGGTGCTGCACAGAGACGTTTTTTACCTTTATGCATCGTATACATGAAAGTAAAAGAACATTGAGCCTTTAGAACCACAAGATGACCATTGTGAGTTTAGATTTTAGAAGACTTTTATCGTTTCCTTTTTTGCTCTCTATGGAACTGTCCAGGAAATAACCTAGCCTCATATTACTAAATAATTTCAGCAGTAGAACAACTTCTGCTATGATTTAAAAGTTTTCCAGATGAAAAAAAGATAAATTATATAAATTATTAAGCTATTATTTTGCTTATTTTCGTCCAAATCCTATCCAGCAGTTGGATTTCCCACAGAATCTGTGTAACCAGCTATCAGACTGAGGGCGAGAGTTAGGGACTCAGGCCATGTATGTGATTTTTTAAACCACAAATGTTCCCTAAGGCCTTGTTAAGTGAGTAGGGTTGTTATTTACATATTTGCTTCTTTTAAAAAGCTGGAATTAAGAAAAGCCCGTATCCAAATGACATCAATATTAACACCTTCTAAATTCTGTGAATAATCCCAAGTACTGTATTTACCATCCTGTAGCAATTACAACTGTAAATTCATTTATGTTTTTGTTAGTGGCCATGGACTGTGGAAATCTAAATTTTAATTTTAAAGGCAGGCAGAGTTGTTTGTACAATCCCAAAGGCAGAGAAGAAATGCGTAGATTGTTTTTGTTGTAACATTATTTTTTCACATTTAGATTTTTCTATCGAGCAATGAAACTGCTAATACACACATCTTTGTGCACATTGCATTGCAGAACTACATTTTTTAAATGCAAACACCTTGAAATTTTATGTTAAAAATTGTGCATGCAAGATGCCGCCATGTCAGAGCATATCACTACACAGAACGATAATGCTCATCCCAGACCCACCATGTGTCCTCCCTTCTCATTTGATGGACAGCAACATTTAGTGCCCGTTCACACTACCGCGACTTGGGATCTGACTTGTGTCACCCCAAGTCGCGTGACATTAGAAATTACATTAAAGTGAATGAGAATGAGAGTCGTCTTAATGCACACTACTAAAGTCTCTCCGACTTCAGAAAAGGTTCCTGTACTACTTCAAGGCGACTTGTACCCATTGATTTCAATAGAAGTTGCATCCAAAGTCAGATCAGTGTCTTAAAGCGGGGGTTCACCCTATCGACGAAAAAAATTTTTTTTTTTCTTTTACCATAAAATCAGGCATTGTAGCGCGAGCTACAGTATGCCTGTCCCGAATTTTTTACCCCCGTACTCACCTTGTACGCGTAGATCGAAGATACCGGGGAATGGGCGTGCCTATGGAGACGGAGGATGATTGACGGCCGGCTCTGGCGCGTCACGCTTCTCCGGAAATAGCCGAAATAGGCTTGGTCTTCACGACGCGTGCGCATAGCCTGTGCGCAGGCGCCGTGAAGAGCCGAGACCTACTCCGGCTGTCTTCGCAGAGAGTGACGTGCCAGGGCCGGCCGTCAATCATCCTCCCTCTCCATAGGCACGCCCATTCCCCGCGGGAGCCGAAAAATACGATCTCCGATTACAAGGTGAGTCCGGGGTTAAAAAAATCGGGACAGGCATACTGTAGCTCGCGCTACAATGCCTGTCTCGATGGTAAAATCGTGTCGGGGGGGGTGAACTACCGCTTTAACTGAAGCAACTTTACAGTAAGAGAAAATTGTTTTCTCAGGCTAACCCCTCCCTCCCACAGAGCTGATTATTGTTCTGTCCTGGAGGCGACTTGACGTTGCCTCCAAGTTGCCTCAAGTTGCCTCACAAAGTCGTGCCGACTTTCATGTCGCTGTAGTGTGAACCGGCACTAAGTAAGTCAAGTAACAAGCTAATAAAAAAAGTAGAAGAGAGAAAGGATTAGGGTGGGGATCAAACGGCCCTGTTGCGCGCTTGGTTCGTACAGAGAACTTCCTGTGAATGGAACATTACATCACTTCCCTCAAACAATAGTATCACCATTATCACCTCCATGTGATGCTTAGCCGATGTAATGGAACATTCTCAAAAATATGGATAAGGAAATATGGAAAAGGATTTGACAGATTTGTAAGTTTGCATGCCTGCGCAATCTTGACTTGGAGATCCAGAGTCCGTGAATTAAAAAAAAAACTTTCTGCTTACTTTAATATTTTTTTCTGGGGTGATATGTATTTATATTATGTAAAATACGGAAAAAAAAGAGGATAAACCTGGACCCAAAAGCAACAAGAAGCCTGTAATGTGTAAACCTGGCCAGTGGGGAAGCAGTATAACGGAGTTGTAAAGGCAGAAGGTTTTTTATCTTAATGGATTCTATGCATTAAGATAAAACACTTTCTGTGTGTAGCAGCCCCCCAGCACCCACCAATTACCTACCTGAGCCCCATCCCCTTACAGCGATGGCCACGATCCCTTCAGCCATCCAGGACACTCCTCCTGATCGGCTGAGATAGAACAGCAGCGCCATTGGCTCCCACCGCTGTCAATAAAAATCAGTCAGCCAATCAGGGGGGGGGGGGGCAGGTCAGGGCTCTGTGTCTGAATGGATACACAGAGCTCTGACTTGGCTTGGTTGCCCCCTGTAGAAAGCTGCTGAGAGGCACTCAATAGGAGGAAGGGGCCAGGAGCAGCAAACAGGAACCCGAGAAGATGAGGATCCAACAAGCCTTTACAATAACTTACGGCTGGGTTCACACCAGTCAGGTGCGAATTCCAGCTCCGTTTTCCCTGCAAAGAGAAAAATCAGTTTGTTCAGCGTTTCACGTCAGTTTTTGATCAGGTCAGGGTTGCATCAGTATCAGGTCAGGTTTACATCAGGATTTTATCCTGTTCACAACGGAACACATCTGTGAATCAGATGCATGCCCATAGAAGATAATGGGCCTGAATTCGCACCTGAGCCGGACCACACTGCATAAAAAACGCACACGTTTTTTGTGCAATGCTTAGCGCGAATGCACCACAGATATGTGAACCAGCCTCATTAAAATTAATGTATTTTGAAATGTCCTGCAAATTGGATGCGGTGTAAGTCGCATCCAATTTGTATAGGTGTGAACCCAGCCTAAAGTTTACGTTCAGGCTGGGTTCACACTTTTGCGAATTGGATGTGGCTTACATCGTATCCAATTTGCAGGACATTTCAAAATATATTCATTTTATTTGAGGTTAGTTCACATATCTACGGTGCATTCGTAGTCCACATATTTTTAGCGTCCTGCCAATGCATCGCTCCAGTGTGAAAGCACTCTGGCTTTCACACTGGAATGAGAGGAGAGGTGTTTTACAGGCACTTTGCAGGCGCTATTTTTAGCGCTATAGTGCCTGTAAGCGCCTCAATGTGAAAGTAGCCTTAGGCTACTTTCACATTGCATCACCCGGCCGTTAGCACTAAACCACCGCCCGTTTTTGAGGCGCTTTTGCTGTGCTTTCTGCCAAAGAAGGGGTTAAAAGTGCCTGTGTTGCGGTGCTTTGAAAGCGCTGCCCATTCATTTCAATGGGCAGGGCTTTTGGGAGCGCTCCAAAACCGCCCCAAAAGATGTTGCTTGCAGGACTTTTCCTAACGTCCCGGAAGAGCACCACCCGAGTGTGAAATGAACGGGAGGTGATTTTTCAACCGTTATTTAGAGACTATTTCTAGTGCTAAAACGCCTGAAAACCAACTCAGTGTGAAACTGGCCTTACTGCTGTTCAAGAGCTCTTTAAAAAAATGTCAGCCTCCAGCAAGAAGAAACGAGGACAATTTTGGCGGCAAATTACAGCACACACTAATTTTGGTAGCATATTTATTAATGTGGAATGTATGTTTCTTGCTAAAGAACTTTTTTTTTTAATCAAGTTGTTTTGGGTAAAGTCCCATTTTAAGTAAAACTGTTTTAACTGGTCATCTAAGCCTACATACCGTATTTATAGGGGTATTGCGCGCTCCGGCGTATAGCGCGCACCCCTAATGTAGACCCGAAATTCCTGTAAAAAAACATTTTATTACTTACAGTTTTGGTGTCTTGCCCGGCGTCCATCGGCGGCCTTGTCCGGTCCGGTGTCCGTCTGCGGCCTCGGTGGTGTCCTCCCGGCTTCTCCCGCGCTGTCTCCGAGTGGAATCCCCGCTTCCCGTGCTCAGTTTGAACGTCTCCGCCGACATATACCGAGCGCAGTACACTCGGGCACGTTCGGCCATATACCCGCGTGTACTGCGCTCGGTATATGTCGGTGGAGGCGTTCAAACTGAGCGCGGGAATCGGGTATCGGTGTATATCGTGCACCCACGAAAAAAGTCCGTGGTATACGCCGTAAAATACGATAATCATTTAACCTTTGCAGTGTTGGTGCATTCCCACTGCAAAGGAACATTTTTTCTTTCCCTGCAGGTTGGTTTTAAATGGTTCAATCTAAGTTTGTGTCACACTGATTTAGCAAACCAATGGCTGACAGCATCATGTGCCTATTACATAAAAAAATAAGCTGCAAAGGCTGCGGCCGTTTGTGTATGTGATTGCACTTGCTTCAAATATTAATTGACTTGGTTACTTTAATGTCCTTGTTGTTGACCTGGGAGTTCATTTATATGAATAATAATGATATGATTCTTTTGCTCTAGATCTTGATGAATGTGCCACTATCCCGGGGATCTGTGAAGCCGGTGAATGTGCTAATACAGTGGGCAGTTACTTTTGCAAGTGCCCATCAGGATTTTTTACATCAGCAGATGGCTCAAGATGCATAGGTAAACTTCCCAAAGTCTATACAGTATAAAGTATATAACTGTACACTCATATACAGTAAAAGACGCTTATGTCTGAGCCTAGTCAGGTGACATTCTATTGTTCTTTGCACTAGATGTTCGTCCTGGGTATTGTTTTACTTCGTTATCCAATGGCCGTTGCACCAATCAGCTCCCCCAACTGCTACCTAAGATGCAATGTTGCTGTGATACTGGAAGATGTTGGTCTACAGCTGCAACAACACCACCCGAAGTATGCCCTTTCCGTGGGACAGGTGAGCCAGTATTTTTGTAATTCTTTATTTAGACGTTGTACATTTACAAAAGATTATGCCAGTACTACAATAAACAATAAATGTGAGCAGGAGCTCCACAAAGAACCAGCGAAAGCTCTTAAGAGCACAACCTAACAGTGATTATCTAGTAACAGTGAACTCTAGACAAGGAATATAATGTATAGGTAGAAAACTGGTAAGGTACCAAACAAATAAGCTGGAAATGGGGGGTAATAATCCCAATATACACAATACTTGAGTTTTAATATTTTACTGTGGTAAACCACCTCATTCCCGTTAACAATGGGAGCAGGGAAATATATCAAACTAGACAACAAAAATTCAAGGAAAAAGAGAAAAACAAAAAGGGTGTGGGGAGGGGGGGCAAGGGAAAAAAAAGAAAATGTGAAGATTGGGCTGGAAGCGGATTCAAGGGGTAGGAGGGGCGAAAAAGCGCAATGCTCCTCCACTCCAGCTACTCCCCTCCTTCCGGAAATTCAAATTCCAGAGCATACCGCTGCAACCGGTAAGATACTTGGGGCTATGGATCCCAGATTCAAGGCTATAGCCCCATTAGCCACACCCTAGCGACGCCACTGCCCATCCCCATGAGTTTGAGACTGCCATTCACTTTCAAACAGCAGGTCTTAATTGGTGTCCGGCTTCAGGACACCTAGTCAAACAGTCTATTCATCTTTAGTAAATTACCCCACCATTTCAGACCACATGGTCAGGTCAGTGATCTAATTTCAGTGCTGTTAAGTGATATTGATATACACTGACTTTCTTTCAATCTGCAGGACACTGAAGGAACATCAACACACTTAAATTGATTTACTAAAACTGGTGCAAAATCTGGTTCAGATGGGCATGGTAGCCAATCAGCTTCTAACATCAGCTTGCTCAATTAAGCTTAGACAACAAAAATAACCTGGAAACTGATTGGTTTCCATGCAGAGCTGCACCAGGATTTGCACTCTCCGGGCCAGATTCACAGAGGAGATACGTATCTCTGAGAGTATCTATGCGACTGATTCATAGAATCAGTTACGCATAGATAGCCCTAAGATCCGACAGGTGTAATTGACTTACACCGTCGGATCTTAGGATGCAATACTTCGGCCGCCGCTGGGGGGAGTTCGCTTCGTTTTCCAGCGTCGGGAATGCAAATGAGGTTTTACGGCGATCCACGAAGGTTTTCGCGTTCGTTACGTCGTCGCTAGTAATTTTTTCCCGTCGCAAAGTTAAGCATGCTTTTACATGGCTTAACTTTAGACGAGCTATGTTAAAGTATGGCTGTCGTTCCCGCGTCGAATTTCAAATTTTTTCTTTTTGCGTAAGACTTCCGGGAATACGAAAGTACGTTACGCACGTCGCTATTCAAAAAAATGACGTCACTTCGCGCAAAGCATGGTGGGAATTTCAAAACGGAGCATGCACAGTACGTCCGGCGCGGCAGCGCGCCTAATTTAAATGGTACACGCCCCATTTGAATTAGGCGGGCTTGCGTCGGACGTCTTTACGATACACCGCCGCAAGTTTACAGGTAAGTGCTCTGAGAATCAGGCACTTACGCTGAAAACTTGCGGCGGTGTAATGTAAAGACGATACGTTACGCCGCCGGAGTTTTTTGTGAATCTGGCCCTCCATTTTTAGTAAACAAAACCCTGCTGATGTGGTTATTATCATCTGGATACTCTGCTCTCACCCCATGTCAATCTACTGGGGTTAGATTGTCAGCACTGTTAAGTACAGTCTG
Organism: Rana temporaria; assembly: GCF_905171775.1. Taxonomy (NCBI): domain Eukaryota; kingdom Metazoa; phylum Chordata; class Amphibia; order Anura; family Ranidae; genus Rana; species Rana temporaria. The sequence goes on from NC_053491.1 coordinate 59,758,943, forward strand.
ATTGGATCCTAATTATGGAGTCTAATATCAAGAAAGATTAAGGCACATATTCTAGTTATATCTAAAAATAAAAGTAATGATCTGTTAAATACAAAAGCGAGAAAACTGTATATTTTAATATCTACGTGTTGAGAATCTTCTATTTCTATGAGTTCATGAGCGTAAAGCCCAAATATATAAATCATGAGCCTAAAGCCACCTTGGAATTTCTGAAATTTGGACCTAGCCCTGGTTCCACTGGTGCGTTTCGACATGCATGTCAAATCAGTGGCATTTTCCGGCAATTGCCAGCAATGGCATCATCCTAATCGATGCGCCGCTGTATCTGTTGCACTGGACCGATTTCAAAAAGTAGTTTCTGTACTTCTGTATTTTGTTATGTATCTATATTTATAATTTCATTAATTATTCACAAGATATTGGGCTGCAATATATGTAGGGAATAAGCACTTTAAACACTTTAATTTTTAATATTTGTACACAACACTCCTTGTCATAAGTATTTAATCTAGCACTTGCACTTTCCCCTGTGAAGTGCGATTCCCCTCTGTAGGTTCATTCTTCAGGTCACGGGCAGTGCCATTCACCCCTCTATCAATAATTCTATTGTTATTTTATTCTTGAGCCAGTGCCAACTGTAAAATGTTGGATCCTCCATTACTTTTCTTTCTCAGGGACAATGTCATTAGAGCAAATAGCGAGGATGAATTTCCTTCAGCAGGGACACAGACAGTAATAAAAAGAGGGTGTGCAACCCTTCCATGCTCTATCCAAAGCTATGAGAAAAAAAAAAAGGTATTAAATGCACTTTAAGCAATGTGGTTTAGTGGAGCTGAGCCAAATACAGAGCGCCCTCTAATGGTCAATATACAAATCTCTGTGTTTAGTACTGTAGGGAAAATATGGCATGCACGCATTTCAGCTTGCAGAAGTCATATCAAAAATGGCTTTAGACAAAGCTTGACAATGAAAACTCAAAATATTTACCCACTAAAATGATATTCTTTTCCTTTAAATATTGTTAATTACCTGCTTGTAAATATCCATTGTATATGTACAGTTTATTTTATAGTTAACAATGTATATGCTGCTGCGTAATATGATTTGCTTGTACAAATTATCTCAGTGAAAATAGAGAAACTGATATAAATCACAAAAGCACTGGTGGAGGGGGAAAAAAAATTGAAATATAATAAAAAAGTAGACGTTAAATATCCAAATTCAAAGTCATATATTTACAGTTTTTTTTCAATGTTTCTTTTTTTATCTAGAGGAATACCGTAAACTGTGCACAATGTCTTGGGCACGGCCTGGACAGATCCCTGGAATGGAACCAGGACCAGTTATTCAACCTGGGTTTCCCTATCCTCCAGAATACCCTCCTCAAATAGGTCCACAGGTGCCACCAGGCTACCCTCCTGTGTTTCCACCTCAAGTTTTTCCTGGATTTCCTACCCGGGGTCCTTCAGGTAAAACAAGAACCTACTACGGTTTTATTTCATATAATCTGTTAATACAACTTTATTGTGATGTGTTTTCGTTTTTGCACTTTAGATTCATAGTTTGGTCAGATACATTACAATTGTAATGGGTTGTTACATGATGGCTCTTAGGGTCCTGTTTAAAAAAAAAATTTTAGCCTACACTAGGCAAGAACAACACCTCTGCACCTGCCAGAACACATTAGATAAAAAGGGTGGAAGGGAATTAAGAAAGGGGGGTGAGTTGAGTTACACATCCAGCTCGTCTAATTTTTCATTCAAAGGATGTCAGTCAGAAGGGTGGTGACGGGTCTACTTACTGAGCGAAGTTCATCCGGGTCTTCAAGAATTGTACTACAAAAACGGGAGTGTGCATACCTACGTACCAAAGTCACAGGAAGGGAAAATGACGTAACGTTAATTATGATTTAAATAAATGGTGGAACTATTGTATGTTTTATCCAATACTCTTAGGATGGGGACTCAGAACTCCATAAATCCACCAAACAAGTTGGGGGCGATTAGAGAATGTATATCAATCCCAACCAAAAGTTGTGGCGCTATAAAAAAAAGAGGTTCAATGATAGTAAAAAGCAAAATCACAACACTATAAGCCCTGTATTATAATAGATCTCAAGTATCTCTCATATAATAAAACCATAGCGTCCCATGAAAATACCTCTTGGCTATATATTCCAAAATAGTCCAGCAACTCTGCAGTTATATAATACAGCTTGGCTTTCCTGGTCACTGTGGCTATAATTACATCAACACTGCCACCGTATTGACCAGTCCCAGTAATATATTCAGCACTGCAGGGGGGACCCCAACAAACAAATAATGAGGTGAAAGAACTGTTGAGGTAGTCAGTATGTATCAAATATCTTACCTCTACCAGCCCACCCCCCACAAAAGATATATAATAAAGCCCAAAGAGGTAAGGATATGCTGAATCCTCTTAAAATGGCTCGCCGCTAGTCCGTAGGGCAACTGGAGAGTTTGGTCACCCTCCTACAAGAACCATGTGTACACCCCCCCCCCCACAGAAAAGAAGAGCAATCAAATCTAACTCAACATGTTTCTCTCCTCAATAGAGCTACGTCAGGAGTGGGTAAGGATCTTCAAAAAAATATATATAATTTGCATAGTGTATGATTAGCTTTATTCAGCTAGAGAGATAGGGAGGAAAGCTATGGAATGGGGAATGTTTGATAGCGATTTAAAAAAACTAATCCACATTCAGCCCAATATCTTTTTGTGTCCAACAGAAATATCATTTGTAGTTCAAAATAAAATAAAGATATGTTACATATAAAAAATAAGTATTACGGACAGTACTTAGCTGTGTGCAAGTACACTTATATGGTTCTGGTTAATTACAAATAAATGAATTAACACCAATTTTGCCTAGAAAAACACATAGGGGCAGATTATCGTAGAACTGCGGCGGCGTAACGTATCTCCTTTACGTTACACCGCCGCAAGTTTTACGGGCAAGTGCTTGATTCACAAAGCACTTGCCTGTAAAGTTGCGGCGGCGTAGCGTAAAGTCCACCAGTGCAAGCCCGCCTAATTCAAATGATCCAGATAGGGGGCGTGGATCATTTAAATTAGGCGCGTTCCTGCGCCAATCGTAATGCGCATGCTCCGTCGCGAAATTTCCCGCCATGCATTGCGCGGAATTACGTCACAAGTACGTCATTGGTTTCGACGTTAACATAAATGGCGTCCAGCGCCATTCACGGACGACTTACGCAAACTAAGTAAAATTTTGAAATTTCGATGCGGGAACGACGGCCATACTTAACATTGGCTACGCCACCTAGGGGGCATGTTTATCTTTACGCCGCGTATCTCTTACGGAAACGACGTAAATTCACTACGACGGGCAAGCGTACGTTCATGAATCGGCGTAACTAGTCATTTGCATATTCTACGCGGACCACAATGGAAGCGCCACCTAGTGGTCAGCGTAGATATTGCACCCTAAGATACGACGGCGCTGGCCGTCGTATCTTAGGCATGTTTAAGTGTATCTCAGTTTGAGAATACACTTAAGCATACGACGGGCTTAGATTAGGAGTTAGGTCGGAGTATCTGCTGATACGCCGGCGTAATTCTATGTAAATCTGCCCCATAGTCACAGGAAAATTACAGGACTTTTTTTGCAAAGATTATATAAGATTAAATATTTGACTCTTTTATGAATGTTACGTCTAAACCACTTACAGTGAGACTGCTTGTTTTTAGATGTAGTTTCCTCTAATGCTGTTATGTCTTGTACATGTAAAACAAAAAGAGCTTTCAATCTCTTAGGCCTCGTACACACGACCAGTTTCCTCGGCAGAATTCAGCTTCCGACCGAGTTTCTGGCTGAATTCTGCTGAGAAACCCGGCCGTGTGTACAATTTCGCCGAGGAAGCCGACGAGGAGCTCGACGAGGAAATAGAGAACATGTTCTCTATTTCCTCGTTGTTCTATGGGAGCTCTCGGCCCGCCGAGCTCCTCGGCGGCTTCAGGGCTGAACTGGCCGAGGAACTCGATGTGTTTGGCACGTCGAGTTCCTCGGCCGTGTGTACGGGGCCTTAGAGTTATTTGTTTACAGCCTTCAGCTTTGTGCTGTTCTGATTTTGTAGTATAGTGAATGCCTTCTTAGCTATCTGCCATGCGGGTTCCTTAGCAGACATCAATTCTCATGCTGCTATACAGGGACTGCAGCAGGATTTTTAAACCTATGCCTTTCAATGTTTTCTAAAAAAGCCCTGACTACAAAATGTTGAACTTCCTACACTGTGTTTACTGCTCCTCGACTAACTTTTAGTATTCAGGTTTACCAAGAAACTTTCAGACTGTTTATCTGATCTGTCACCATGATCTGTATGCCTCCCACATACTAGATTTTTTTTTTCAGACCTAATATATTGATGGGTTGACTTACATGGCACTTCCTCTCTTCTGGTTAATTCAAAAGGAATCAGTTGAGGCTGTTTAATCTCAGTCTCTGACAACCCCCAGCAATATTCACTTCCTTTTTGCTCTTGCTGTAGCCATCACCACATCATGACATCACCTTCATCAATGCCATGTTTTGGTCATCATGCCACATTGTTGCCTTTCCTTTCCATGTGAATCTACAAGCCCCAGCATGACCCACTTTTGTTTCTCTGTCTACAAAAATCCATAAATTGCATCAAATCCCACTTGTGTGTCCCTGTTTGTGTAGAATTTCAAGACAGACATCCACAATAAGGACTTCTAAAATGGTCCCAACTCCCATATATCCTCCTTTTGCTACAATCTGCAATAGGTGATGAACATCTGCAAGCTGCAGGTTGACAGGAATATCTGACACAACAGTCCAGACTGATAATAAGAGTAATTTCACTTTTGTTCAGAAAAAAACGATCCCCTAGGGGGATTGCAATTAATGTACATTGCAAGGATTTTAACAAACTTTGTTGCAGATTCCTACCTGTTTCTGCTTTGAAGAAAGTTTCACTATTAATCAGCTGATGCACTTACAGTGTTGTAATGAGGAAAGTTTGCAGTGTCTGCATCTCTTTGGAAAAAGTGTATTCCACTGCGTGTCAAACACACATTGATTTGCACTTTAATGCCCTGTACACACGATCGGTTCATCCGATGAAAGCGGTCTGATGGATTTTTTCATCAGATATCCGATGAAGCTGACTTTCATCAGTCTTGCCTACACGCCATCAGTTAAAAAAAACGATCGTGTCAGAACGCGGTGACGTAAAACACAACGACGTGCTGAGAAAAATTAAGTTCAGTGCTTCCGAGCATGCGTCGACTTGATTCTGAGCATGCGTGGATTTTTAACCGATTGACGTGACCACAGACGATTGTTTTCTTCTATCAGTTTTTTAACCATCAGATCATTTTAAAACAAGTTCCTATTTTTTTCACCGATGGATAAAAAAACGATGGGGCCCACACACGATCGGTTCGTCTGATGACGTCTGATGACGATCGTCCATCAGATCGTTTTCATCAGACAAACGTGTGTACGCGGCATTACAGTATGTGTTTCCCTTGACTTCAGTAAAAACACATGTGACTAAAAATGAAAGTGTAAATACAACCCTTGGAAACCCTTTATTGCATTTTTTTGCCTTGCAAAAGTCTGTAATCTTTATTCTTCAATCCACTTTCAACTTCTTAGAGAAGCCACATGTAGGGGGTCAGAGAATATTTTAAAGCGGTTCTTCACCCTGTTTGAAAAAAGTCAGCTTGGCTGCTACAAATACTAATATTTTAGTAAAAGCACACTCAGTGGTTCAGAGGTCCAGCGCCATGATCACCCGAACCAGTTCTTCACCAGTCTTCAGGTCACAGCTGGTGCTATGGGCAGCCAGCTGTGGCTTCTTGTGACTTCACAGCCGGCTGCCCACTGATCATGCGCAAGCTGCACTTTGGTCCCCGCCTTCTGGAACCTGTGGAATGTGGCAAAAGGTTGCCCATTGGAGGGTGAAGTTCCGCTTTAAGGTCCAGAAATTCCTCTACCTAACCTGAGATTAGGGCCCAACATGTTATTTATTTTTTTGAAAATGTATTTAACATAAACTTTTGCATGTTCTACATTTCAAAATATTCCCAGTTCTATCAAATTTAGCAAAATAAAAACTGAATTTAGAGTAGAAGAAATATTTCATGTTTACTTTCTGTTTGAGTTACCTGTTTTCAGTGAGTAGGTCAAGGAAAGGGTAATTTAGCAAGAAATTTTCAAAGTTCGGCCCAACATTTGCCATTTTGTTTTATCTTAGATTCAGGCACATAGGGTCTATGAATCAGTCGCATAGTTAGAAACAGAGATACGACGGCGTATCAGTAGATACGTCGTCGTATCTAGTTTGTGAATCTGGCCCATAATTTTTAATGCTGCAAGTTATCTAATAACTGCACATTCTACAGTCTTTTATTTCCTAATTTGTATCCTTCTTCATACCCTTATTCTCCCTGTTGAATATCTATGAAGCATTTTAAACTGAAACCTTTACACTGATCAGCCGTAACATTTTGACCACCAACCACAACTCATCGAGGCATTGACTTCACTAGACCTCTGAAGGTGTGCTGTGGTATCCGGGACCAAGTCAACAGTAGCAGATCATTTAACCTTCAAGTCCTGTAAGTTGCGAGGTGGAGCCTCCATGGGTTGAACTTGTTTTCCGGCACATCCCACTGATCTTCAATTAGATTGAGATCTGGAGAGTTTGGAGGCCAAGTCAACACTTTAAACTTGTTGTTAAACTTGTTGTGTTCCTCAAACCATTACTGAATTAATCAGACCATGCCACCTTTTTTCTGTGGTCCAGTTCTGATGCTCATGTGCCCATTGCAGGAGCTTTTGGCTATGTTGGTCAGCATGGACACCCTGACAGGTCTGTGGCAATGCAAACCCATACGCAACAAACTGTGATGCATTGTGTGTTCTGACACCTTTCTATGGAAACCAGCATTACCTTTTTTTAGCAACTTGAACTACAATAGCTCCTCTATTGAATCGGACTACACTGGCCAACCTTCACTTCCCACATGTATCAATGAGCCTTGGCCACCCATGACCCCGTTTCTGCATACACCAACTTTCCTTCCTCGGACCACTTTTGGTTAGTCCTGACCACTGCAGAGGGGAACATTCCACATGAGCTGCAGTTTTGGAGATGCTCTGACCCATTTGTGTATTATTTACAATTTGGCCCTTGTCAAAGTGACGCAAGTCATGCTTGTCCATTTTCTCTGTTCAGGGACAACATGGTAACTTGCTACCTACTATATCTCATCCACTTTCAGATGCCATTGTAATGAGATAATCAATGTTATTCACTTACCTGTCAGTAGCCATAATGTTATAGCGGATCAGTGTTTAATCTTGGGGTGTTTTTTTTTTGGAATCAATATATATAAATAAATGATTTGTACTAAAATATTAATATATTATGATTTAATTTCAGCTATATCTTGCAGTCATTTGCCCCTAAATTGCTATTCATGCTGCTATCTTCTGCTTTGCACCCCACGTATTACAATATGGGGTTCAGTACTTAAAAATGTCTGAATTGTGCTTGTAATATAATTGATGTATTATTGATTTCCTCTTACTGTTCTTTGCAGTGGTTCTGCCAGTAAACCTTACACAACAGCAGCCTGTGACAGATTATTGTGTCTTATTCCGAAACCTGTGTTTGCATGGTCGCTGCATACCTACTCCTGGAAGCTATCGCTGTGAGTGTAACAAGGGATTCCACCTGGATGGTAGAGGAGAATGCATAGGTAATGTGTGTTTTATTTCTTTTTCCTGTTAATGTTTTTGATAAACTGTTTACTGTGATATTCTGTACAGTAAAAATAATTAACTTAAAGAATATGTTCACCTTCGGGAACATGTTACCTGTTTTTAGGCTGGAACATGTAACATGTATCCACCTCTGCTGCGGGAATAGGGATAACAGCAGTATGGGCAGAAACTCCCTGTACCAGCTGTCCCTTTTTTAAAAGAGTGCAACATGGCCAGGAGTCCTGTGAATGAAAGAACTACAAGTACCAACATCCTTTATGGCTGCCAACTTGTATTTCTCAATGAACTACCAAAACGTTGTTGATCGCTGTGGTAGTTAATTCATTCTGCATAGCACCTGCAGTCTGCAGATCGCTAGTGCGATGCTTTCCAGGCTCCTAAAAAGAAAAAATAATTACGAACTTTCGAATTGACGAATTGCGATCATAGCGAATGACCCGAAAAAAAACCCCGAATGAAACGAAAATTAACAAATTGTCTGAAGCCTAGACTTCCAAATCAAAATCGTTACTTTTACTATTTTTTCATTAGGAAACACAGAGGATTGTATGAAGATGTAAGAGTTATTTCAGCAAAAGGAGAAGAGGGGTGGGCACTGACACACAGCTGACAGGCAGGGAGAGGAGGGGGAGAGAGGACAGAGAAGGACACAGGAGAGCTGCGGTTGACGGAGGCATGTTAACTGACCACATTGTCCGGGCTCAGCAGCCATGATATACCGAGGTTAGTTTACAGGAGGAAGGCCAGAACCAGGCAGGATCAGCCATGTATTTTAGATGATAGAAAGTGCCAAATTATACAGCACAAGCACTGTATAACATACTTTAAAGGAACAGGATCCATTTTTTTTTCTTTTTAGGGTAACAAACGCTTTAAGTTTGTTTCCTCCAAGGAAGAGCACACAATTAGTTTATACCAGAAATCGTACACACCCACAGATTTGTTTAATGAGGCACCTTAAAAAAATATTTTTTTTAATTAAAGGGTAACAAAAAACACAAATTTTAGATAGAAAAGCTGTTTCAAGCCCCTGCTTATTAGGAAACTAGTAATGTAGTTCTTCCAAGTTCCAAATCAAAATGATTACTTTATTTTATTTTGTTACTGAAGAATAGATTTGGTTTTATGTAATTTTTCTATTTACTACTGGTAAACCTTCTGAGCAGTTTTTGTTAAGTTAGCCAGGAAGCCAAAGCTAAGAAGGAAATGCACATTCCAACAATCCTAACAATGCCTCAAACATGTAAAATAAATTCTCCCCGAAGGGATGATAGAAAAATTGGGTCACAATTTTAATAAATATTAGCACAAATAAAATATATTTAGATCAGGCATGTCAAAAGTCCGGCCCGGGGGCCAATTGCGGACCCCCTGGTGATTTAATATGGCCCCCCTGGGGATTTGGATATATATATATATAGCCATTGCAGCCTCACATGTGCCCTATGCCCTGGGGGCCACAAAAGATATATACCGTATTTATCGGAGCTGCCTCGGAGGGGACAGGACGTGCTCCGTCGGATTACATGAAGAGAATCTCCCATTTACTCGGCGGCATCTGTAATAGGAAGTCCCGTTTCCGGGGATGCCATTGGATTACTGTTCTGTTTATCATAGGAGGCGGGACTTTGTATTAAAGAGGCCACGAGTAAACAAGAAATTCTCCTGTTTGTAATCTGATGGGCACTTGTCCCTCCCCCTTCCTGTCTCCTCTGAGGCTGCAGATGGGCATCGATCAGGCTGCACTGATGGCAATGGTAAGGCTGCACTGATGGCAATGGTGAGGCTGCATTCATGGCAGTGGTAAGCCTGTGCGTGTTATACGCTAATAAATTCGGTATATCCAAATAACACGCCCAAGCTCATCCTTAGTCTTTGTTGGTGCCACAAAAAGAGATATATACAGTATATCCAAATAAAACACCCAAGCTCATCTCTTCACCACACACAGCCACAAAGAGAATTCTTGTTGGGCCGTGTATTAGTGCGCGCACGAACACACTTGGATCAAATTTTAATGGTTCAAAGAATGTCAGGCAAAATAGTCGGCCCTCGAGCATGTTCACTTCATCAAATGTGGCCCTCTTTGAAAAAAGTTTGGACACCCCTGATTTAGATGAAGGAAAATGTAGGAAAAACACAATTATTATAATTATTTTCAATCAAAAATTTTGGGAAATCATATTACGATGCCTTTCAACTGAATTTTATCACTAAGATAAACATCTGAGAAGCCTCTGAATAAAGAGTTCAGTTTTCATAGGCTGTGGTTGGTGACGGTGAACATATTTAAAAACGTCCCTGTTAGTGAACCCACTACTCTGGAACTATTCCATCAGTAGGGTGTACAAGTATTATTTGTAACATATTCCCCTCCACCAATGGAGGCTGACCTGAATTCAGAGTTGATAATGAATACCCTGATCAGGCTGCTGCAGATGGATATATATAGCTGTTAATTATTAACAAAGCACGTAATAGCACAGTTCATATATTTGCCATGTTTTTGAGTATCTGTTCTCAAGTGGGGTAGATTCAAGAAGCAATTGCGCCTGTGTAACCATAGGTTACACAGCGCAATTGCTTACTTGCCCCGGCGTAACGAGTGCTCCTGATTCAGGAACCTCGTTACGCCGACTGCAGCCTAAGATCTGCGCAGCATAAGGCTCTTATGCCCGCATATCTTAGGCTGCATTTTTGCGGTGGCCGCTAGGTGGCGTTTCCGTTGTGCTCAGCGTATAGTATGCAAATTGCATACTAACACCGATTCACAACGTTGCGCGAGCCCTGCGTATGCAATTTACGTCGTTTACGTACAGCGGTTTTCGCGCAAGGCTGCCCCTGCTATTAGCAGGGGCAGCCCATGTTACGTATACCCGTCGTTCCCGCGTCGCGAAATTTGAATTTTACGTAGTTTGCGTAAGTGAATCGTGAATGGCGCTGGACGCCATTCACGTTCACTTTGAAGCAAATGACGTCCTTGCGACGTCATTTGCCGCAATGCACGTCGGGAAAGTTTCCCGACGGAGCATGCGCTCTACGATCGGCGCGGGAACGCGCCTAATTTAAATGATTCCCGCCCCCTACGGGATCATTTAAATTGCGTGCTCTTGCGCCGGGCATTTTGCCGGCGCGCCCGCGCAATGTACGGAGCTTCTGCTCCGTGAATCAAGGGCAGCGGAGCAAATTTGCGGGGGCGCAGGGCAAAAACTTTGCCCTGCGCCTCCGTAAATAATGCGCAATTCTACCTGAATCCGGGCCACTGAGCTCAGGATAGCCTAAGGCCCCATTCACATTAGGCGCAATATGTACAAATGTGTGTAAATCACACTTTAAAAATTACAATGCTAGCAACACAAGGGAACCCACTAATGATTAGAAAATCCAACGAACGCTTTTAAACAAACATTTTGAACAAAATTCTATTGGTGTATGCCAGCTTTAGCCAGCAAATTGGTGGCATAGGCAAAGCTCCATGCATGTAGAGTCTTATATTCCTTTTATTTAATTTCTACATTTAATTTTTTTTTATGTTTATACATTTGATATTATACAAAAAACTTATTATATGACAAGTATTCCTACAACACCATATGGTTATCTAAAGAGACAGCACAGCAGTAAAGCTTGCCTTGTGGCTGGGTTTGTCTAACTGAAATGTCAGTTTGGACTGTCTGAGAGATCACTGGGATGAGTCATTCTAAGATCGACTGAAGAAGGTCTGTAACCAGCAGTGATTTGGGACTAGTAAGCACAGGGCGTAAAAAGGAGAATGAACACATATCTAGCCCAAGAACGAAAATTCATAGTATTGCAGCTTACCACCAGTCCTTAAATTTAATGGTTTAATTTCTTTGCTTTTTACACACTTTTTTCCTTTATTTTAGCCTGGTAACCCTGCCCTTAAATCACTTCTTTTAAATGCGACATTAAAAACAACAACAAAGCAGATTAAAGAACATAAGTGTAACAAGAAATGGCTAATAAAATTTAAATAAACAATAAAAACATCAGGAAAATAATAGTTGAAGGGAGGAGGAGCCTGAAGGGTCCCTTCCACAACTTTGCTTACTGTATGTACAGCACAGTGACGATATCACTGCTACATATGCAAGTTAACAACAGGATTTGCAGAGGCATTTGGGGCACACACATGGATTTATATTATTTGTGGCTATTGAGGGATATATTTAAATTAAATTACATTTTTGTGCCCAGAGCTCAAAGTTAAAAAGGATGTAAATTCGATTCATGAAATTTGAGCTGGGCACAGATATCTGCAGTGTTTTGTTATCTCTCTTCAAAGCACTATGTCCCATAGCTGTCTCCTGCTCCGTTCTTCTGTTATCAGCATGATAACTCCTGACAAATTCTCCATCAACTGAGAATAAAGCAGCCGGAGCTATGGGTTGTGGAGAATACTATAAATAGATTAGCAGAGCTGGAAGTCTCTACCAATGAGGAGAGGGGGTCTGTTTTCCTCCAATCAACTGTCTTGGCTCTATGCCTAGGCTTCACTGCAGTGTTGAAGATGAAGAGAAAATCTCCTAACACAATGTGCACTTTCTAAACAGTATATAAAAATGAAGACAGCAGATATACGTGTAAAACTTATGTAGGGAGATTTGTTTAATCTCTGAGTATCATCTGAGGCTGTTCACTTCAATGGGTATATGTGAGGGTTTAAATACACTTAAAATTGTATGTAAACATTTGTTTTTTAAACAAACGTGTCATACTTACCTCCTCAGTGCAGTTGGTTTTGCACAGAGTGGCCGCAGTCCTCCTCTTCTGGGGTCCTTCAGCGACGCTCCTTCTCTTCTCGAGTGCCCCGTTGGAGAAGCATTCTCCCTCGGGTGCACCCGTGTGGGCGCGCTCATGCATCCTGCTGCTGCATCCATTGACACAGACAGCAGGACTCAGCTCCGCCCTTGGCTCCCGCGTCATTGGAACCAATGGCTGCCCTGCTATCAATCTACCCAATCAGGACCCAAGACACCGGTTTTAGCGGGTCTGCTTGTCCCCGGAGCAGGAACGATTGGAGTCAGGTAGGTGAGGGGCTCTGGGGGGCTGTTGCACTAAAAGTATTTTTTCACCACGAGGGTTTACAACCCCTTTAAGTCATATGCAGGTTATACATATTCACACCGGAATGTGGTGCAGGAATTCTGCGTTTCCCACACCATGTTCAAAACGCACTGCGTGTGCTATATGCTTTGGGTGTCAATATAATATAAGACACCCCAAGTGCTGATCACAAACTCAATGCATTTGCCTGCACCGGATCACATGGTATCGCAGTACCATACAGTCTGGTACAGTGCGTTTTTTGAAAAGTGGTGCAATCCAGGCTGATTTCAGCCCATTCAAATTAATAGGCTGAAAATCGCACTGCACTGAGCCAAATAGGAATTGCACAGGAACGTAGACTGAGTTCCTGTGTGATTTAGGTGTGCTCCGGCCCTAAATGTTGTGGTAGAAGAGGTTATACGCAGAGCAAAATGTAAAATGAAACTAAAGTGTAGATACAAGGCGAAAAGCAAATAGGAATGTTAACAAGGATGAAAATGCCTCCCACATCATTTGCCAGAATCACCTGCCATGGAATTCTTTATGGTTTCTGTGCAAATGGAAAATCCCGTGTGCCAGCACATGTACAAGTTAACTTTGAAAGTAGAGAGTGTCAGATTGTTCCTTCTGAGCGGAGACACAGGGAGTGCTGTGAGTCCTAGCTGGGTGAAATGTTTGTGTAATAACTTTGGAAGTATGTGGAATTTATACTTGAGAATGTTGCTTCATAAACAGCGATGGGGAGTCCAAAGCATTTGTGGTGAGTCATGATCTGAGATAGAGGAGGCCAAGTCATAAAATGTATGCTACGAAACCTCTCCTCGGAACATGTGACTGCGGGCCTCTTCATAAGGTAGTGAGCTCTACCTGTAATTATTAGGAATAGGATTAATGAATCAGACAGGTTCTCTTTAGTAAAAGGGTAAGGAACTGAGCATTTTCGTATTCAGTGACCATTTTATTTGGATTACCAATACATTTTTCAGTGCAAGCTTTTACAAAAGCTATTTGCTCCTTCAGGTCAAACACCTATGGCCTCGTACACACGACCGTTTTCCTCGACAGAATCCATCAAGAAACTTGGTGGCAGATCTTTTTTGCAGAGGAAAGCGGTTGTGTGTATGTTTTTCGTCGAGAAAACTGACGTGGAACTCGACAAGAAAAATCAATTTTTTCTCATCGGGAGTCTCAATTTCCTCGTCGTGTTTCTCGTCGGGCTGGTTTACGACGAGAAACACGTTTGTTTGTATGCTTAGAAACCCGCACATGCTCAGAATAAAGTATGAGATGGGAGCGCACTTTCAGTAAAAGTAGCGTTCTTAATGGAGATAGCACATTTGTCATGCTTTAACAGACCAAATCGTCTCTCAAAGTTTTACTTAACACGCTGTAACATGAGATTAGCAAAAGCAGCCCCAAGGGTTGTGCCAGTGGAATCGAACTTCCCCTTTATAGTGCTGTCATACGTGTTGAACGTCACCGCGTTTGAGAACGACAAGATTTTGTCTTGACAGTGTGTACGCAAAGAAAGCTTGTCAAGATTCTCGACAAGCCTAACAAGGAACTCGTCGAGGAAAACGATGTTTCATTTACGACGATTTTCTCGGTCGTGTGTATGAGGCCTAAGAGTTTTATGTTTAATTAGGATGAGAATTTGGCCCTGTCCGCACGACCTATTACGTGTGCTTTGTCAGCACCAAGATGCACAGGTATTGCGTGCATCCCCGTGTCGGCGGTCACATAGATGTCTATTGGGATACACAGCTGCACAGACACAGACAATGTATCCCAATATAGTGCCCCAAATTCACCCTTTCGAGGCCTTGCACCCGCACCCGCACCCTCATGAATGTCACATTGCGACACAGCGGCTGTGTCCGTGCAGCTATCTGTCCCAATAGACATCTATGGAACTGCCGACATGGGGATGCACACAACATTTGTGCATCCCCATCAAAACACGTCCGTATATGGGGCACGCAAGCAACCGGTTGTGTGAATGAGGCCTTTTATGTATTTGTACTTGGAGTCTCCACATGGACTGAGGATGCGAATATGGAAAGATAACCTGAACCAGACCTGAGAGTGTGCCGAATGGTCACGTGGTCAGTATGCCTAAAAGGGGGCATACCCAAGTATGAAATGCATGAATGAAATGAAATAAAAAAGGGGGAATGGGAGGGTGGGGACAAACGAGAAGGTCCGGCCGTGGGGAAGGAGAAAGGAGGGCGGGTTTATGAACCCCCCGACTCCTCCTACAAATTCAGGCCCGCCTACGGCCGGCCTTCCCATTTGTACTTGGAGTCTCCACATGGACTGAGGATGCGAATATGGAAAGATAACCTGAACCAGACCTGAGAGTGTGCCGAATGGTCACGTGGTCAGTATGCCTAAAAGGGGCCAAAAAAGCAAAGGACACAGGGGTACGTGATGAAAATGTTTAATGCAAATGAAAGACAACCTAATCAGTAAGGTGCATAAAGGCCCGAGCCATCTCAACCTGCGGATCTGGAATGTATCTGGCATAGCAACCCGAATTCCACCTCCCCAACTTCCTGATGATGTGGGCCGGGATTCCTTGACGGGATGCTGCCGAGGCTGCCCCAATCCTGAATGAATGACCTGACCAGTTAGCTGGGTTCAACCCCAACCTAGCCCACAACGTGCGGCAATGGCTGGTGAACTGGGCCGTCGTGAGAGGAGCCACCGGGAAAGGGAGCAAGGGACTGTCCATGGGTTTGTTGCCAATCAACATCCTGAGCTGATCTAGCACCATCACAGGACACCACGACCCACCAGTCTCGAAGTACGTCACGTTGGTGCCAGCCCCCACCTGCTGGGTCTTGCAGGCTGTCATAAGCAAATTATAACAGTGTGGATGTCTGGCCAACTGACCGATCGTGAGGACCCGGGAACCAGGACCGGAACGGCAAAATTCGCCTGGCCTGAGGAACCCAAAAAAGGCTAAGTAAATGGCCGCTTTGAGTACCCCACTGAGGAACCGCCCGAACGGTAGCCCATCCAGCAACCCGGACATGCCACGGAAAATGTGCCCTGTGACTGGGAGACGACAAGTGATAACTGGAGGGCACCTCCTCTGTACACCCCTTAACGCAGCCTTGATGATGTGGGCTGAAAAAGGAGAAGTACGATTGGGATCCTGCAGGGACAGGTGGTGCTGCACCCCGGCGAGGTATGTCCTGATGGTGCCATGACACAACCTCAGCCGAGTGTGGCAGTGAGTGACAAATGCCAACAAGAACCTGACATCGATGCCGTTGCCACAGGGGTGCAAAGACTGAAAGACCAGGAAGGCCTTCCAGGCCGTGGCGTAAGCCTTCCTGGTGTTGCTTGCCAGAGACGCCCCAACTAAATCTGCCGCTTCGCGCAAGAGGGTGTCTAGTCCAGCATCAGCAGGGAAGCCCGCGGGGACGGTGTGGCCTGTGCATCGGCTTGCGGGACCTGTAGGAAAAAAGAAGGGAAATTGAGCCGAGAAAGGGCATCAGCCGCGCCATTCTCCGCCCCACTGATGAACCTGCACAGGAAATGGAACTTGTGACGCAGGGACAACCAAATCAACCTGCGTACCAAGGACATAATAACCAAGGACCGGGACCTACCCTTGGTGATGATCTCTACGGCCGCCTGGTTGTCCGTGGAGAACACCACTGTCTGCCCTGCCCATGAACCGCCCCACACCCAGGCTGCGGCTACTATGGGGTAGATCTCAAACAAGGCAGATGATTCCGTGAACCCCGGAATGGCCAAAACCTCCTCCGGCCACGGACCTGCCAACCAATGAGTGCCAAAAATAGCAGCGTAACCCACCGTGGCCGCCGCGTCAGTTCCTACCTGGGGAGAGGAGCAAGACTCCCCAGGAATAAACATGGCGACCCCATTCCAATGTCGGAGGAAATCGTCCCACATGCGGAGGTCAGCCAACGCGGCTGCGTCTAGTTTGACCCGTGAGTCTGAATCTGGTGCTGACGGCAGCAAGGCTAACAACCTGGAAATGAACGATCTACCCTGTGGGATGACGCGCATGGCGAAGTTTAACATGCCCAGAAGAGACAACAACTCCACCCTGGTGCAAACCTGAGAGATCGAGAAGGTATGAATACAATCCCTGATCCTGGCGAGTTTGTCAGCCGGGAGTCTGGCTTGCATGGCTTTAGTGTCCAAGATGACCCCCAAAAAGGTGAGAGTCCACGCTGGGCCCTCAAGTTTTTTGGTAGCCAGGGGCACGTTTAGCGCAGAAAAAACAGCCACTAGTTTCTGCAAATCCAAAGGGGTGCGCTGGGGACTCTCGATGAGGAGGAAGTCATCCAGGTAATGGATGACCGCCTGACATCGCTCCTTGTGTACCAGAATCCACTCGAGCGCTTGGGCAAACACATCAAAAAGCCAAGGACTACTTTTGGACCCGAAGGTGAGTCTAGTGGCAAAATAATACAACTCTCTCCACTTGATCCCGTGCCACTGCCAAAGTGACGGCGTGATCGGGAGGAGTTTGAAGGCGTCCGCTATGTCTGCCTTGGACAGCCAGGCGCCTGGCCCTACCTCGATGACTCTCTGGATGGCCTGATCTATTGACGCATACTTAAGGGAAAACTCCTCTGATGGAATTAAAGAATTGAGGCTGGGAACAGCGGAGCAATGAGGGGCGGACAAGTCATAAATTAATCTTTGTTTATTTGAGAATTTCCCCTTGACCAGACCCAACGGGTTGACCCTCCAAGCCTGGAAAGGAGATACAGCGAAAGGGCCAATGACAAAACCTTTGTCCAGTTCGGACTGTAGCAAGGTGTCCACCGCCCTCAAGTCCCCGCAACATGACCTGAGATTGGGGCATTCAAAGGTCTGCAGTGGTAAGGTAATGAACCCGGTGTGAAAGCCCTGAGTAAAACCCTTCACCAAAAAGGGGCCTAGCTCTGTGGATGGGTGGGAGGACAGCCAGTCCTGCAGCAACCCAACGTTGATGTGGCTTAGTCAGCTATTCTTTGACAACCTCAGAGAACAGGTGGATTTCGGATGGGCCCTGAAACATCCCGAACAGATGTGTAGCAACCGGCACTGACCGTAGTTGCAAACCCCGTGGTTAAAGTTGTTGCAAATAGGGGATTTCCCCAAATACTGAATAGGCCGGCCCAACTTGTCCACAGTGGGTGCCTGCGCTGGTGCTGGGAGTGACCCGGGGAAGGCTCTGGAAGCGCCCGGAAGGGCCGAAGCTTCAGAGTTGGGGCACCAATAAGCCGTGTGGGAAGATGACTGGCAGGTAGCGCAAACTGGTGACCTTAACCCCGCAAAATGGCGACAGAACAGTTCCGTATCCACACGGCTCCAAACTGCCACCACCTGGTGCTGGGCCCACAAAGCGGCTGCTTTGGCGGAAAATGAACGGTGGTAGTCATAGAACGCCGAGCCTCCGAATTTGTGACCCAACTCTACAACAGCGTAGAGATAGTGGTCCAACTCTTCTCTTCTGAGGGGGTTCGCAGAGCAGACCACATCCCTAAACAAGCTGAACGCTAGCACGAACTCGGGGATGGAAAGCTTCCGGTTCAGTCTATGATCCCTGGCTTTGATGATCACAGAAACGTCCCCACAGGCGTAGGACTTGTTGTCAGCCATGTCATGGGTGGCTATCAACAAGGACGCCAGGTTGACGTCCTTCCCATCAAGGATGTCCTTCCTGATGCCTGCCGGGATGAAATGCGCTGGGGTGACAGAAGGGACACCGGGACTAGTACCTGATAGCGGAGGCCCAGGAATCAAGGGAGCCTCAGGGACTACCAGGACCTCCGGAACAGCCGGGACCACTGGGGCAGGAACTGGGCTGGCCTCCAGCACTTCCACCCTGGCCCTCAAGTCCTGAAACGAGCCCGCTAGGGAGTTGAGGGTGGAATGGATTTGCGTCAAGGATGCGGCCATGGCCCGCAGAGTGACCTGTTCCGCGCTGTCTGTGCTGGCCGGGGAGGGGAACAAAAGTCTGAACAGCTCAGCTTTGCGAGCCGAAGCCGGGTGGGAAATGCCCCTGCGCCGTAACTCTGCGATCAACCTTGGCACGGTCCAGGCTCTCAAGGTAGGCGTGGAGCCCCGATCTGACCCCCTCACCGACCCCCTAGCTGAAGCAGGGGAACCCGAGACGAACTCCTCGATATCCGCTGCTTGCGACATGTCCTAAAAAATTGATGAAAAGACAAACACCGTGATAGAGCCTTACATAGACCAATGAGAAAAAACCCCGCCTAATCCCCCCCTCCTCCCCACTCTTGAACCCACCTGACCTGGAACGGAACAAACCTAAACCCCCCCCCCCCCTCCCCCTCCACTGGGAGGGCCGAGCCATCTGCCGACGCAGACAAATTAAAAACGAAACACTCAGGCCCCCCCCCTCTCGGACCTTGAAACGAGACAGGTCCCACGCTTTAGGAGCTGCTGAGTAACTATGGGTGACGAAAAAGAGGACCCGAACGGGTGAGTAGACTTGCCACTGCTCAAGTCAATTAAAAACGAAGAAACTCAACCCGTTGCAACCTAAACGATTTAGGCGACCCTCAGTGGTAGGCAAACCCTTGATGACCGTGGACAGATCAGGTTAAGTTCCCGGAACCCGGCTTACCTTTACCGGAAATCCCACACCTAACAGGAACCTTGCGTCTGGTACCTGTAACAATAGACGTAAAAGGACTGAAGTGCGTCAGTCCCCCCTGGACGAACCAGGCACAACGAGTGTGCCGCGAAGTGCCACGTAAGCATGAAAAACGGAGAAGGTGACCCATACCAGCCGGTTGAGGAGAACTTGCCACTGACCAAGTCAATTACGAACGAGACATCTCAAACCGTACCAGCCCACCGTTTGTGGAAGGTGACAACCCAGTGGAACCACGACCCCCCCCCTTACTCTGTGCGACTCCACCCCCCCACCCAAACCTGCGGAAACCCACCCCCCCTTCTGCTGGTGACACCTGCGTGCCCGCTAAGTGACGTGGAACCCGCACCCTGCGTGTGAACAATTGCACAAAAGGAACGATATGCCTGACACTCACTGCAACGGTTTTGACACGACCCCTGAACTTTACGTGAAACGAGACTGCACGAAAACAGTCCTGGAGCAGAGAAAAAGAAAGAAGAGAAAAAACAAACGAAAGCCATGAAGGAAAACGATGGACATGTACCAACCAGACAATATTTGCTGAGAGAGATAACAAACAAAATGTAAACTGAGCCACGATTGGCGTATCAACAACGTACGAACGCATGCGCTCGGCTGGCTTACCTGGAAAAGGTACTTCGTACACCTGGAGTGGTTCACCCCCGGGAGACCAGGCCTCAGAGTGACACCCTATAGGGCTCAGTCCCAGCAAAATACTTTCACCAGCTGCAGCTTGGAGGGATGCGGAGGATCAAGATATAACCCCTAACTGGGACACATGTATGAAATTTTTAACCACATGGCGTACATTGACAGAAAACATCCTGCGCAGGGAATGAAAGGCATGAATTAAGGATGAAAAAAAGGTCTCCACCGTCAAATGAGGAAAATACTGCAGAAAAAAAAAAAAAAAACCCCTGGTTACCCTGAGAACAGCAGCGCCCCCCCCCCCCAGGTCTCCTCACTAAACAGGCAGTCAGAGCACCACAGACAACCCCCCCCCCCCTCCCAACCAAGATCCCCTCATCTCCATGCAGCCAGAGCCAGAGAGCCACAGGACCCAGCCAGAGCGCCACAGGACCCCCCCCCCTCCCTCCCACCCACAGTCTCCTCACCTGCCCTACCGTCGGGGAGCCACAGAACCCCCCCCCCCCCCCTTGCTGATGACAGACACAGCACTGCCCGAGAAGTACCTCCCCTCGATACCTGACACGTAGCGGCCGAGCGAGGAGAGGGAACAGCCCTGAGCACCTGTCGTTGGCGTTCGATGGGGCCGAGAGCGCCGAAGAGCCGAGGAGCCGTGAAGGCTGGGATCCGTACAAGCCGCCTCTCCGCCGCGTGGAGCCGATGCGTCGGCTGCTGATGACGTCACGCCGGCGTCACGTCACAAACGAGAAGGTCCGGCCGTGGGGAAGGAGAAAGGAGGGCGGGTTTATGAACCCCCCGACTCCTCCTACAAATTCAGGCCCGCCTACGGCCGGCCTTCCCATTTATTACAGATATTTATATAGTGGCAACAAATTTTACAGGACTTTAGATAAATATATTGTACATTCACATCAGTCCCTACCCCCAAGGAGCTTACAATCTAAGGTCCCTAACTCACATGCATTCATACTGTGAACCTGAATGCAGTCTGGGATCTCCTCTCAATCTACCCTAGTCCTATTTGTCAGGTTCTGCTGTAGGGTGCAAGCTGGAAGTGAACTGTCCTGGCTCAAAGCAAACTGTGAAGGCATAGAAGGCAACGGACCATTTTGCTGGTCAAAGACCAGGCCACCTTTTTGCGATTCGGCACTGCGTCGCTTTAACTGACAACTGCGCGGTCGTGCGACGTGGTCTCCAAACAAAATTGACGTCCTTTTTTTCCCACAAGTTGAGCTTTCTTTTGGTGGTATTTGATCACCTCTGCAGTTTTATTTTTTTTCCCTATAAACAAAAATAGAGCGACAATTTTGAAAAAAATTCAATATTTTTTCATTTTTGCTATAATGAATATCCCCCAAAAATATATATATAAAAAAAAAATTTCCTCAGTTTCGGGCAATACGTATTCTTTTACATATTTTTGTTAAAAAAAATTGCAATAAGCGTTTATTGATTGGTTTGCGCAAAAGTTATAGCGTTTACAAAATAGGGGATAGTTTTATGGCATTTTTAATAATATATTTTTTTTACTAGTAATGGTGTTTTTTTTATCATTACTGCAACATTATGGTGGACACATCGGACACTTTTGACACATTTTTGGGACCATTGTAATTTTTCCAGCGATCAGTGCTATACAAATGCACTGAGTACTGTGAAAATGACACTGGCAGTAACCACTAGGTGGTGCTGTAGGGGGTTAAGTGTGCCCTAACGAGAAATTCTTACTGTAAGGGGGATGGGCTGTGTGTGACAGGACAGTGATCACCACTTCCAAATACAGGAAGCTGTGTTCACTGTCCTCTCACTAGGAAGAGCGGGGAGATGCTTGTTTACATCAGCATTTCCCATTTCTTCCTCACTGTGACACGATCGCGGGTATGTCCGCGGACATTGAGTCTGCGGGACACACGGTAAGAGTCACGGAGCTCGTGTGTCCACAATGCCGCTTCTTAAAGGGGACGTATACATACGTCCTTTTGGTTGCCCGTGCCATTTTGCCAACGTATATCTGCGTGCGGCGGTCGGCATGTGGTTAAGAAAGCAAAAGGACTGGCAGGGATTTCACACAAAGGAAGCAATACAGAGAGAAAAGGATACTTTCTCATACAAGTACATGGTACAGCAGGCACATATCAGGAATATGAAGTGTTGGGTTTACATATTCTTTAACCCCTGCAGTGCAGGGATAGCCCCACTACAAAGGAACATTTTCCCTTTCCTTTGAGTTCAGCTTTAAAAGCGATGAGCATTTAGTATAAAATATGTGTTTATGTTAGTATTTAACTAAACAGACCAATTTCATTGCAATCCTAGCATTGCTTATGTGGTTGGAATATAAAGCACGGCACCAAGCAGCTTTTCAATGACAGTATTTAATAGAGCAGTAGTGCAGCATGGCACTTGTAGGGCTTGTTTGTTTAGCTAAGAGCTCCCATAGCTACATGTCATTGCTGAGCACATTCACTGCAGAACAGATTTAGGAAGGATGTTTGACTGGAAAAGCATGTTTACCTAAGGGCTAGAATTATGAATGAGCAACAGTCTTTGCTGACTCTTGATCTTTTTTCCAGATTGTAGGCAAAATTAACTTTCAAAAACCACTTAATGTATTCTTGACTTTTTTTTTTTAAATTAATAAATATAAGATGAGGTCAACCATACAACTAAGTATTTACTTTGAACCAGCGATACCTCTGATTTGTAAGTGCAGGACATCACATAAGACCAATTCTGGGTATGATACAGTTCTATCTGTTACTATGCATGGAATGATGAATGGTAATCCTTTGGACTAGCATTCTTTCTTGACTGTATTTCAAGGAATTACTTTGCTATCAGTTGTCTCAGAAATATGTAGTCCACTTCCTTTTGACTTTTATTTTCTGCAAAATGTTCACTTTGTTTTTAGCTTTTAGATTAAATTGTTAGCAGAATTTAGCAATTTTTTGTATTAAGCAGTATAGGACATCAATCCCAGAATGTTCATCCAGCCATCTGTCAAGGTCATTGAATCTGGATAAATGTTAGGACAGTGTTCTAAATCAAGCAGTAAATAAAGTGATTGTAAAGTCTCGTTTTTTTTTGTTTTTTTTTTAAATAATAAACATAGGGCCAGATTCTCAAAAGAGATACGACGGCATATCTCCAGATACGCCGTCGTATCTCTGAGTCTGGCCGGTCGTATCTATGCGCCTGATTCTTAGAATCAGTTACACATAGATTTCCCTTAGATCCGACGTCTCTTACGCCGTCGGATCGTAACTGCATATTTAAGCTGGCCGCTAGGGGCGTGTACGCTGATTTACGCTTAGAAATATGTAAATCAGCTAGATACGCGAATTCACAAACATACGCCCGGCCGACGCAGTACAGATACGCCGTTTACGTTAGGCTTTTCCCGGCGTAAAGTTACCCCTGCTATATGGTGGCGTAAATGCGGCATACCAATGTTAAGTATGGCTGTCGTTTCCGCGTCGAATTTTGAATTTTTTACGTCGTTTGCGTAATTCGTCCGTGAATGGGGCTGGACGTCATTTACGTTCACGTCGAAACCAATGACGTCCTTACGGCGTACTTTGGAGCAATGCACACTGGGAAATTCCACGGACGGCTCATGCGCCGTTCGTGAAAACGTCAATCACGTCGGGTCAGGGTTAATTTACATAACACACGCCCACCTCTTCACAATTTGAATTAGGCGTGCTTACGCCGGCCTATTTACGCTACGCCGCCGCAACTTTTTTTGAGAATACGGCACTTGCCTGTAAAAGTTGCGGAGGTGTAACGTAAATAGGATACGCACAAACATACGCCATTCTATGTGAATCTACCCCATAGTTACATAGATACATAGTTGGTTGAGGTTGAAAAAAGACTATCAAGTCCAACCTATGTGTGTGATTATATGTCAGTATTACATTGTATATCCCTGTATGTTGTGGTCGTTCAGGTGCTTATCTAATAGTTTCTTGAACCCATCGATGCCCCCGGCTGAGACCACCGCCTGTGGAAGGGAACATACTTACTTACCTGCTCTGTGCAGTGGATTTGTACAGAGCAGCCCAGATCCTCCTCTTCTCGTGTCCCTCGCCTGAGCTCCTGGCCCCTCCCTCCTGCTGAGTGTCCCCACAGCAAGCAGCTTGCTATGGGGGCACCCGAGCCAAGCTGCAGATTTGTGTGTCCATTCAGACACGGAGCTGACGTACAGCTCCACCCTCTCTCTCTCCTGATTGACTAACTGGGTTTGATTGACAGCAGCTGGAGTCTCAGCCAATCAGGAGGAAAAGTCCCGTACGGTCGAGGGACATCGCTGGATAGAGATGCACACAGAAGTTTTTTTTATCTTAATGCATAGAATGTATAAAGATAAAAAACCTTCTGCCTTTACAACCCCTTTAAAGAGGAGGTCCAGCCTGGGTGAAAAAAGATAAAAGTCAGCAGCTACAAATACTGTAGCTGCTGACTTTAAAGGGGTTGTACAGGTCTTTTTTTATTTTCTAAATAGGTTGCTATAAGCTAGTGCATTGTTGGTTCACTTACGTTTTCCTTCGATTTCCCTTCTAAATGTTTTTTTTCTTTGACTGAATTTCTCACTTACTGTTCCTCCTCAGTAAGCTTTCCCCCATCATCCGAGCAATTATAGCTGGGGGTTAGTCAGCGTGCTCGCCCCCTCCCTTAGGACTACATCCCTACAAACCTTTACAACCCCTTTAAATAATAGGGCACTTACCTGCCCGCGATGTCAGTACCCAAGCCGATGTTCGGATCAACTCCCGGGTGCTGCCACCGCCATTCCTGGTAAGGGAACCCGGTAGTGAAGCCTGCTCATGCATGAAGCAAGCTGCGCTTTCTAATTGGCCCACCGGCGGGGGAAGGAGGAGGGAGGGCGAACTTCCTGGAGATCGGGCCGTGGCCCGTCTCTGGAAGTGGGGAAGGGGACCTGTCAAAAACAGGTCCCTGTTCCCCCCACCCCCCTGAAAGGTGCAAAATGTGGCACCAGAGGGGGAAGCGTATAAGGGAGAGTTCCACTTTTGGATGGAACTCTGCTTTAAACCCTCTGTGTTTTCAGTTCACCATACTGAGCATGATAAAGAAACATTCCCCAGTAAACTGTTTGTTAAAATTCTTCCCCCGGCAATTGCAGTTTACAACTTACAATACTGTTGGCCCCTGCTCTCTCATTGCTGCTTCCTTGAGGTTCTGGTCTCCACAGGAAAAGTAGAACTATAGGCAAAACTTTTTTAAATTTGCATATAGTAGAGGGTTATATTCCTTGTAAGCTTTATTTTTCCCCTCTTTGTCCCAATGGGGAGATTTACCATCACTTCCTGTCGCATAACCAAAACAGGGAGTGAGAGGGGATCCCTTCAAATTAAAGGGAATCTCCTGGGGATCACCAGAACTAGTGTTCCCTGTTGGAATATTTACCTTTATTACTTTTTTGGAGTATGCAAATCCAAAATTTGGGATTTTCTTTAACTTAAATCTTTGGTGCCCACCTAGGCCATGGGGCTGTGTGTTTCTATTGATGTACACAGTGTAGAGAGACACAACCCCCTATAAACATGGTTGGCTTCGTAGGATACTGCAAGCAAGGAGCCACCTTGAAACAAGAAATCTGGAGTATTGATCATGGCACCAGCTTAAACTGGAACATAGGCAAGGATTAAAAGATAAAGAAGCTCCATACTGGATTTAATATCAGTTAAAAAGCAAAACATAAATAAACAAATGGTAAAGCAGTCAGATTAACATTTTACTAGCAATCTCAATTTTTATGGTCTTAACTTTCCTGTTACAACATAATGGGATTGATTTACTAACACTGGAGAGTGACACATCCGGTGCAGCCCTGCATGGTAGCCAATCAGCTTCTAACTTGTGCAATTACATTTTGACACAAAAACCTTCTATGCAGAGCTGCACCAGATTTTGTACTCTCCAGTTTTAGTAAATCTAAATATGAATGTGCTGTTCAAGTTATACCCAGCACACTCAATGATCAGAGCTCAGTATCAGAGCCAGTCAAACATGCCTGCTCTCTTCCTCTGCATTACAAGTCTGTTCCAGCATAGAGCACTGGATTGGGAGAGCAAAACCATTTTTACTGGGAGAAAAAAATAAATCATAGAATGTAAAAGAAAAATCATCAACAAATCATAAAATAAAGGATGGGGGTGCAGAAATATTAAGAGATAAAAAGTGCTAAATCTAGCACTCTACCAATAACATTATTACAACATGCTGTTATTTTTTTTATTTAATATGCTTCTGATAAACAAAAAAAAACAAAAACATGTGTTTTCTGTTACAGGCTGATAGTTAAAATACATTTACTTATATTTCCTCTGGTTGATGTTTAATATCTTCTCTTTCTCTGAATTATAGATGTTGACGAGTGTGAAAGAAATCCTTGCCTACATGCAGACTGTGTAAATACACAGGGATCGTACATCTGTCAGTGTTATGCTGGATTCCAGAGTACATCAACTAGGACAGAATGCAGAGGTATGAGGAATCCATCATGAGTAATACAACAATTTAGTCAGCTTGAATAAAGCCTGTAAAAAATTAAAGGGTTTACCACTCTGACCTTGTGGTTTCTTCTGTGCGGAAGAATTTTTATTGTTACAATACAATATTGTTATTGTTGAATTACACAATATATTTAACATTTTGAAGGTACAAAGTATGCTTCATGGTAGCTTTAACATAATTTTGAAAAAACAAGCAGACATGTGTTGTTTGTGTAGGTATTCACCCTGTCCGGTTGGGTGGAGGCCATTGGTGATCATGTTCTTGAGTTTAAACCACTACATGGAATGGCATGATTAGTGTCATTGGACGTGAACGTCCTTGCTAGTTTTAGCTCTCTTCTAGAATAAATTCAATCCATTGTAAATCAAAGTTTGTAACAGAAAGTTCTGGTAAATTCCAAACTGACTGAATATTGATCTGGAGCATTTCATGCTACTGCCACCATTAGAACCAGAGTTTTTTGCCTAGTATACACGATCGGTTTTCCTAACAGTCAAAAGACCACCGGGAAAACCGAGGGGAAAACCGAGAACCGGCTCGGTCCCTTTTCCCCTGTACACACGGCCGGTTTTCCCGACAGAAAAACTGCCAGGAGAGATTTGGTCGGGAAAACCGGCTGTGTGTATGCTCCCTCGCAGTGTTTCCCATAGGAAAATTGCAGGGAAAATAACGGGAGAACATGTTCTCATTTTTTAAACTGCAGTTTTCCTGTCGGGAAAACTGCTAAGGAGCATACACATGGCCGGTTTTTCCGGCAAAAGGAAAACACAACAGTTTTCCAGACGGGAAAACCGATCGTGTGTACTAGGCATTACTCTATAAGATGCCTAAATAGCTAAATAATCTCACCAGAACTTAAAGACTTGTTTGAAAGCCTAAGTTTAGAAAAAAAAATATTTAAAAAAATCAGGAAAAGTGGTGTTACATTTATTCTGAAGTGTCCCTTGTGCTGGTTGTAATAGTGGAAATGCCCCGCACCCAAAACCTGCAGCTGTAACCTTCCAGTGCTATGGGGATAATTCCAGTGCTGGACCTATGACAGGCACTTGTCAGGAGTACTGACTACGCCTGCCCTTCCTGCCCACCTCCTCCAATCATTAAAGGAATCTGACAAGATGGTTAGATCAGATATTCAACGATCAGTGGATGTTGTTATAGCTATGCCAAATGATGACTTATGTTAAATTGAATATGATGGAGGGTCTGTTCACCCAGCCCAAAATGGAAAGATTGCTGGCACTGGAAAGCACAGTTCTGAAACCAATCTGCTCTATGAGAGGTAGGAGACTTCCACATTATAGGTCATTCTAGTGGGTAGATGCTGAGGAGGCCACATCTAGTTCTGCCCCCCTGATCTGGATGTGTCCAAGAAGGAATTTGGCATTGCTAAAATGTGGCACTTTACATTGGAGATCAAGTTTTTGCCATACATGGGGTTCTGCAGGAGCCTGGTGCACACGAGCTGTAGCCTTATTTTGAAGTCAATAATAACCTCCTTTATTAGGTCACTAGGGTTCATAAAAAAATTGTTGAACGACTGTGGATGACTCAACCAAAGGGATGGATTGTCCTGTATCTGAGACATAATGATGTTTGAGGGGGAATGAGAAAGCGGAGGTTCTACTGGCCAGGGCTGTACACTGGAGTAAGGAAATACTGTGTATTGTGTCCCACCTGTCAGATAATTCTCTGGTGTTGCCGCTGCCCCTTGATGCCTCTGCCTGTAATTTGAAATTCAGTTTGAAGACTTTTCAGCAAGACCCGAAAAGTAATGCTTAAAGAGGTTGTAAACCTCAGAAAAAAATGAATACCTTAGAATGATGCCCTGCAGTGCCGCCCGCACTCAGCTCCCACGGCCGTCATCTTTCCCAGAGTTACTTCCGGGTTTGTGGATCCTGCGCTACGATTGAGTGGAGCCGGAATGATGTCACTCCCGCGTGCATCCCGCCGATCATGGCAAGGGTCCTGAAGAAATGGCACAAGTGGGCCCTTTCTTCAATGTTCATGCACGATGACGTCGGCAGCAGCATATATGTAAATATCTCCTAAATGACGGTGAAAGTTTAGGAGATATTTACAGTACATACAGGTAATCCTTACTATAGGCTTACCTGTAGGTACAATTAAAGAGGAATGCTTTACTTCCTCTTTAAGTAGGAAGTACAGAAGAATGGGAAAGATTGGGGCTGCCTTTTGCCAGCACTCTTGTTTGCCATATGTGAGATGCCTCAGTCTTCCATGGCGTTCTTGCCCTTTGAACTAATATATGGGTGGAGACCCTAGAGATTGCTTGAACTAGTAAAAGAAGTATAGAAGAGTGAGCGCACCCTTCACAAGAGAGTTCTAGAGGACATCTCCCAAATACAGCAAAGGATTGAAATTGTGATACCACTGGTAAAGAAACATTTGCAGAGAGCTTAGGAGGTACATTGCTGGGTTTTTAATAGGTCAGCCAAAGTAAGGCCCTTCCAAGTGGTAGATTGAGTGGCATTGCTGATTAAACATTGGAAAGTAAGTTTCTGACCAAATGGAAAGATCCATTTGAGATCCTGGCTAAAGTGGGAGAGGTGAATTACAGAGTTCACTAACCAAAGGGGAAACCTTATCAGCTCTTTCATGAAAATGTGCTGAAGCCCTGGAGAGGCAGGAAACCAGTGATTGGCTTGGAAAGTGTAAGACTTGAACCTCAAGTTGTTTGGACAGCAGCCAGGTGACGATCACACTGTCAAAATGGTATAGTAGAATAATAATGCTTAGCTTTTTAAGTGGTATTAAACCCAAAACCAAAAATGTAATATATTGCAGCTTACCAATCATTAGATGTGGTTGTATTGCTGTATTCGTTTTATTTTTTTAGTCTTTCTTCCTCCATTTTCATCTGGTGATCTGGCCAGTAACACACCTCTTGTAATAGAGTGCTCCCATTCTGGATGTCAGTCTAGGGGAAAAAGAGCGTTAGAACAGTTTAGATTCACTAACAAATTTAAGCCAAATTCCATCTTTATGAGCAATAAATGGTTTGTCCAATCCTTGTAACTGCGGCATCTGCAGGAGAGCTTATTTTGTTGAAAAACAACAGATTTACTGCCCATATCACCAGGTGTAAATCAAAGAAAGAAAGAAAGAAAGCTATTGCAGCCATCAGATCTAAGAATTAGTAAGCTGGCTCAGTTTCCTTGAGCCTTTTACATATTGGTGACAACAAATATGGAATCTCTTTTGAGAAGCACTACCAGGGCCGTCTTTAATATGGTTTGGGCCCTGGGCAAACATTTTTTTTGGGCCCCCCTCCAGCTTATTTTGGGCCTGGCTGGTTCACATGTATCATAGTTGCCAACATTTGAAAAAGATTTCCAGGGACACTTTGCAGCACAGCTTTTAATTAATTACCACACTCACTTCCCCGAAGCTCCACCCACTCCGCATAATCTTCGCCTACTTATCAGATTATAGGGTCTACTCAATAAAGAGAGAATTACAGGAAATTGAAACGGGAATTTCAAACTTAAGACCAATGTAGCAGAGTTGGAATAATTCTCCCATTCAGCTGCACTACTTCTGCTTAAAGTTTAAAATTATCATCACAATTCCCTGCAATTCTCTCTTTATTGAGTAGGCCTTTATAACACCAAATTCCCACCAACAACTATGCTGATGAATAACATTAATATGCAAAAATACTGTATGTGTAAAATCAAATAAATGACCCTCGCCCCTTGGGGCAATTGTTATCTTTGACGCTTATGTAATTGCTGTAACCCTATTTATAATCTCAATACAAATTTATTGAAAGAAAAATAAATGGCCCTCAGAGAAATCCATGTATCGATTGTATTCCGCCAAAAAAACCTTCTCTCCCTCCCCAGGCCCCCGAGCCTCCTGCCTGGGCAGCACTCTAGGAAAGCTTGGGGCTTCGGCCTATACAGAGGAAGCCGCATATCTGTTCTGCTCCTCCCAGGAAGTAAACAGCCGGCTTCTCTCCTGAACCTGCTGCCCGCTACTGAGAGCTGTACAGCCGGCCGGGTCACCACTGGGGCCAGTACGACTAACAGGGGACAGAGGAGGCAAAGCGCCACCATTTTGTCGGTCAGCCCACTCACCTGCTGTAGAAGCGAGTGCCCTGTGAGGGGAGGATACTTCATTCACCCCGAGCGACCCTACTGACTGTCCTTTACTGCTGTCACCCTGAGCCTGCACTCTTATCGTTGCCCGCTAGATGGCGCGCAAGCACACACACATAACATGTCTGCCTCCAGCTTCCTCATCTCTCATAGAGGCCAGGGGCGTACCTAGAGCATTTGGCACCCGGGGCGACTCCTATATCTGGCACCCCCCCCCACTGTGCCCCCTGCATCCTTCAATCTCTGTCACTATTGTGTACCCCCTCTCCACAACTGGACCCCTTTACATTACAAAACCCTCTGCATCTCCTGGACCCATTTAAATTACAAACCCCCCTGCACCTCTGCTGGATCCCTTTACACTACACAGCACCCTGCACCTCTGGGCCCCTTTACATTACACAGCACCCTGCACCTCTGGGCCCCTTTACATTACACAGCACCCTGCACCTCTGGGCCCCTTTACATTACACAGCACCCTCTGGACCCCTTTACATTACACAGCACCCTCTGGACCCCTTTACATTACACAGCACCCTCTGGACCCCTTTACATTACACAGCACCCTCTGGACCCCTTTACATTACACAGCACCCTCTTGACCCCTTTACATTACACAGCACCCTCTGGACCCCTTTACATTACACAGCACCCTCTGGACCCCTTTACATTACACAGCACCCTCTGGACCCCTTTACATTACACAGCACCCTCTGGACCCCTATACATTACACAGCACCCTCTGGACCCCTATACATTACACAGCACCCTCTGGACCCCTATACATTACACAGCACCCTCTGGACCCCTTTACATTACACAGCACCCTCTAGACCCCTATACATTACACAGCACCCTCTGGACCCCTTTACATTACACAGCACCCTCTGGACCCATTTACATTACACAGCACCCTCTGGACCCCTATACATTACACAGCACCCTCTGGACCCCTATACATTACACAGCACCCTCTGGACCCCTATACATTACACAGCACCCTCTGGACCCCTTTACATTACACAGCACCCTCTAGACCCCTATACATTACACAGCACCCTCTGGACCCCTTTACATTACACAGCACCCTCTGGACCCATTTACATTACACAGCACCCTCTGGACCCATTTACATTACACAGCACCCTCTGGACCCATTTACATTACACAGCACCCTGCAACTCTGGACCCCTTTACATTACACAGCACCCTGAAGCCTTTGGGTTCACACTGGTGTCCTGGAGTTTGTCGCAGTGCTGGGGTATACACAGTTTTTCTGCATTTAATCCCCATTTTTAGCTGCAGCCCCACAGACTTCTATTAGCTTGTGTAATTTTACGGTGTTTTCTGAAAGCACACCAAAGACGCAGTAAGGAGGACAGTTGGTGCGCTTTCAGAAAATGTTGCAAAAATGTGTAACCCAATAGAAGTCTGTGGGACTGTAGTGAAAATTGAGGTAAAAGCAGGAAAACTGCGTATACACCAGCACTGCAACTTTACCGTAACGCATCAGTGTAAATCCACTTGAGTGCTGGTTTACATATATGCGATGCAGGAATCAGTGCGATTCCTGCATTGCATGTCGACCGTTCACGCTGTCCTTTGCAAACTGCTACTGGTGTCAATGTAAATGAATGACACCCCCAGATCGGTTGGCAGATCGCAGTGAGAATTGTGAAATGGTGCAGGAATCGTATTGCATAGGTGTAAACACCCATCCAATCCGATTCCAGTGCAGACCAAAAAAAGGTTTTGGTGCAAATGCGATTTCAGCCATACAGTTTGTATGGCTGAATTCGCATCGCACAGACATCGCATGTGATATGCACAGAAATGCAGGGCGAATCACATGCAATGTCTATGATCACACAGTAGTGAAAAGCCTGGCTAAAGGAATGGGCCAACTGTCAGCATAGGGTTAATGAAAGGCTCTGCTGGAGGACAACAGAGGAAAGAGGGGGGGGGGTGAAGGATTTGGGAGAGAGGGCAGAGTCTGATAACTCACTTTATGTTTTGGGATGTCCCCAGTCTCACACTAGTTCTGTCTCCAGGCTCTTTAGCTATCAGCTACTTGCTCGAATGTTCCCGCCCACACGTTCCTTTCAGACACACTGCTGAGCACGGGCTGCACGGAGCATGGACAGGACACAGAGGGGAGGGAGGAGGCTGAGCCTATGCAGCCTCTTCCATTCCTGTAGGGGGGGGAGTTCTCACGGAGCTGTAAGAATTTAACAGAGTGAGGTGCACAGTAGTGTCAGTCTGCCTGAGCTCTCCTTGCACTGTCAACATATAACATCGCCGCTGCACTACCAAGCCCACTCTCATTGTTTCATACAGGGGAGGATGAGGGAGCCGCCTGAGACACCCCCCTAATGTGTGACACATGGTGCGGTCCGCCCCATAGTTAGTACGCCTCTGATAAAGGCAGCTTACATACATGCCCAAAATTAGTTGCGGTTTCATGTTAGCCGGGACAAGTCCCGGCAGGCTAAATTAGCCGGGACTAGGTCCTATTTGACAGGACTGTCCCTTTAAAAACGGGACAGTTGGCAAGTATGCATGTATGTTTTGGCGGTCCTCATTTGTGCAGGTACAGCAGCCCATTGATTTGAATGGGCTGCCATGCCTTTGTTTCCTGCAGAAAAAAGGTGCATTCAGCATTTTAAAAATACAGTTGTCTTGAAATCCATTCTGCTTTTGCACCATGCTACTTATATGCGGTTATTGCACACACAAACGCACTGTGTTTTTAAAAGCGTGACCTAAACGTCTAAAAATGCAGCAAGTTTGACAGTGCGGGAACTGCAGATAAGTCACAGCAGACAGCTGAATGGACAGACAGTGCTGCATTTCAGTGCTTGATGGGCATAGGCGTGCCGTGTGCGCAGCCTATTACATGAGGCATGCGATTTTCTTTGCAGGAAACGCAGGCATGGCGGCCCATTCAAATGAATGGGCTGCTGTGCCTGCGCAAATGTGGGCCGCCAAAACACATACATGTGAACCAGCCAGGCAGGGGTCAAGTCCTGGGGAAAAAAGTGTGGGAACTCCCACCCAAGATCTACTCCCCCACCAAAAAAAAATGATACGCACATATGCATAATTACTAAACCGCATTTTTTTTTTTCCGATCCACTGTACCTTAGTAATCCTTTGTTACTGCCCGCTTCCTGTATATGGATTCATCGGGTAGTGTGCGGGTATTCCGTCACTTCCTCGATGCCGCAATGTCTCCTGGGAGCTTTTGTCATTGTTCCCAGGAGACATTGCGGAGGTCTGCCGTGAGTTATCGTGGGATTTAGAAAGAACTTTAAGCAAGTTCTTTCTAAATACCGCGATAACTACCTGATGAATCCATATACACGAAGCAGCCAGTAATATAACGGATTACTAAGGTTCGCCTGCCCCTGACAGTGACTCGAGCTGGGCATCACCGCTTAGTGAAGGATTGGCTCAGGCGGCTCAGCTGCTCTAGTCCTGCAAAGGGAACTGCGTTCCTGCTGTGAAAAAAGTGCAGGGACTCCGTTCCCACGCGTTCCCGCAGGACTTGAGCCCTGCAGCCAGGCCCAAAATAAGCCCATCAAGCAGTTAAATACAGACAGTAATGTCATGTACTCTGAGGCTTTACTCAGCCTGGACTGCAGGTCTGGTCTGTGATTTAAAGAGTTCCTCTATTTTACACATGGCATGGCATGGGGGTCCCATGGTGCTAAAGCAGAATGGACAGACGGTGCTGTGACCCCCATGCCATGCCATGTGTAAAATAGAGGAACTTTTTAAAACACTGACCAGACCTGCAGTGAATCATCAAATATTATAAAGACTTTGGGCACACTCTACAGAAAACTTCAATTTACAATATAGATTAGCAAACCGTGACATACCTTGAGGAGCAGGACATGAAGAAGTCAGCCTCGGGAAGAGCAAACTGGGGATGTTATAAAATCACATTCTAATTCACTTTTATATACAAGCAGCACCCAGTGGCAGGAAGGGAGAAGTGCACGTCTAAAGGGAAGCCAGGGGTGCTGTACATTTTAAAACACTGGTAAGGGAAGCAGAACTTTCACTGGCTGCGTGCCGCTGATGATTTTCAGCCTGGTTTGTGGGCAGCACAGGGGCTTAACGGGAGGCAGGGCCACCATCAGGAATTATGGGGCCACTTACACAGCTTCAGGCATGGGCCCCCTGGAGCA
This sequence comes from Rana temporaria, assembly GCF_905171775.1. Classification (NCBI taxonomy): domain Eukaryota; kingdom Metazoa; phylum Chordata; class Amphibia; order Anura; family Ranidae; genus Rana; species Rana temporaria. The sequence continues at coordinate 59,793,973 of NC_053491.1, forward strand.
GAGAACCGGGATGGGGGGTGCTGCCGCCTGAAATTGAGAAGCAGGGGGGGGGGGGGGCTGCCGCAAATTTAGAAGCGGGGGGCCCTTTACAAAAAAAGAAAGAAATAAAGAAAAATATATATAAAAAAGGGGTGTAGCCATCCGGGGCCCTGGGGACCTCTGGGCCCTTTAATAAAAAGAAAAAAAGAAATTAAAAAAATATATAAAAAATATATTTTAAAAAGGGGGTTGCCATATGGGGACCTCTGGGCCCTTTAATATTTTTTTTTTTAATACAAATAAATTACCAAAAAAAGAGGGTTGCCATCCGGGACCTCTGGGCCCTTTAATAAAAAATATATATAAAGAAACATTTATAAAAAAAAGGGGGGGTTGCCATCCAGGGCCCTGGGGACCTCTGGGCCCTTAACCACTTCCATACCAGGTACTTACGCAGCTTCCCGCCCAAGCCAATTTTCAGCTTTCAGCACTGTCGCACTTTGAATGGCAATTGCGCGGTCATGCTACACTGTACCCAAACAAAATTGGCGTCCTTTTTTCCCCACAAATAGAGCTTTCTTTTGGTGGTATTTGATCACCTCTGCGATTTTTTTTTTTTGCGCAACAACTAAAAAAAGGCTGAAAATTTGGAAAAAAAATTACGTTTTTATTTTTTTCTGTTAATTTTTTTGTAAATAAGTTTTCTCTTTCAATTACGGGCACTGATATGGCGGCACTAATGGGCACCGATGAGATGGCACTGATGGACATCGATGAGGTAGTACTGACGGGCACAGATGAGGTGGCACTGATTGGCGGCGCTGGTATGCGACACTGATGGGCACACATAGGCGGCACTGATGGGCACACATAGGCGGCACTGATGGGCACACGTAGGCGGCACTGATGGGCACACGTAGGCGGCACTGATGGGCACACGTAGGCGGCACTGATGGGCACACGTAGGCGGCACTGGGCACTCATAGGCGGCACAGATGGGCACTCATGGGCGGCACAGATGGGCACTTATGGGTGGCACAGATGGGCACTGCTAGGTGGGCACTGGGCATGGATGGGCACTGTGGGGTGGCACTGATGGACACTGGGGTGGCGCTGATGGACACTGGGGTGGCGCTGATGGACACTGGGGTGGCGCTGATGGACACTGGGGTGGCAGCACTGATTGTTGCCAGTCAGTGCCCATTTGTGGGCACTGACTGGCATCTTTTTTTTTTTTGGTTTTTTTTTTTTTTTTTTTTAGATTTTATTTTTTTTTTTTGGCTTTTTTTTTTTTTTTTGCCCACCCTGGAGCTCCAGGGTGGGCATCCCTGGTGGTCCAGTGTGGCGATCCGAGGGGGGGCTGCGCTGATAAACAATCAGCGCTAACCCCCCCTGTCAGGAGAGCCGCAGATCGGCTATCCTCTACTCGCGTCTGTCAGACGCGAGTGAGGAAGAGCCATCGGCGGCTCTTCCTGTTTACATCGTGATCAGCCGTGGATGGACACGGCTGATCACGTGGTAAAGAGTCTCCGCCGGAGGCTCTTTACCGAGATCGGAGATGCAGGGTGTCAGACTGACACCCCGCATCACCGATCGCCGCGATGCGCGCCCCCAGGGGCGCGCGCGGCATGAAATCCTGCAGGACGTTCTAGAACATCCTGTCAGGATTTCATAACCACTTCCCGGACGTAAATCGGCCATAGGCCGGGCGGGAAGTGGTTAAATAAAAAAATAAATAAAAAAAATATATAAACAAAAATAAAAAAATAAACATTTATAAAAAAGATAAAGGGTGTTTGCCACATGGGGACCTCTGAGCCCTTTAATAAAAAAAAAATTATATATATATAAAAAAAGAAATAAAATATATAAAAAAAATGTTTTTTATAAAAAAAAAGGGGGGTTGCCATCCGGGGCCCTGGGGACCTCTGGGTCCTATAATAATAATAATAATAATAATAATAATAATAATAAACATTTTTATATATATATATAAATATTATAATTATAAATATATAAATAAAAAGATTTTTTTTTATAAAAAAAGGGGGGTTGTCATCCGGGGCCCTGGAGAACTATGGGCCCCTGGGGACCCCCAGACCTCTAAAAAAAATTGGCCCTTTAATAAAAAATAAAATAAAAATATATTAAAAAATTGTCCCTTTAATAAAAGTATATAATTTTTTTTATTATTTAAAAATAAATAAAAAAAGGGGGGTTGCCATCTGGGGCCCTGGGGTCCTCCGGGCCCCTGGGGGCCTCCGGACCCCTAAAAAAAAAAAAAAAAAAAATTTTTATTTTTTTTTTTCAAAGGGGGTTGCTTTGGGCCCCCAACAGTGACAGGGCCCAGGGCACCTGCCCCATTTGCCCTGCGGTAAAGACGGCCCTGAGCACTACAACAATCCTCATGGCAGGACCTAAATAAATAAATATAGGGGAAAATGGGCTCTGGACTTTCCAATCCTGTATAATGATGATTGGGTGGTTATATAGGATAATGTCCAATTTAAAACTGGTAATCGCTATGATCTCACGCCAGCCAGGGTGATAAGTGCCCCTTTAATAAAAGTCATCAGCTAGAATTGGGGTCAGTAGTGGAGTGGAAGGTGTCAGTAGTTTTTTATTATGTTTTATAATATTTTTGATCAATTATTTAAAACTATTTTTTACAGGGCTTTGGTGAAATATCAAGGGTCTAGATCCCTGATACCTCACTTTTGAGACAGCGGACAGGGATTCCCGAGTCCCTTTCTCTGCAGCCTGCAGTAAACATAGTTTACTATGCTTCAGTCAAGAATTAAAAAAACAGGCTAAGACTAAGGCCTCGTACACACAACCGTTTTCCTTGACAGAATCCATCAAGAAACTTGGTGGCAGAGCTTTTTTGCCGAGGAAAACGGTCGTGTGTATGTTTTTTGCTGAGAAAACTGTCGTGGAACTGGATGAGAAAAAAAGAGAACTCTTTGTCCTCATCCGGAGTCTCAATTTCCTTGTCGTGTTTCTCGTCGGGCTGGTTTACGTTGAGAAACATGTTGGTGTGTATGCTTAGAAACCCGCGCATGCTCAGAATAAAGTATGAGACGGGAGGGCACCTTCGGTAAAAGTAGAGTTCGTAATGGAGATAGCACATTTGTCACGCTGTAACAGACTGAAAAGCGTGAATAGTCTCTCACCAAACTTTTACTAACACGCAGTAACATGAGATTAGTAAAAGCAGCCCCAAGGGTTGTGCCAGTGGAATCAAACTTCCCCTTTATAGTGACGTTGTATGTGTTGTACGTCACTTAGTTTGAGAACGACGAGATTTTGTCTTGACAGTGTGTACACAAAGAAAGCTTGACAAGATTCTCGACAAGCCTAACAAGGAACTCTTTGAAGAAAATGATATTTCATTTATGATGAGTTCCTCGGTCGTGTGTACGAGGCCTCAGAGTTGAGGAGGAAAGCTGGCAGCACTGCAGGGGGAAGATGGGAAGAAGGGGGACTTGGCACTACACGGGGTGATTAGGGTGTGCCCACTGCCCAGGCACACCCAGCACACCCTTTGCGCACGTCCATGCCCTCTATGCTGCTGAGCACCTTAACAGTCTTTTGATCTGCTGTAGCTACTGTATAATTATACTTTTGTTTGGTCCCTACTGAATTCGTTGCCCATACTTTTAGAAAAAATATTTTAAGGTAGCCCTGTGTATTCACATGCCAATTATATAATAATATCATTTTTTTTCCTTTTCTATAGACATTGATGAGTGCTTACAGAATGGAAGAATCTGTAACAATGGCAGATGTGTGAATACGGATGGAAGTTTCCACTGCGTGTGCAATGCAGGCTTCCAAGTGTCACCTGATGGGAAGAATTGTCAAGGTATTTTTTTTCTCTTAAATAATATAATAAAACAAGCCAGTTAAATGTTTTACTTTTAAATGCATGTCAAAGCTTTAACGACTTGTCTACTGAGCAGTTAATTTTTTATTTTTTGGCACACATATTAAAATTTGCATTTTTCACTAGAAACTACTGTAACCCCCCCACCAAAAAAAGTGTACATTTGCTGGAAGCAGAGACCCTGCAGAAAAAATGGTAGTAGTTGCAATTGTTTATGTCTCATGGATTTTAATCAGTTATTAATAAAAAGAAAACAGAAAGAAATACCCTAAAAATAATTTTAGTATAAACAAGCAACATTATACCTCATTTTGTGGTACAATATAAAAGATGGGGTTGCTTCGAGTAAATAAATGCCTATCATGTCAGGTCTTAAAATTGCACACACCATGTGATGGAATGGGCAGGCGGAAGATACTCTTTATGGAGGCATTAGTTTATTAGACCCCTGATGTCTCCCCTGCCCTTCAATGCAGCTATTTGTACACAGATCACATTTAAATAGCTGCATCCTCTGCTGCACTATCTGAGAAGAACAGCTGTAATCCCAGATGTGACGTAATATACGGATATGGATGGTCCCTGAGTTCAACCTGTGAGCTTGATTCAACCACTTGTCTATCATGCTGTTTATAAACATACCTTGGTAGACTAGACAAGTGGTTAATTACCAAATAAAGTTATAGTGAAGAAAAATACCTTCAGCCCTGTGTAGGACCCTACTGGACACTGCACAGACTTTGAATCCAGTGATTGTATATAGAGAGATTGCTTAGGCATCATAGTCCATCTCACTGTATGTGCCACATACTCTGTTTCCCAGCTTTCCTAATAACCGTATAATCAAATATGCTACCTTAACTAGTCTTCTAAAGAGGGTCCCTTTCTTTGGTCTTTTTTTGTCAGCTACTTTCAATAACACAGTATCAGTAACTCTAGTAAGTCTAAAAAATATTAAAAAAAATTCTCTTAGGCCCCTTTCACACAGGATAACTCAGTTTTTTTCAGCAATGGATTTGTTCGCTGATCCCCAGGTGATCAGATCCGGGTCTGCTCAGTTTTTGCAGAGCAGACACAGACAGAGTCTGCTCTTTTCTTTGGGTGGCCTGGTGTATACTGACTGGCTCTTTTTTTATACCTGACCGCCCTCTGATCCAATCCGCCAAGATGGAGGATCGGGCGACTCCCCCTTTCTTTCTTTTTTTTTCTTTTTTGTGGATCGGAGGTCGGCAGGTGTAAATGGACACAGTCTATTTAAACCCGCCGGTCCATGGGGGTGAATGGACCATCCAATCGGGTCTTCCTGAAAAACTGACAGGTGGACCTGATCCGATTCTTCGTGTGAAATCGGCCTTAAAGGGCATAAATGCTACAGAACTGAACTATTTTCACATTTTATTGCTTTGCCCCTTTTATAACAATGTGCCTAATTTAGCATTAAATGATCTTTAATAAATAACTGTTATCACAGTTTTTTCAAAAATAAAGTGTGTGTTTGATTAAGGAAGTATTCGTATTGTTACTGAAAACAATAGTGGTTGATGACTGGCAGTTTTCCAACAAGCAGACAAGGTTTTCAGGGAAATATTGTGTGCCGACAGTACAATAGTGGGATTTACACGAACTCTCTGAAATGGTCATTTGACCTTTGGATGAACATAGAAAAAAATTCTAGTCTTAAAGGAAACTTGTTCTGACAGAAATAAGAGGGCCGCCTTTTGCTGTCCTCTCCTTATGAAAATGCTTGCTGTCTGGCTGTCATGGTTCTCTAAATGCTACAAATAATGTTTAAGGCACTGACAAGTGTCCAGTTTAAGTGTTCTGACTTTTGAGTAGTTGATCATTTTTTCCCTTGAATTGAGGATAAAGTGTGGACAATTCTAGCAAGGATGGGTGACGTCTTCAGGCCCATCATTGTTTAGAGAGCTGCCTCTGTATGGAAAATTTTCATTGATCAGTTTGTCTGATAAAGCAACTATTGTGCCCCAAAGCACCATTCAGATTAAACTACGGTATTTATTTAATTATTACAGGTACTTGTATAGTGTTGTAATTTTTTACACAGCACTTTACACCTATTTATTATACATTCACATCAGTCCATGCCCTCAAGGAGCTTACAGTCTAAGGTCCCTAAATCACATTTATACATACACATTTATGCAAATTTTGCCAATTAACCTAAACTACCTACTATATATAGTCAACAGTGCATGTGACAGATTGTACTTTAAATATTTTTCAATTGGTGGATAATGAATAGAAACCCGAACAAATAAGTAATGGAAATGCAGGCCGTAGCAATAAAAATTATGAAATACATTTTTCTATTGCATGAAACAGAAAAATATGTCAAGTTTTGATAAAGTCCATATGCTGAGGAGTATCCATGTAAAACTTAGATACTCAATTTGTGGTCCAGAGGCCACATGCAGCTCTCCATCACACTGACAGGTTTGGTAGTTTGTATATACTTATCACAAATACATTTTGATTAGTCAAAGTAAGTAATATGTAAAATGTTTATTTTACAGATATGGATGAATGCAGTGTAAGGAACATGTGCCTTAATGGAATGTGTATTAATGAGGATGGAAGTTTTAAATGCATCTGTAAACCTGGGTTCCAGCTTGCGCCAAATGGACGCTTTTGTACAGGTATGTACTAACGGTCTTGTGTCATACAGCATTATGTAAAAACATAAAATAAAGGTGAGGGGAGTTTGTATCACTCATTTTAATAAAGTTGACTTGCTTTTAATTTGGCTGTGTGTTAACCTATACACCTTTCCCCAGAATTAGTATGCAGTATACAGGTAAATGTCTGAGGCTGGGTTCACACTGGAACATGCAGCGGCTCACAGCAGGAGTCCGGTTTGTCTCCATTCAGAGTTCCAGGTCTGATTTCAGCCCGAATTTTGGGCTGAATTCGGACCTAAAACGGACCAAAAGACGCACAGGGCTCCTGTGCAATTAGTATCGGAGCTGATGCAGAGATGTGTACACCGGCTCCATAGAGAGCCAGTCACAATCTCCTGCTATGCGAATTGGATGCGTGAAAAATTCACATCCAATTTGCAGTAGTGTGAACCCAGCCTAAATGTTATAAACTATACAAAAAATATTAATAGATTCATTAGTTTTCCACTTTTGGATAGATTGAGAAAAGCATAAAACCCAGGTCAGTTTATTACTATTATTATCTATGTCCATGTTTGGGAGATATTCCCTTCTTCGCAGATCTGTCATTGGCTGTCTTGAAGACGTAATTGTTTGGCTGCATTAAATGTTGTAGTCAGTCATTGTTCATAATGCAGCATTGTCATCCACTTTAATAATATCACCAGTGTCATGCTTTTTGACATCATCCCCTAAAATATACTACATGTTCCTAATAGTTAAAGTCTTAATCCCATGAGCATTCCACTGGTCATCAAAATGGTTTCTTTTATCACATATAAGCCTGTTTTCAGTATTTTTGTGAACCAAGCACTAGTACTACAACAATTGTTCCAGAACCAATGGTTTATGCAGCTTACTTGTGATTGGACGCTGGTTCACTCTTTGGCAGAGCCTTGAGATTCTGTATTAGGATCCTTCAGGGAGGAAGAGGTGGGGCTGCCTGTGATGATGCTCTGAGCACAGGATCTTACATTAGGCATTCACCTTTTCACCTTTTTCAGCATTACATTAGCCCTGGAGTGCTATACAGGTCCAGGGCTGTGATCCATCTGCTGAGCCCTGTCCTTGTAGACTCTTTAGTGGGTGAGCTTCCTGGGAGGGCGAAGTCCTGGTGTGTGCTTGTCCAATCACTCCACCATCAACTTTCATGAGAGGACTGCAAATGTAAGGTATCTCAAGACTGTTAATGCAACCCTGGTGCCCAGTGTCTTGCGCTTTAGTCCCTTTGTGGTTAACAAGGCATTACTGACTGCAACTCTTTATATTGCAGGAAACAATGGGGAACAGTTCCGTATTTATTTTTTGTTTTGAATTTGGCAGCATTTTCTGTAGCCCAGGATTGCTAAAGAATCTGCTCCATGCTGATCTACGGTTCTTCCACCACCTATCTACAAAGGATTTACAGCATAGCGATCATTGGATGCACTGGGCCTCTCTGCCTATAGCATTCCTTCTGCTTTGCAGTTAAATTTATGAATACCAATTGTGTAATATCTCTCACCACACATGGCGAACCATAGCTGCAGGGCAACTGGGGCTGCAGCCTCTGTTAGTACTAAACCAGCTTCTAATAGTCCAGAATGGTTTATAATGCCCCCCTAGGCACCTTGACTATTCCAGTTCAGAACTTTCCCCCAATTGCTGAATCATTATGCACCTCTGTAAAGACCATCCCTGTATTTTCACCCCTTCCCAAAGCTTAATAATAATCTATTGAGGAGGGATTCTTTAATAAATAGGATGTTCTTGTTTGTAGACCCAGCCTATTTAAGGGTCAGAAGTCCCTTTAAAGGCCTTATTCAACAAGACGGGACCTGCTATATAATCTGCTGTTGCCACCATGGCTGTCTGCTAGACTCTAGCCATCTGGTCAAAATCATTGGCTAGGTACCCAGGATCAATTGGGTGGTGGATACTTTTCATCAGGTATCTAGGATATATCTCCTTTTGGTTGATATGAGGCAGATCACTTGGCTTAAAAGCTGGTCTGTGGAGCTGACAAAAGAAGTGCCCTGAGCAGATGCCCTTTGATGGGGAACAACTTTTTTGTGAATCCTTGGATACCTGTAAATCAAAACCTATAGTGGAAAAACCCTCTTCTCCTGGAATAAAAATAACTTGTGAAAGTGAGAAAGGGGGGAAGTCTGTTGGCCCTTGTCTATCTGGTTCCAAGACATTTCCAATGCTTGGGTCCAGAACTTCTTATCCAGGAACTTCAAACTAATATGTTCCCGGTTTCTTCCTCATTCTTCCTCAAAGGTGGTCCGACCCCCTCACTGTTCTATAGAAACTCCTCTTTCAAGGGGACATCACCCCTGTCTCAGGGATGGAAAGGTTCCAAGCTGTTTACTGTCGAGTACACAAGTTCCTTAAAGTGGAGGTTCACCCGAAAAGTAAATTTTTAACCTTAGATTGATGCTCATTTTGTCAAGGGGAATCGGGTAGTTTTTTTTAAATCTAAGCAGTACTTACCGTTTTAGAGAGCGATCTTCTCCGCCGCTTCCAGGTATGGGCTGCGGGACTGGGCGTTCCTATTTGATTGACAGTCTTCCGACAGGCTTCCGACGGTCGCATACATCGCGTCACGATTTTCCGAAAGTAGCCGAACGTCGGTGCGCAGGCGCCGTATAGAGCCACACCGACGTTCGGCTTCTTTCGGCTACTCGTGACGTGATGTATGCGACCGTCCCGAAGACCATACCCGGAAGCGGCGGAGAAGATCGCTCTCTAAATACGGTAAGTACTGCTTGGATTTTAAAAAAACTACCCGATTCCCCTTGACAAAATGAGCATTAATCTAAGGTGATTGGTTTCCTTCACCTGAGAAATTGTATGGCCTTTGTGGACATCAAGGATGCTTACCTGCATGTTCTCACTTTTCTAAACATCAACGCTACCTGCATTTTGCAGTGAGCATGCAACATTAGCAAGTTGTTGAAGCTCCTTTCAGCCTGTCCACTGCACCTTTAATTTTCACCCTGTTTAACTTTATCTGCCAATGTTAACAGACAGTACAGACTTGGGAGAACTTCAGATGGACCCCTTAACCTCAAGAAGTCAGTGCTAGATCAGACTCATCAGTATATGGGCTTAATTTTGAATATAGCCTTGTCCAGGACTTTCCTTCTTCCAGAAAATCTTTATTCTCTTCAATCTCATAATAAAACCATACAGTTCAGGAGCCACTCGATCAGGTGGTTTCTCGTATTGTTTCTTCTGTATGTTCTCCCGTGACTCCATGGGATCTCACCTTTGTTCTCTTAGCTCTTTAGAAGTTGTCCTTTGAGTCTATTCAAGATTTTCCTGTTGATACTGACTTGCATGCTTTTTCACTGCCATCCTATTTGCAAGGCCTTCTGAGTTGGTCGCTTTGACCTGTTAAAAATCTTTTCTTATGCTTCATATTTTACAAGGCTGTTTTAGGCCATTTTTAGGCCTAGGACCTCTTTCATATCTGAGGTGGTTTCTTCCCTCCACACTAACCAGAACATTATTTTACCACCTCTGTGTCCTGCAACTATAAATCCTTAGGAGATCCCTCTCCAAATGTCTTCATTTTTGCATTTTTAGCTACATCCCTTTTTTTGTAATTCCTCGGCTTCTCATTACATTATAGCTAGGTGGATTTGGCAGCTCAGCATTCAGGTCTATGACCTTAGTGGCAAGATCCCCCCTTTTTCAGTCAAGGCACACTTTACTAGAGGTGTTGGTGCTTCCTGGGCTTTTCAGTATCAGGCTTTAGTTACTCAAATCTGCAAGTTGCCATCTGGTCCTCAGGTCATACGTTTGTTAGGTTTTACGAAGTGAACATTCATGCCTCAGCAGATCCCAACTTTGGACATAAGGTTCTCCAAGGGGCTCTGTGACCTGATGGATTTTTTTTTCTGTTTCTTTTGTTTTGTTTTGGGGGCCTGTTAGCTGTTCATTTGCTATGTTGCACACCCCTTAGTAGATTACTTCTAGATATGGCATTGGTTCCAGAATTACCATTCTGTGTCCTAGGATGTACGATTAGGAAAACAGAATGTTTTGCCTTTCTTGTAAAATCCTTTTCTTGGAGTACATCCAGTACTTAGGTCCTGCCCTTCTGCATATCTAATACACTCTTGCTATTGATTGCTACAAAACTGGAAGCATACTAGGAGTGGGTGTGGTTGTTCAGATCTGTCCAATCACCTGAAGGCAGCTGCATAGCCTATTGGTTACATCATTACCATCCAGTGTCCTGTGATGTCCTTTAAAAAGATGTCACAGGTAAGACAAAGAGTCAATTTTTTCTTTAAAATTAGGAACTTTATTCTGTTATTACTGAACATGTCATGTAGAATGGACAGTCTGTGTTAATTACAAATATTGCATAAATTATTATTTTTATTATTGTTATACAGGATTTATATTGCGCCAACAGTTTATGCAACTCTTTATACATATCTATGACTGTAGTCTTGAGCCCATTGGAAATGTGGTTTTGAGCAAACACTAACCTACCAAGTCAACAAGAGAGCAAAAACACATGTTCAGCCAAATTAATTGTGGTTTATCTGGCTTTGTTTTGTATTTTGTTTTGTCAAAAATAATTATTTTTTTGATATGCTTAATGAAAACACAGAACATTGAGCTCTATTGCTGTAAAATATTTTTGCATGAATTAACTATCTAATCTTTATAATTGTAAACTGTCACTGAACTGAGACAGAACAAGACAACATATGTTTAGCCACTTTGGGACTATTAAAAGTCTACATGAACATTATGTTCTGCTAGGTCCTAGGACACCACAAGTGTGAGAAATAAAGTTGAAACTAAAAGAGAATTGACAGATTTAAATACAGTAAATGAGTGAACTGCTAATCTTGTTAAATCAAAGAAATCCGATCTAATCACCTGTATAAGTGAAGAGTAGGATCTCAGAGTATGTGGTCTGTTTTAGGCCAGCCATATAGACGGTTTCCTGCTGACCTGGCCAACATACGAACCGCGTGTGGGCAAGCTGAATATATACCAAATTGATTGATTGATCCAGACTGTCGAACTCACTTGATATTATCACTAGCGGCTGGTGGGAGTGGGAGCTGCCTTACTTAACCTTTAAAGTTAACCAGCAGGTGATGGATTGCTAGGACACTGGCGGTCCTACCAACCGTTTACCAGCTTGTTAACATGAAAGGGTAACTCTGGCATCTTCCGCTCCCACCCTTCATCCAGTACTGTGCTGTCCCCCGCTATGCAGTACACCTGTGTCTGGGGAGCAGAAGGGGAGAAGACTCTACTGTGGGGGGGGGGGGGGGCACTAGTGTGAGGGGGGGGAGAGGCAGAGGACACTGTTATGGGGGGACAGAGGATACTATTGTGTGGGGGGGAGTGATGTGAAGGGGGAAGAGGACACTACTGTGGAGGGTGATGTTAAGCGATGTGAAGGGGGGCAGTGGATACTACTGTGGGGGGAAAGTGATGTAAAGGGGGGCAAAGAACACTACTGTGACACACACTTGGTAGTCATTAACTTATCTATTTTTAAAAGGGCACCCCCCCCCCGGATTTTTGAGTTCCTCCATGTTGTGCAGGTAGATCTCAACCTCTGAAAGGTTGCCCTAAAATTACTGTAGAGTTGCGTTTTCTGAGCAACAGCGGCTGCGCGTCCATAAAGGGCACACGAGCGCCTTAGGCATCCAATCTCAGCAAAGGACGAGAGGAGGATTGGGCAGGAGAAGCAATCGGGGTCCGGGAAGATGGAAGACATCGGACACCGCTGGCCACCTGCCGCCGGCAGATGACAGGGGTACAGTGTCAGCAATATTTGGGGCACAGTGGCAATATTTGGTGCCCAGTGGCAGCACTTGGGGCACAGTGGCAACATTTGGGGCACAGTGGCAAAACTTGAGGCACAGTGGCAGCACTCAGGGAACAGTGGCAACATTTGGGGCACAGTGGCAGCACTTGGGGCACAGTAGGAGTGTTTGATGGGCATAGTGGGAGCGTTTGATGGGCACAGTGGCTGCGTTTGATGGGCACAGTGGCTGCGTTTGATGGGCAAAGTGGCTGCATTTGGTACAGTGGCTGCAATTGATGTTTTTTTCCCCCAGAATTTTTCAGTTTGTTTGCGCCCCCCAAAAAAATTTGGAGCACCAGCCGCCACTGCTGAGCACAAGTCAAAAAGCAAAAATATGCCACATTTGATATCCTCATTGTCATTGGAGGCTTTGAGCCTCCTTAGTCTTATCATTTAAATATCCAAAATGAATTCATCAAATCAGAACAAATGTAAAAGCTGAACATGAAAGGGTGTATATTTTGTTTTATCTCTAGTATTTGAAATTTTTATATTTTTTTATGTTTTCATAATAAAATGTATACATCATTTATACAATTATATTATTTTTATATAACACTGTACATAAATGCCTAGCAATTTTAAAATAACCTTCACAAATTTCTAGTAATTTTCAGCATTGCTGTCTATTAATAAAATACAGTTGGAGTGAGTTTGGATATTGTGAGCGTGATGGCCATAAGCCAGGGATTAAAGAAAGGAATAGAGGTGTTTCATACTCATTTTGTCCTTTTAAGGTCAGGATTGTTGTACATTACACAGCCTTGTTCTGTGTTATGGCTTTACTTGTTTGCATGGTAACGTTGTATATATCATTTATTGCTGAAACTTGTGATGATTTATTGTAGCTACAAACATAAAAACAGTTAGTAACCTCCATAGTAACAATGCCAAATTATAATCATTCTCACGTTCATTTTGTCTTGTTTTGTGTTCAAGCTTGTTGTGTATTGTGTACTTGTGTCTGTCTAGCAAAGCACAAAAAGGTGTGCTAAGAAATATACTGTAGGTTCTGTTACTAAACTACATGCTTTTGGTAACATAATACAGTATATTAAAGTAGTACTAAGGATAAACATTTTTTACTTTAAAGTTCTCTATATTACCAAAAGTATTGGGACACCTGCCTTTACATGCACATGAATTTTAAAGGGGTTGTAAAGATTTGTCTGATTATTGTTGCCCCCCCCCCCGTTTTACTTACCTGAGCCCTGGAAAGTCCCGCATCGCGAACGCGCTCTTCCTTTGCTCGGTCTTCTTGGTTCTTCATTGGATAGATTGATAGCAGCGCAGGCATTGGCTTGTGCTGCTGTCATTCAACTCCAGTGATGCAAGGGCCGGGGGGCAGGGCCGAGTCCTGTAGTCTATGGATGCCGAATACAGGACTCGGGAGGGCGCCCGCAAGGTAGCCCCCTTTGGAGAGAGCTTGCCAGGGGGGGTTATCAGAAGCTGCCGAGGGACCCCAGCAGACGAGAATCGGGGGCCACTCTGTGCAAAACGAGCTACACAGTGAAGGTAAGTATAACATGTTTGTTATTTTATTTTTTTAAATATTCAAAGCTTTAGTATCACTTTAATTGCAGTCTTAGTCCGTAGGGTTCAATATTGAGTTGGCCTCCCCTTTGCAGCTATAACATCTTCAACTCTTCTGGGAAGGCTGTGCACAAGGTTTAGGAGTGTCTATGGGAATGTTTGACCATTCTTCCAGAAGTGCATTTGTGAGGTCAGGCACTGATGTTGGACGAGAAGGCCTGGTTCGTAGTCTCCATTCTAACTCATCCCACTGGTGTTTTACCGGGTTGAGGTTAGGACTCTGTGCAGGTCAGTCAAGTTCCTCCACCCCCAAACTTGCTCATCCATCCTCTTTATGGACCTTCCTTTCTGCACTGGTGCACAGTCATGTTGGAACAGGAAGGGCTAACCCCAAACTATTCCCACAAAGTTGGGAGCGTGAAATTGTCCAAAATGTCTTGGTATGATGACGCCTTAAGAGTTCCCTTCACTGGAACTAAGGGACCAAACTTAACCCCTGAAAACAACCCCACACTATAAATCCCCCTCCACCAAATTATTCGGACCAGTGCACAAAGCAAGGTTCATAAAGACATGAATGAACAAGTTTGAGGTAGAGGACCTTGACTGGCCTGCACAGAGTCCTGACCTCAACCTGATAGAACACCTTGGGGATGAATTAGAGTTGAGACTGTGAGCCAGGCCTTCTTCTCCAACATCAGTGCCTGCCCTCACAATAGCACTTCTGGAAGAATGGTCAAACATTCCCATAGACACAGCCTTCCCAGAAGAGTTGAAGCTGTTATAGCTGCAAAGGGTGGGCCAACTCAATATTGAACCCTACGGACTAAGACTGGGATGCCATTAAAGTTCATGTGTGTGTGTAAAGGTAGGTGTCCCAATACTATTGGTAATATAGTATAGTATTAAACCCTCAGTGTTTTTTTTAACTTAACATGCTGAGGACAAAAAAAATCTTTCCTTACTGAACTATTTGTTAGAACTCAATGCTGCTGGCTCCTACCCTGTGCCCTCCTACCCCCTACATACCAGTGTGGCTTCCCTGAACTTTGGTCTTTAGAGGAAATAGTTACCAGTGGACAGTGTAGTCTCCAACCATTCTGTTAGCATGGAGAAGGGAGGGGGGAGGAGCAGGGGAGTTCCTTTCCTTCCTAGGGCTGTGTATTTGTATTGATGCACACAGTGTAGAGAGACCCAACTTTAGCCCCTTCATACAAAGGTGACGCGTTTCGCCTTGCCCACAGAGCTCAGTCATGGCATGATTTTACATCTGACTTGTTCTGGTGTGCGGTGTTTTGAAAATCTTCTTTCCTGGTATATTGTCAATGCTTGTTGCATTTTTTTATGCAAACAATTTAAACAGACATCAGAAAATCCATTGTTTTCAGTAGTCTGTCCGTGCCAGCTGTTGGTGTTCACAATTCAAATCAGGGTCCTTTTTTTAGGATACAGAAACCTCTTACAAAGCCATAGGATTATCTTTTAGCAGTACATACAGCTTGTTCTCAGAGGTCTCCGGTGCCCATACCTTTATAGATACAGATGGTTGCTATGCTGTCCCCTATTGGTCAGAATCAAATCTGTATATTGTTTTTAGATTGGTCACCGTAGTTCATAAAATGCTGAAACTTTTCATATGTGGATAAAATACAGTAAGGTGTGTTTGGCAAATGTTACTAGGACAGTGCATATTCATTGGTGTTGGCTGGCAGGAAATGGAGAGAAATTGCTGATGGGTAATAGTTGGCTTCTCTGGGCTGCTTGCCTTGTTTTTACCTTCCAATCCTGAATGAACCAACCGCTGTGTGCATGTGGATCACTAGTCTAGTGTCAATGTGGTAAAAATTCCAAATTCTTCCAACAGTTTCTGGAATAAGGATTTTTATTCAAAGTTTTAAACAGTTTTTACATGCAGTCAGCAGGTTAAATAATTTGCTTCCAAACTTTGTTCATCTTCTGAGTTAAACACCTAATACAAAGAGTGTTCATCACGTAACACACTCACAAAACAAAAATATTTGCTTAACTTGAATGCATTTAAGGTAATGATATAAAAGACGTATATTTTTTATCAATAATATGCCTTTAAAAATATAGTAAATATGTTATTTTTGTTATAAACTATCATTTACTAGTCATTTCATAATTTGGTTGTTCTGTCTTCTTTCCACTACAGATATCGATGAGTGTGAGACGCCAGGCATCTGCATGAATGGACATTGCGTGAACACAGATGGCTCCTTTAAATGTGAATGCTTCCCTGGTCTAGCAGTTGGACTTGATGGTCGAGTGTGTGTAGGTAAGTACAAATTTGGCCTAACTGTATAAACCTAAAGTGATACTCAAGTCTTGTTTTTATTTTTCTTAACCCACTTGCTGACCAGCCGCCACAATTATACTGCGGCTGGGCATCTCTATTGCGGGAATCACCGTAACAGTATAGCGATTCGTGCAATAGATACAGCGGGCGCGTGGTGCCGATGCGCATGGCCGACGGCCACGATGTCTGCCGGCCACCCGCGATCACTCTACATAGAGGCAGAAGGGGGATCTGCCATTGTAGACAAAGCAGATCCCCGTTCTGTGATCATCTGTTCCTAGTGATTAGGAGCAGCGATCTCTCTGTACTCCCAGTCAGTCCTCTCCCCCCTACAGTTAAAAAGCACCTCCCTAGGACACAGTGTCATTTCTACAGTAATCATTTTTATAGCTCTGGTCGCTGTATAAATGTCACTGGTCCCAAAAAAGTAACCGATCTGTCTGCTGCAATGTCGCAGTCACACAAAAAATAGCTTATCACCGCTATTACTAGTAAAAAATTATAATAATAATAAAAATGCCATAAATCTATCCCCTATTCTGTATACCCTATAACTTTTGCACAAACCAATCAATATACGCTTACTACTATTTTTTTTGCCAAAAATATGTAGAAGAATACACATTGGCCTAAACTGATGAAGAAATGTTTTTTTTTTTGGGGGGGGGGGCATATCTATTATAGCAAAAAGTTAAAAATACAGGTATTTATTTATTATAGGCTTACCTGTAGGTACAAGTGGCGTAGCTAGGTTTACAACCACTTTAAGCCTACTATACACCTCCCCCATATCGTTATTGGTTTAATTATACCTTTATACAATTCCAGCACAATGCTGTTTTTGTGGTAGAATTGCTATATGACAGTATTGGGAGTGTGTCTACTCAGCAAAGGAAGTCTACAACACAAGAACATAGGGCCAGATCCACAGCCCTGCAGCGCAACGTAACTTAACAGATTTAAGTTACACTGCCGCAAATTTCCTAAGTTAGGTATCGATCCACAACACACTTACCTGGAAATTTGCGGCGGTGTAACTCAAATCCGTCCGGCGCAAGGCGTTCCTAATCTAATGGGGTGAGTCCCATTTAAATTAGGCGCGCTCCCGCGCCGGACGTACTGCGCATGCTTGTGACGCAAATTTCCCGACGTGCTTTGCGCGACGTGACGTAATTTTTTGATCAGCGCGGCACGTAGCGTATTTCCGTATTCCCGTACGACTTACGCAATCGTCGTAAAATTTAAAAATTCGACGCGGGAAGGACGGCCATACTTTACACAGCAGTACGCCTGCTATGTAAAAGTAGGGCTGCTTTACTAAAGTGTAACTAAGCGACGGGAAACTAACGTAGCGGCGACGTAGCGAACGCGAAAAAGCTTTGAGGATCGATGTAACTCCTCATTAGCATACCCGACGCGTAATTTCGACGATGAATGCCCCCAGCGGCGGTCGCGGTACTGCATCTTAAGATCCGGCAGTGTAAAACTATTACACCTGCCGAATCTTCTGTCTATCTCTTGGAAACTGATTCTGTGGATCAGTTCCAAAGATAGAAACAGGGATACGCAGGCGGAATAGCAGATCCACCTGCGTATCTCTTTTGAGGATCTGGCCCATAATGTTACTATGTATATATATTTGAAATTTTAAATAAAACATTTTATAAAAAAAATAACTAAAAAACTGTATATGGTCACATATTAGTCGGTAGAATATCTCCTGCAATCTCATTCTAATGCATGCATATTGTTTGCAGATACTCACATGAGGAGCACTTGCTATGGAGGATACAAAAGAGGTCAGTGCGTTAGACCACTTCAAGGAGCAGTGACAAAATCGGAGTGCTGTTGTGCAAGTACAGAATTTGCATTTGGGGAACCTTGTAAACCGTGTCCTGCCAAGACTTCAGGTAAGAATGTCTGTCTGTATGTAACCACAGTATATGAACTGCATAGTACCTAAATAATAAAAGCATATAACAGTATATCAGGCATATAAATCCTTTTTTGGGCATCTCCAGTATTTCAGTATGCCTTCTCCGAAAATATTTTTTATTGGATAAATATAAACTGTAGCATTTAAATATTTTGTAGTCTTCTCTTCATTGCAGCAAGTGAAGCCTAATGCCGCGTACACACCATCACTTTATGTGATGAAAAAAAACGACGTTTTTAAAAACGTCAATTTAAATGACCATGTGTGGGGGAAAACGTTGTTTTATGTCTTGTGAAAAACGACAAAAAAAATTGAAGCATGCTTCAATTTTTTGTGTCGTTTTTCAAAACATTGTTTTTTGTTTCACAAAAAATCACTGTGTGTAGCAAAAACAACGTTTAAAGCGACGTTTTTAAACCCGCGCATGCTCAGAAGCTAGTTATGAAGCGAGCTTCAATGGGAAAAAGTGCTGAACGTAACCGCGCATTGTGTATTGTGAAAAAACGATGGTGTGTAGGCAACGTCGTTTTTGAAAATTGAAGTTTCAAAAACGTCGTTTTTTACTTCACAAAAAATGTCGGGTTTTTTTCATCACATAAAGTGATGGTGTGTACGCGGCATAAGGCTCCTTGTCACATGTTTTCCTCTATCTCTTTTTCACTTATTGTAAAAAGCCTGTTGTTTACAAAGCTCAATAGCTCAGGCTGCAAATTACACACAGAGGCTAATGAGTGAGAGCAATTACTCACCTCTTATCAGACAGCTCAGTTTGAGTTTTAAGTCAGAAAAAGTGAACATTAAGGGCTTATTTAGATCTATGCCTGTGCATAAAGGTGCACTTTTTTGTAGCATTAGACATGTGCATTATGAGTCAACATGCCTTTTTTGGGAGTAATTATGTATGTTTTATGTTTTGATGTTTTGATGCGCATGTTTTTGATGTCCATTTTCAATTTGATTTTGAATTTAGAATTTTGGACAGGATAAGTTCAACAGCCACTAAGGCCCCGTACACACGACCAAACATGTATGCTGAAAATGGTCCGCGGGCCAGTTTCAGCATACATGTTTGGTCGTGTGTAGGCGCGAGCGGGCCGAATTCCAGCAAACATTTGCCCGCCGGGCCTTTTCCCAGCGGGCAAATATTCGTGGACGTGTTTTAAAACCGTCCGCTGGAATCCTGCCCGCTCTGACATGTACGGTCGTCAGTACAGACCTACCGTACATGTCCAGGCGCCTGCCGTCCCTCGCATGCGTCGAATGACTATTGTTTACGCGCGGACTTCTGTACGATGGCAGACATGTACGGTGAAAACGGTCCGACGGATCGCTTTCACCATACATGTTTGTTCGTGAGTACCCGGCCTAAGGCTTTTTAACATCTGTTGCCAATTAATCAAAACACATATAACATGCAATTGATTTTTAATGGCCTTTAAACACACTAAAACCCCATACACAATATTAGATTTTCTGAAGAGTTTTGTCTTCAGATTTACCAAAACCATGAAGTACAAGGGCCTGTCTGATTGCATACAAATTGAAACTCTTAAGGTTTGACCTCATATTATATGGTTTTGGTAAATCTGAAGACAAAAATCTGCAGAAAATCGAATAAGGTGTATGGGACTTTAAGGTTTGACCTCATTTTATCTGGTTTTAGTAAATTTAAAGACAAAAATCTGCAGAACATCTAGTATGGGGCTATAGGCTCGGTTCACACTACTGCAACCTGAAAGCCATGCAACTTACAATGCAACTTTGCCAGGTGACTCCCTAACAATTTGCTGGTGACTTGATGCGACTTGAGTACTACTTTGATGCAACTTGATGTAACTTTGAAGTGAGGGAAGAACTGCACCACAGGGAATGTCTATGTACAGTAATCTTCCTGTAAGATCGGATCCAAATCACATCAATATATATGAGAATCCAACTTGGAGGCAATGTCCATTAAAGTCTATGGGCACAAGTTGGTAAAAGTTGGCTTGAAGTAGTACAGGAACCTTATCTAAAGTCGGAGCGAGTCCGAGCGACTTCAGTAGTGCTAATTAGGACAGCTCTTATTGATTAACATGGGATTTCACATATAATGCGACTTGGGGTTTCAAGTTGGATCCCAAGTCACGGCAGTGTGAACCGAGCCTAAAACCCTGAAAAAAAACACAAACGTATTTTTCGAAACAATCTGCACTGCAGTATTGAGATGGGAACAGACACTATCTTTATTATGGTTAACCAAAACATATGCACTTTAGTGTGTCTGAATGCATATGTTAAAACAACAGTGTAATTTGTCCCTAACGCAGTTAGCTCCTGTGGTGTTATTTATTAAGCCTCATACACACGATCGGATTATCGAATCCGTGTTGGAATTGTGTGATGACAGGCTGTTGTTGGAAAATCCAAATGTTTGTATTCTCCATCGGACAATTGTTGTCGGATTTTCCGCCAACAAATGTGGGATAGCATGCTTTAAAATTGTCTGCCAACAAATCTGTGTACACAAGTCTGTCGTACAAAACTCCAAAGTACAAACACGCATGCTATGAAGCAATGCTCACCATAACACAACATTAGCAGAAGTTGCCCAAAGGGTGACGCTAAAGAGTTGAAAAAACGTGTGGTTTCCTGTTTGTTGGCTGACAATTCTTTGCGGTTTGTATGCTATACAAGTTCCTGGCCAACGCCCTTCAGACAAAAGTCCTATGCTTTATCCAATGAAAATCCGATTGTGTGCATGAGGCTTAGGTGCTAAGGGCCAGATTCACCAAAGAGATACGACAGCGTATCTCCTGATACGCCGTCGTATCTCTGTGTTAGGGCCGTCCTAACGATGCCACTGATTCATAGAATCAGTTACGCATAGCTAGCCCTAAGATCCGACAGGTGTAATTGAATTACACTGTCGGATCTTAAGGATGCAATTCTAGGCCGGCCGCTAGGTCCGAACGGCCCGTCGATCTAACTGTACGTTGTTTCCGTCGAGTTACATCGCGTAAAATTAGGGCTTAGCCCTAGTTGTCCTAAGCCATGTTAAGTATGGCCGTCTTTCCCGCGTCGAAATTTAAAAATCAACGTCGTTTGCGTAAGACGTTCGTGAATGGCGCTGGACGCCATTTACGTTAACGTCTAAGCAAATGACGTTGGTGCGACGTCGGTGCGACGTCATTTAGCGCAATGCACATCGGGTAATTTACCCGACGGAGCATGCGCAGTACGCTCGGCGCGGGAACGCGCCTAATTTAAATGGTGCACGCCCTATTTGAATTGGGCGGGCATGCGCCGAGCGCATTTACGATACACCGCCGCAAGTTTACAGGTAAGTGTTCTGAGAATCAGGCACTTACGCTTTAAACCTGCGGCGGTGTAACGTAAATCACATACGTTACGCTGCCCAGGAGCAACGTAATTGTATGTGAATCTGGCCCTTAGTGCTTTCTGAATACTTTGTCTGTAGTAAATATGTTTTTGTAGTGCAAATATTGCATCCATATAGTATATATATATATATATATATATATATATATATATATATATACAGTATATATCAAACAGCAGTTTAAAACCATATTCACTTTGAAAAAGAAAAGAAAATTGATCCGACCCCCCACCTCAAAAAGAAAAATAGGCTTCCCAATGTACAGTATCTCCAGTTAGCCTCTGGCTCCAATCATGTGCTTCAGAAAAAAAGAAGCCCCATTGGAATCCATGCATCCAGCGCCCGGCATGTATATTAGGGGTCCGGACGAATGAATTATAGGGCGGCGCCCCTGCGCCCCCTAAATTATGGGCGGCCACTGCTTTCTTCATCTCTCATATGCCATTTGCAATTATCATGTTAATATGGTTGAATACAATCTTTATTGTAGTCATGTGACTATAATGTTTAACTCTCATTGCACTGAGTTGAAAATAACTGTCAACTTTTTTGAAAATAAAGATGCTTGTTGTTGAACCATTGCTATTATTTTTGTATTGATAATAGAAATAATTACGTGCATAATAATTACGAATATGTTAATACATTTTCAGCATGTTAGAAGAAATATAATGCTCTTCTTAAAATACCTCTCTTGCTCATTTTAGTTTTAAGAATTTTTAGATACACTGTTCTATTGTTGCTTTTCTTAACAACAAACTGCAATGGCATTTCCTGTGTTTTCAGATGAATATCAAGCTCTGTGCAGCAGTGGCCCAGGAATAACATCTACAGGAACCGGTATGTGTGACTAATATTTGGAAATACTAAAGTATACCTAGAACCATGTATAAT
Organism: Rana temporaria; assembly: GCF_905171775.1. Lineage (NCBI taxonomy): Eukaryota > Metazoa > Chordata > Amphibia > Anura > Ranidae > Rana > Rana temporaria. The sequence goes on from NC_053491.1 coordinate 59,816,414, forward strand.
AAGGAGAGGAGGAGTACCTGAGTGTAAGGAGAAGGGAAAGGATGAGTTGTGATTACCTCTAATGGTTTGTTGTGTACTGGACAGGCAATTATTAATTTCATGTGTTTACAGACATAACATTTCATATAATCTATTACTAAAATGTCCAAAAGTGTAGCTTTCTGTAGGATAATGAGGTCTGAAAACACTGGAGGACCATTCACAGTGCAGAGCTAATCATGTGAAAGCTCAAACATTTAATATGTCCCTAATAGTTAACTGTACCCTAATGTGCATTTGTGACCGGGGCCTGGCGTTCCGCCACTGTGGGGGGCCCAAGATGGCAGAAAATGTTCCCACTGCAGGACAATAAAAAAAGGGCCCTGCAACAGGATCAAAGGGCCATGGGATCAGTGGGAAGAGCCCTGAGCTAGGAGGGAAGTGCCCTGAGACCAGAAGAAAGGGCCAGAATAAAGGGCCCTGGGACAAATGGGTAAGGGGGATCCTTCATTGTTTCTTACCCTGAGGCCCTGAAGGTTCTAGTTATGCCTCTGCCCTAATGCTTAACTTATGCAAAATTTTACCCCACAATACATAATCCTTATCCCCTAACATAACCTGAATTGCTGCCGATTTGGCATGCAATTTGACATGCCAAATCGCATCAATGTGGACCAGGGCTTAAAAAGAAAAAATTGTTTAGGAGATATTTCGAGAACCTATAGGTAAGCCTTAATCTAGGCTTACCTGTAGGTAAAAGTGGTTGTACCACTTTAAGCTTTGATAAAAATAAACAGAAACTGATTGGTTTGTATGCAGAGCTGCACCAGATTTTGCACTTTCCGGTTTTGGCAAATCAACCCCACTGTGTTGTCACTGTGTTGTCACCCTAGGTTCCTGATTTGGACTATGGAATGTCTAACCCTCCCTATCTTCATTACATAAAGATGAGGTATTCTGTAGTTCACAGGGGAAACCTGGGCAGGGTCGATAGCACTGTTTCAGATTTACAAGGGAAGTCACAAGTTCACTGAATTTCTGGTAGGATCATTTATCTTAACTTATAGATATAACAAAACACATATTTAGCAGGCCAAAAAGGAGGAAATAAGTGAATTGCGTTGTAAATGTTTACATTCACTGCAAATAAGAAAAAAATTAGATACCTTTTGCTAATTGGATACATTTTTGTTTTCTGGCTTCCTCATTTTTCCCAGTCACTGTTTAGTTCATGTAAACAAACAATTTTTCCACAGCCCATAAGCAAGCGATTAAACAGGGCAAATTAAAAAAATCCAGCCTGTATAAAACAGTGTAATTACATATTGTATACAAATAACATTCCTGGATGCCGGAGCCCTGCCAGAAGTAATATCTTGGTGGGTTGTCAGCTTAGACGGCTGAAAAGTTGAAATACACATTTTAATCTTGTATTTAATGTACTTTGTACACTGTTATTTCAGATGTTGAGTTTGTCGCTTACTTGCATGCAACAGGAAATGTAAGCACCTTGTAAGACTCCAACGCAACGGCATAATTAAGTGTATTGTGTGTGTTATTTTCAGATATTAATGAATGTGCTCTGGATCCTGATATCTGTCCTAATGGAATTTGTGAAAACCTTCGGGGAACCTTCAAATGTGTTTGTAATTCTGGATACGAGGTGGACACTAGTGGGAAGAGTTGCAATGGTATGAATTCTTTATTGTCTTCCTTTGCATATGATGGATATATTCATCTACTATTGCTGTATGTGGAAGTGCTATATGTAAAGAGGGGTTGTTTTTGGCACCTTCGTCCCATCAGGGTATATGCAGGGAATTGGAAGGAGGCTAAAGTGGACTTTTATGGTACCATATATGTATAACTGATTACCAGTCAAGGGTGTAAGAATTACAAAAAAAAATGTTATTACAAAAATAGAAAAGTAAAAAATAAAATATTTTGTTGTGACAACCATACAATAACTAATTATTAACATTCTATTGTTACCAATAAAATATCCAAGCATCCACAGTATATATTGCTCTACGTGTTTCGTCCACTAAAGTCCACTTTAGTCTCCTACTATTGTTGTACTTCTAGCCAGATATAAACAAATGATTACAAAAATAAAATAATAATAATATATATATATACACAGTAAAACCTTGCATTGCGAGCATAATTCATTTCGGAAGCATGCTTGTAATCCAAAGCACTTGTATATCAAAGCGAATTTCCCCATAAGAAATAATGGAAACTCAAATGATTCATTCCACAACCATTTATTCATAAGTCCCTCAGTTTATAGTCCATATAAAAAAGATTATAACAATGTGATAGGGGAGAGTAAAAAGAGACGTCTCTAAGTGCAGCAATATTGTTACATTTAATCAAGGTACAACATTTAGCAACTCACATGGTTGATGATGATTAAAAGGGGCACATCTAAGTATGGAGGCATCTGGGGTAAAGCTGTCTGCAATCGTGACCAGGAAGACTACCCTGCAGTAAAGCGATCTGAAAGCGAGCCTTGAACTGCTTATGGGGTGCAGCGTGGAAGGGACAACATCAATGACTGTGAGGAGGATGGTCTATGTGGACAGCTTTACTCCGAATCTCTGCATACTTAGATGTCACTCTTTTAATCATCAACCATGTGAGTTTCTAAATGTTGTACCTTCCTTAAATGTAACCATATTGCTACACTTAGAGGCGTCTCTCTTCTTTTATACTCAGTTGTGACATGACGCTACTTGTATATCAAGACATCGCTTGTATATCAAGTCAAAGTTTATTAACAAATGTTGCTTGTCTTGCAAAACACTCTCAAACCAAGTTACTCTGTTATTAAAGCATATTGACAGGAATGTGCAAATAACTGAAGGTCTCACTAGGAGCAGCATAAAATGAGGATTCTTGTGCACCTTACCTCATGGCTTTTAGATGCCTCTTGCAAGTATGGATGAGGTTTTCATAATCGCAAATCAGTAGAAGTTAATAAGTTTGGGCTTTCATTAGTTGTTACTTACCAAAGACTATGGTTGCACTATTTTAAGAAAAAACTCATGTATTCCCAACTATAGGACCTTAAAGTTGAGTAGAAAAGGGGTTAAAGCAGATATTATGTGTCCCCTATAATATTGATGCACTGACTCTTGCTCACCCTTTCTCAGCCTTAGACCCCTTTCACACTGAGGCACTTTGCAAGCGCTATAACAAATAGCACCTGCAAAGCATTCTGAAAGAGTTGCTTCTTTGGCTTCAGTGTGAAAACCTGAGGGCTTTCACACTGGAGCGGTGCGCTGGCAGGACGTTAAAAAATGTCCTGCAAGCAGCATCTTTGGAGTGGTGAAGGACGCTCCTCCACCGCTCCTGCCCATTTAAATGAATGCAATGGCGCTTTGCGGGTTGTTTTAACCCTTTTCCAGCCGCTAGTGGAGGTTAAAAGTGCTCTTCTAGCGGCCTAATACCTCCGCAAACATGACCGTAAAACTCAGCTAAAAATAGCAGCGTTTTGCCACCGCCAACACCCGCGCCCCAGTGTGAAAGGGGCTTTAGGAACCCTTGTTCCCCGAATTATTTTCATGTATCAGGGAACCCCAGCAAGAAATAAAATAATCCGGACCAGTGGGAGGTATGTTCCTTGCATTTGGTCATCAGTAGGGAGAATGCCCATTTACAGTGGTAGTCAGAATGCCAGCCTTGCAGACAGATATAAAAATATTTTTTGGTAAGGCTGCTGGCTCTACAGAGTGGTGATGAACCTGGAATTATACAGGTAACATAAAGAGGGAGGTTAATCAGCCACAGCTCAAGGAACCCCTAGCAATCACTGGAGGAACCCTTGGGTGCCACAGAAATCTGGTTGAGAAATTTTCAGGTTCTCCTCATGAGCCCAGAGTTTTCCCATAGACATTTGATGGTGATACAGTAATGCAGATCAAAGCAATTAAAGGATTACATGTATTTGGGACTGTAGGTCAACATATTTGAATACAGCATTTGGTCATACTCATGCACCAAAAAAAGAAATAAAAGCATAATTCTCGTATTTAATTGGGATCCCTCCAGGGAATAATGTGGAGGTATCCTAATAGCACAGTAAACTGCATAGTGACCCTTATCCTGATCTTGTGGTCCTGACCTTTGTCAACTGGTTATGCAGATGAATAAGATGATATGAATACCCTTCTGTATTGTCAATGGAATAAGGTGGGGTGAATACAAGAATATTCTATAAGATTGCAAACAAGTAAGACAAAATAACGCTTTTGTACCTTGTCCAACCTTTTTGTCCTGGTTTATTTTTCAGACATTGATGAATGTGCAATAAACAGACTGCTATGTGACAATGGACAATGTCGGAACACTCCAGGAAGTTTTACCTGCACCTGTCCTAAAGGATATGTCTATAAACCCGATCTCAAAACTTGTGAAGGTAACTAATTTTCATGAAAACTTTGTAAAATATGTCCACAATTACAAGATTATTGATTGCTTTTGTTTTTGGGCTGGTAAATAGTTCTAAGTAGGTATGATCCCGATGTTCGAATCGAATGTAAGTTTGCGATATTCGACTCGAACATAAGTTCGACTCAAACATCTGGTGTTGGTTTGTTCGCAGACCAACCAAACACATGGAATGTTCACAGTAAATTTGAGCGCCACGAGATCGTGGTTACCCCATGGCAGAATTAAGGAAAAAACAGCATGGGGTCCCCCAAAATCAATACCAGGCCCATTGGGTCTGGTATAGATTTTAAGGGGAACTCCATGGCTCGCTCCCCCCCATACTGTCCTCCAGATGCTCAGATAAGGGTCTGGTATGGATTTTGGGGGGGAACCCACGCCAATTTTTTTTATTTTGGTGTGGAGTTCCCCTTAAAATCCATTCCAGACCTGAACGGCCTGGTATGGACTGGGGGCAAACCCACATCAATTTTTCCCTTGATTTGTTATCTTTATTGCTTGGAGCCGGCAATACATTAAAGCTGCAAGCAAGTTTAAATTACATTATTCCCTTTTAGAAATATCATTTTGCTGCGGCATTGTTCTACACATCACACCGATGTGCCACTTTACAGACAGACTCGGGGGACCCCCCAGGCACAATATTTAAAGGAATATTTAATTTTTATTATCACTTAAAGCATTATAAAACTTTTTTTTTGCATTGATACATGTCTCCTAGGACAGAACCTGGGACCCCATACACTTTTTATGATAATAACTTGCATATATGCCTTTAAAATTAGAACTTTTGATTTTTCATGTTCGTGTCCCTCAGACTTTAATAGGGTTTGCATTTTCGCTAGAACTTTTTGTCTGCTCGCTAGTGATCGGTCAAACAGAACCCCCCCGCCCCCCCCCCCCCCCCCGGTTCAGTTTTCACCAGAACATGCGAACAGGCCAAACATTTATGCAAACCCTAATAAAGTCTAAGGGACACGAACATGAAAAATCTAAATTGCTCATTTTAAAGGCTTATATGCAATTTATTGCCATAAAAAGTTTATGGGGACCCGGGTACTGACCCAGGGTCCCATACGCAGAAGCAGTGATTTTAATAATGCTTAAAGTGAAACAATAAAAATGAAATATTCCTTTAAATATCATGCCTGGGGGGTCCCCTTAGTCTGCCCTATGGGTCTGGTATGGTTTTTAAGGGGAACTCCATGCCCAAAAAAAATTGTCCCCCCCAAAATCCATTCCAGACAGCCTGGAGGACAGGATGGGGGGGGGGAGCGAGCACAGGATGGGGTGGCGATGACAGCCTGGAGGACAGGATAGGGGGAGGCCGCTTGCCCTCAACATGGGGAGGGTGCTTTGGGGTCTCTCCCAAAGCACCTTGTCCCAGTACCTGATAAGCCACCCACCTGCAGACCCCCAAAACCACCAGACCAGGGTTGTGGAGACAAGGTGCTTGATGGGGACCCCAAAGCACCCTCCCCATGTTGAGGGCAAGCAGCCTGGTATGGTTCAGGAGGGGGGCGCTCGCTCTTCCCCTTTCCTGGCCTGCCAGGCTGCTTGCTCGGATAAGGGCCTGGTATGGATTTTGGGGGGACCTGTTTTTTTTATTTTGGTGTGGAGTTCCCCTTAAAATCTATACCAGACCCAAAAGAACTGGTTTGCACTGGGAGGGGGGGGGGGTATTATATACTGTACACTTTTTCCCAAAAAAATCTTGTTAGAAAAACCGCTGCGCAAATACTGTGTGACATAAAAAATTGCAACACCCACCATTTTATTCTATAGGACCTCTGCAAATAAATATATAATTTTTGAGGGTTCTAAGTTATTTTCTATCAACAAAAGGGAATTTTTACATGTAGTAGTGAAGTGACAAAATTTGCCAGGATAGCAAGTAGTTAAGATATTTGTGGTCAAAATGTATATGAAATAAAACTGAGTCTCTTTCTATTTTTCTTTTCAGATATTGATGAGTGTGAGTCCAACCCCTGTATCAATGGTGCATGCAAAAATATCCCTGGATCCTTTGTGTGTGAATGCCCTCCCGGAAGTACATTGGATACAACCAAGACAATCTGCATTGGTAACTAGAGATTCCTTGACTAGTGGGAATAACATCATACATTTTTTATAGAAGTTAGGTATGTTAAAAAAAGTGGCAAATAGTCAAAGTGAATGTAAGCCCCCAAGGCTGCCCATAGATGGGTGATTTTTTTCTTCAATCAGGCAGTGGATTAATCAAACATAAACAGAATTCTCCATCCACACAAGCATGGTGGATGGAGGAATCCTCAACACTGTGATATTGTATTCTGACAGCGGAGATTCCTTCTCTGTCGGAATATACTGATCAGCAATGTAGTCGCTGATAAGTCTGAACATTTTTCCAATGTTCCCATTTGACAAAGTCGATCTTTAGATTGACATCTGTCAGGCAGGAATGACCACAAATGGATCGAACTTGGCTGGTCCCTGCTGAACCAATCAAATTTTGATCCATCTATGGCCAGCTTCAAGCTAAGTTTTGACTGGTGTCTAAAACCCCACTCCTCTGTAAAGTGGTCTGAGCGTGGCTTGACTGGTGGGGAGGAAGTGATATGACTTCTCTTCACCGCCTGTTTTAAACCCATATTTGCTGCACCAACACAGTGCTACTGTGTACAATGCCCGTAGTTGCAGGGCATTTGTAGCACTTCCTGATTCACTTGAATGGGCCATGTTTGGTGGGCTTACTGGCCCCCATTTGCAACATGAAGGAATGCTTTTACTGGGGCATGAAGCATCGCAATCGCGGCATGTGAACACCCCAATTCACTGCCTTTTCAGATTGAAGTGGGGGCAGTTGGAGGAGGGCTAAAACCGTGCATTTAGCAGTACCCTTGACAGCCTGCAGTGCAAGCTTCTTTATTTGGATGCTGGGCTGCTTATCAGGTCTGCTTATGTCTCCTCCTGACCTCATAGGTAGTCTCTAAACTGAGAACCGAGCCACCAAACATCGTCGTTTGGTTCTCACAGATCCCTGAGAGGAGAGCTGCTGACTGTCAATCAGCAGCTCTCCTCTCTGCTCCTCCTCTGAGCTGTAGAGGGGGTGGGACCGGCCATCTCAGGCTCTCCTGTAACCCATAGGAGATTTACAGCAAAACAACTCAGGCTGGACTCCTCCTTTAACATTGGCAAAAAACTGTTTTACAAAAATGATTTGTTCAAGAAAACCATAAAGTATGATGCCAAACATATAAAAATATATTTAGGGTTTACATTCATTTTTATTTATCACAATCTAATTTATTGAACATTATGGAAAGAATAACCTATAAAATGTAAAACACAGATTTTTTTTCTTATTCTTGTATTACACAGAAACTGTTAAAGGCACATGCTGGAAAGATATAGTGAATGGAAGATGTGAAGTCAACATCAATGGGGGAACATTACGATCACAGTGCTGTTCTACATTGGGCGCCGCCTGGGGAAGTCCTTGTCTACCCTGTGAACCAGGTACCTTTTTGCCCTTACCACCTGACTTTTTACTGCTTTTACTTTTTTTGACTACTTTTTAGGTCAGCATGTTGTTGGCCAATACAACCACTTAACACTTAAATCACAGATTTGTTTTATAGCTTATCTTTATCAGAGACAAGGGGAACTGGCAGTAACTTTTCAACAGTTTTTATGTTACAAATAATGATGAGCTTGGATTTGGTCCAAAGCCAAATTCCCCAAATCCTGGGAGTAAGCCACCATTGCCAGGCCAATGAGCTGTGTGCAGGGAATTCCCTACAGCTGCATAAAGGGGTGAAGATGCCACTCATGGCCACATGACCACATGGCCAATTAGGTTAACAATGTCATAAGTATCCCCCACCCCTTTGTGTACGTACAGCTGCAGAGCAGGAAATCCGCTGCCTGCAGCTCATTGGCCTGGCAATGGCAGCTTCTGGGACTTGTCAAACTTGGGTTTGAAATAAATCCAAGCTTATCCCTGTCAGGACAGAACTGTACAGTGTTTTTGGCAAATTTGGATTTCCAGCTATAACATTTTCTAGAGTGGAAAGGGTTAGAGCTATGTCTGGGAGATTGTTGCCAAGATGTGAAGGGGTATTTCTCTAATGGAGAAACTGCTAGAAATATAAACCTGGCAAAGAATCAAACCCTTCTTCAGTCTACCAAAATAAAAAGTAAAGATTGGCTGCAGTTACATTAATAAACAAATGTTGCAGAATTAGTTAAAGTACCCCTGTCAGTTTGTATTGCTGTCTGTGCTTTTGTTATGGATATTCATCCTCTCTATCTGTCCTGGTTATCATTATTGTTTTAAGTGAAAGTAAAAGAAAATCCCAAATTTGGGGTTGTCCCCCAACAAGTAATGTGGAAATCTTCCATTGGATACACGTGTTCTGGTGACTTGAAAGGGCCCAGGGGATTCCCTTAATTTGCAAGGATTTCCTCTCACTTCCTGTTTAGCTATGGTACAGGAACTGAAGGGAAAGCTCCTCATTGGAAGAAGATGGTGAATAAAATCAGTTATAAACTTCCCTTACTCTATTCAAATTGAAAATATAAGTTTTTCTCATAATTCTACTTTAAGTATAGAATTTGAATAAAGTTTCAGTTAGCTAGAAGTCTACAATAAGATGTATGTGGTTCTTCAAATAAAATTATTTCTCCCTGTCTACCCTGTACTGTACTCTACATAAAATATTTGGAGAACATGTTGGCTGCTGGTGACAAATTAGCAGGGTGGAGGTAAATTATCCCACTAAACACCAGAAACCTAAATTAAGAATGGAGCCACCATAACAAATAGGTGGAACTTCTTCTTAAAGCGGAGTTCCACCCAAAAATGGAACTTCTGCTTTTTGGAATCCTCCCCCCCCCCCTCCGGTGTCACATTTGCCCCCTTTCAGGGGGGAGGAGGGAGCAGATACCTGTGTAATACAGGTATTTGCTCCCACTTGCGGGCATAGATCATCATAGTGATCGTGGTGACCTACGCCACGTGTGGTGCCTACTCTGTCCTCACCACTGTCTTCTGGGAGACACACAGGTCCCAGAAGACAGCAGGGACCAGTGGGAACACGCAGCACTACTCGCACATGCGCAGTAGGGAACCAGGAAGTGAAGCCGCAAGGCTTCACTTCCTGATTCCCTTACGGAAGATGGCCTCCGAAAGCCGACAAACAGATTGGCTTCGGCTGCCGACATTGTAGGTGCCCTGGACAGGTAAGTGTCCATATATTAAAAATCAGCAGCTGCAGTATTTGTAGCTGCTGACTTAATATTTTTTTTTCTGTCGATTTTTAAGCTAAAATCTGAAAAAATTATTCTAAAAAAGTTGTTTGAAAGCAGAATAAGATTCCATATATTAGGTATGGGGGAAATTATTTTCACCAAAGATAACAATTAATTATTTATAATGCCAGTGGACAAAGTCCCAATGGAAAAAACAAAAGTTTAATTCCATTTTCTTATGATTTTTAAGTAATTTGAAAAAAAAAAATGTTTACAACTCAAATTCTGTCTAATGAATAGAAAAACAATGGCTGAACTGCAACTATTTGAGGATCTGAAAAAGTCCTCAGAAGCATTCAGATGGATGTACTGCTCAGTATTTCTCTTCTTTCACCTATATTTCCATTATTTCTTAGATTCTTAATTACATGTTTTGTTTCCACAGATCCTGTCTGCGCTAAAGGTTTTGCAAGGTCTAAAGGCACAGTATGTGAAGGTAGTTTTATATAAACAGAAAAAGAATTGAAACCCCACTCGTGCCATTATTGAAGTAGATATATGTGAATATAGTTTAAATAAAGTTTGTGAATGATATTTAAATAAATGTGAAAATTATTTAGATGTTTAAATAAATCCATCAGCTGCTGTAAAAACCCTTGCAATGATATGTGTATAACAGTAGAAAACAAATGAACCAATTCTACTCAACATCATTAAATAGTGTACATCACTGTGCTACCTGTTCATAAACAATACATCTACTTTCATGTACCAATTTTTCTTTGCAAAGCTTGTGACGGGCGAAATGCATTGGAGGGGGGGGGGCAGTTCGGTGGGTGGTGCAGACTGTAAGTGACTTTTGCTGACAGTTGTCTGGTGTTGTGTGTGAAGACTCAGCGGCTTTGCATATGGGATTGTAATGCTCTTGTGGCTGATGCATATTTGAGCAGCTAGTATTGTTCTAATAAGACCCCTTTTCCGAGTACAGGGTGCGGAATTACGGAATCTACACTATTGTGGTGGTCTTTTTTTTTTTTTTTTTACTAAACCTAGTAACCTTAGCCTTAATTGAGGCTTTTTAAAATATGTATTTACAAGATCGTTCCAAAGAGGAGAGTTTAATTCAGCTTTGTTTGCCTATCTGTTTACCAGAAAGGCAAATACCTTTGGTGAGTGAGTTTATTTTCGGAGAGGGGTCACTGAGCACCTTTAGAGCACCTGTATTGTGTTGAGTGAAGATACAGTACAATCATTTTCTAAAGGCAAATTTTCTAAAGATTTTCCAAAGATTTTCTAAAGGCAAATAGACTGTTCACTTTGCAATGTGTAATTGCACTCTGCAAGAGCAGGTCCACCAGAGCTTAGTAAATGAGGTAAAACTTTGCAAAGAACAACCAGTCACATGTAAGGAAAATTCCCAGATTTTTTATGTTTTATTTATTCATTACACTTAAACACTTTGTTATTAATCATAATGCATTTTGTATCATTTTAGTATTGGTCAATTAATTTTCATATATTAATTGTTTATGAACAGGTAGCACAGTGTTGTACACCATTTAGCGCTGCTGGGTAGAACTAGTTAATTGGTTTTCTGCTGTTACACATATCATTCTTGTATAAATGCTGAATCTGATTTTAATGACAACTAGTGTCATGAAAAAAACTGTTTATTTTAGAGACATATTTAGAACCTGGACATTTGGCCATGTGATCTCTGCCGAAGGAAAGGATCAGAGTTCTGACTACTTGATCCTTCTTTTTGGCAGATATCATGTGATATCATTTTTATTTTACATAGTTAGTCAGGTTAAAAAAAGACACAAGTCTATCTAGTTCAACCAAAAAATAAAAAATAAACACAATCCTATATTCACAATTTGTCCAGAGGAAGGCAAAAAAAAAAGAAAAACAGAAAAGCATGATGCAATTTGCTACAGCAGGGTAAAAAATTCCTTCCTGATCCCCTGAAAGACAATCAGGTTTTCCCTGGATCAACTATACCTATAAATGTCAGTACCCAGTTATATTATGTACATTTAGGAAAGAATCCAGGCCTTCTTTAAAGCAATCTGCTGAGCTGGCCAGAACCATCTCTGCAGGGAGTCTATTCCACATTGTCACAGCTCTTACTGTGAAGAAACTTTTTTGTATTTGGAGATGAAATCTCTTTTCCTCTAAATGTAAAGAGTGCCCCCTTGTCCTCTATGATGACCTTAAAGTAAATAACTCAACACCAAGTTCACTATATGGACTCCTTATGTATTTATTAATGTTGATCATATCCCCCCTTATTCTCCTCTTTTCAAGAGAGAATAAATTCAGTTCCTCTAATCTTTCCTCATAGCTGAGCTCCTCCATGCCTCTTATCAGTTTGGTTGCCCTTCTCTGCACTTTCTTCAGTTCCCTGATATCTTTTTGAGAACTGGTGCACAAAACTGAATTGCATATTACAGATGAGGTCTTACTAATGATTTGTACAGGTGCAAAATTATATCTCCCTCTCTGGAGTCTTAATACAAGAAAGGACTTTATTCAGTTTGGAAACCGCAGCTTGGTATTGCATGCTATTATTAAGCCTATGATTCAACAAAACCCCCAGATTCTTCTCCACTATGGTTGTACTCCCCCTAGTATGTATGACGCATGCATATTCTTAGCCCCCAAGTGCATAACTCAACATTAAACCTCATTTACCCCATATAGTTGCAAAATTAAACAATGCATTGGGGTTGGCTTGTAAGTTGGAGACATCCTGTAAGGACATGATCCCACTATAGCTTGGTGTCATCTGCAAAGACTGAAATGGTACTTTTAATCCCAGACCCTATATAATTTATAAAGGTATTAAAGAGTAAGGGTCCCAACACTGAACCTTGGGGTACACCACTAATAACTTTAGACCATTCAGAGCCTGGTGTACACAAGCTGAATGTTGGGAGACATTGGCCAGTTCAAAAATAACCAGCCGACATTCGGCCTGTGTGTATGTCGGTCAGTCTGTCAGAAGCCAGCCCTTTGGCTGGCTTCTGTCAGATGAGCATGCTGGAAAACCAGCAGCCCACCGACTCTTGATCAGCGCTGTCAGTCAATGGCAGAGAGCGCTGATTCGCGTGTTCTGGCAGGCTGTCCCCCTGTCAGAACACAACAGCTTAGTACAGCAGTTGGGCTGAATGAAAAAAAAAACTCATGGTGTGTACCAGGCTTTAGTCTTGTGCCCTGGTCTGGGAGCTTGAAACATTGTTTGTCCAGGAAAGGTATTACAGCCCTTCCTTTTCTCTTTATTTTTCCATCTTAACAAGGTTGTTGATAAAACATTAGGCTTATATGCAGTATAGGTCTTTTTTAAAAACCATGGGGCAGATCCACGTACCTTTGCGCCGGGTGCAGCGTATCTAAGATACACTACGCCGGCGTAACTTATCTTTTATCTACGGCGGCGTAGTGTATCTCTGGCGGCGTAAGGGCGCGGAATTTAAATGGATGTAATGGGGGCATATTTTATGTAAATACGTTGTGACCCGATGTAAACAAAGTTTCTTTTTTAACTGCACATGCGCCGTCCCTGGGGGTATCCCAGTGCGCATGCTCGAAATTAAACCGGAACCAGTCAATGCTTGCGACGGTGACGTCATCCTACGCAAATTCCTATTCGCGAACAACTTACGCAAACAACGTAAAAATTACAAAATTGTACGCGGGAACAACGGCCATACTTAACATTGAGTACGCCTCAGAATAGCAGCTTTAACTATACGCCGGAAAAAGCCGAACGCAAACGACGTAAAAAAATGCGCCGGACGTACGTTCGTGGATCGCCGTAACTAGCTAATTTGCATACTCGACGCAGAATTCGACGGAAACGCCACCTAGCGGCCACCGAATAATTGCAGCTTAGATCCGACGGCGTACTAAGACGTACGCCTGTCGGATCTAGCCGAGATGCCGTCGTATCTTGTTTTGAGGATACCAAAACAAAGATACGACGCGCAAAATTTGAAATTACGCGGCGTATCAAGAGAAACGCTGGCGTAATACCTTTGTGGATCTGCCCCATTGACTCTTAAAGGATTGATTATTGTACTTCCAGTTGTGTATCATTATCAAATCCAACAGTAATACATTTTCAGATGTCATTTAAAATATTCCCGATGTATGCACAAGCTAATGTGACTTCCTTTTTTCAATGAAAAATATATACAGTTGTGAGGTTGCAGTGGCTAAATAGTTAAAATAACAGTGTGTGTGCCTGGTAACTACTGTGTGCTAGTCCAGTATTATTTTAGTCATTATATTTTGCCCCTAATTAAATGACAGGTGGCCCAGGCTTGATCTACTGGATACTTCCACTGACCTATGGGGAGGATAGCTCTGCCCTGATGTCAGATCCCCTGAGACCCTTGTTTTGTGCTTCAGAGGGTTTACTCCCTATGACCAAACACTTTGGCTTTTGGTCTTGTTTTGTGTTCACCATGACAAAGCTTAACACGCCTTGGTATGTGCTAGCCAATATCAACACCAATAAAAAAGGGTGGTCCCATCCTTTTCCCACTCTTAATTAAAACTATGCAGGCATATGGAATTGTCAGCTATGTGTTAATGCCCCTTTCCAAAAGAAAATTATGTAATCATGTGTACTGTCTGGCTTCCAATATCCATGTCCTAACAAAGTAGAAATCTTCTCCGCTTTTCCAAATAGCACCAAAAGTTCACTTGAATTGCACCATCCATATAATGTTTAAAGAAACAACCGGTAATATTCATAATAACTACAAGAGCAAACCTATGTGAACTGAAGACAGAGAGAGAATCCTTTTTTTATTTACAGTTTCCAAGGTTTACTCTTAGTAAGCCAAATAAAATACAATTTGGACACGGTTCCCAAACCTAAAACTACAAACAACAGAACCCAGTAAATTTTTTTTCTTTTTAAAGCCTATTGAAACACAAGCTTCACTCATACATTTCTAAATGCTGGTATGTACCTCATATAGTCTCCTACATAAATATTTTTTGGCCCTTTCGTTCTCAGTGAGGAGTTATACGCCTATCGGGAATTACTCCACACCCTTATTTGGAGAGCTCTTGAAGAATTTGTAATTGTTTACATTGTTTCCAAACTGAAAGATGCATTTGTTTTGGATGCAGATGTTGACGAATGTAAGGTGTTTCCTGGATTGTGCATCAACTCTCGATGTGTTAACACATTGGGATCCTTTACTTGTGAATGCCCCAATGGGATGACGCTTGATGCTTCTGGACGCTCATGTATTGGTATGATATCACGCACTTTCACAAATTATTCATCTACTTCAGAATTATTTGTTAAACATTTTTCAAGGGTTTCCTAGTAAATAGTTTCAAAGAATGATACAGGAGCTTGGATTACATACTGTATGTTAAGTGAAAGATCAGTTATAATAGAAGTTTGGTGACATTAAAAATAGTAGGTGGGTTTGCAATGTTTAACTGGTAACTAATTGATGAGTGTATCAATTTACAAAGCAAGCCAACCAGTCAATTGCAATTTCTTTATTCTACAGAATGTTTGCATATACAGTAGATTACATAAACTTCTATTTATATATTTTTTCTATTTCTAAAGAATCATTGCGAGTGCAAGCACCTGAATATTTGCATATAGAGTCATACAATTACTCAGACACGCTTGATTACCTAGATTGGAGGATTGGGTGATTCTATGCAGATTAGACAGATTTTCATGCCAAAAATTTGAAGAATGATAACCAGGGAACTAGTGATTTTGTTAATCATTATTATACGGGTAATAAATCAATACAAGTAGATATATATAGAGCAATATCTTGCTCAGATATTACAGTATATGTTGCTAATCAGCTGTTAGAATAAGCCTCAGGCTGGCCATACAGGACAGGAACCAGTCGAGATTCGAAACGGTTAATAGGCAGGCTGACTGTACCAAGTTGATTGATCGATCAACTCGGGTACAACAAGACTGCCAAATTCTCTTGTCTTCTCCTGGCTGGGGGGGGGGGGGGGGCGGCTTCTCCCGCCCCTGCTGGGAGCAGGCAATTGCTCGTCAGGAGGGATTGCCTTGTCAGCACTGTCTGTGTTGATAGGGGAATTGTGCAAATTGATTTCCTGCATCCCGTGGTTGCAGGTAAGAAATTCACACTGTGTATGGCCTGCCTTACTTTTTATGCAACAATTATTGAAACATTTATTTATAGACTTACTTTACTGCAAAGTATACAGAAAATGTATTTACAATAGGTATACAGTCGTGTATTGCATGCTGTAGAAATGGGTGATAACACCATGGCCCTGCAGTGCTGGACAGTTATAAGGACATTTGTATGTAGGTTCATCTAGCTTTTGCCAGGTTCTCACAATGCGCTCTTGTTTCCTATCACAACATCAAACATTCTGTTAGATTAATTAGTCCACAACATTTTTTTTTAATAAAAAAAAATGCTTGCTTTGCTTTGCAATTTATGCTTTAAATATAAGTGCTATTGTTTCACAATAGTGTAAACGATTAGTGTAATTGATTAGCAATTAGAAGGGTTCACACTACAAAACACCCACTAGGGAAATGAGAAAAGATGTTTGAAATGTGGTATTGTTTTCATCAGACATCCGCTTGGAGACTTGCTACCTAAAACATGAGGATGAAGAGTGCTCTGCTCCTATTCCTGGACGCCACCGCATGGATGCCTGTTGCTGTTCTGTTGGGGCTTCCTGGGGCTTTGACTGTGAGCAGTGTCCTCCGAAAGGAACCACAGAATTTGAGATCCTTTGTCCAAGAGGACCTGGCTTTGCTTCTAAAGAAATAACACCCGGAAAAGTATTTTCAAAAGGTAACACTGTTTAGTCACTTTGTGTATGTGGAAGAAACACAAAGTGGTTGATTTACTAAAACTGGAGAGTGAAAAATCTGGTGCATAGAAACCAATCAGCTTCCAGGCTTTTGTTAAAGCTTAATTGAACAAGCTGAAGTTAGAAGCTGATTGGCTACCATGCACAGCTGTAGCAGATTTTGCACTCTTCAGTAAAACCCTAAACTGATCAAGTTGAAGCCTCTCAATATGCGCCACTAGTCTGTGTTTTTTTTAGAGTATGTGCACCCACCCCCCACGTATGCCTTGCAATATCGCTATTCACGGCTGCTTTTTTTCGGATTTCCATTGAAAGAGAAATTATTTTCCATAGTTTTTTTTACACACATATGATACATTACATTCTTGATTGTAACTGACTTCAGAATTTTATCTTCCATGTGACACGCCTGTCTCTGATTTCTGTAAACTTCTTGTTAATATAAGCTGTAATCTAACCATAGATATTAAAACAAGTTTCTATTATAATATTTCCATTTCTTGTAGACATTAATGAATGTAAGATGATCCCAAGCTTATGCAAGTATGGAAAATGCAGAAACACTATTGGCAGCTTCAAGTGTCGATGTGACAGTGGCTTCGCTCTGGATGCAGAAGAAAGGAACTGCACAGGTAAATGTTGATATATATATATATTGCAATGGATCTTAAACATGATCTGCTTGTTGCTGATTGTAACCTTGTCTGGTCTTTATAGATATTGATGAATGCAGGATATCACCAGATGTGTGTGGACAAGGCAACTGCATCAATACACCAGGAGACTTTGAGTGTGACTGCTTCGAAGGATACGAGAGTGGATTCATGATGATGAAGAACTGCATGGGTAGGTGGTGATTTAATTCTGCACAATTATTTAGGTTGGATAAGAAAAAAACATAGCTACGTTCTGGATGCTTTTTTTATGCACTATACATATATTTTTAGTAACATGTTTGGGGAATGCCTTAAGGCCTGGTTCACACCTATGTATTTTTTAGTGCATTTTCAGTTTTTCAAAAATGCACTACTGTACATTTAACATGGTTTCCTATGGATGTAGTTCACATCTTTTTTCTGGTTTTTGGTTCCATAGGCGTCAATGGATCAAAAACCTGTATTGAAAAAGGACGCATTAAGATAAAAAATCTTCTGCCTTTACAACCACTTTAAGGCAAATTTTACAGAACAGTACTTTAAAAGAGACATTTACAAAAAAATGTTATAAAAGTACATAAACACCTTGGGAAAGTCCTTATTGGAAATTCCCCCCAACAACAACACCAAAATCCTCTTGTGGACTTCATGCGGGGAAGAGGCTCTTGTCTCTCAACACTGGATCAAGGTGCTTTGCAAAAATAGGCTCCCTTCCCTATTCAAGGCACGCCCCCCCCCTCATCCCCAATGTAGACAGTACATATTTGAAAGACTAAGAGTCGGTTCACACAGGGGCAACACCATATCCAGCCCGACTTTGGGAGGCAACTTGGACACGACTTGAGTATGAATCATCAGGCAACTTACAAGGCAACTTCAAGTTGCCTCCAGTACAGTACAAGGCAACTTCAAGTCGCCTCCAGGACAGGAGACTTTCCAGTGGCCAAACAAACAACAATCAGCTCTGTGGGAGGGAGGGGGAGAGAGGGGTTTGCTTGATAAATTTATGTTATCTTCATGTATTTATGCTTCAGTTACGACAGTGATCAGACTTCTGAGGCAACTTCCAATGAAATCTATGGGTACAAGTTGCCTACAAGTCTGATTGAAGTAGTACAGGAACCTTTTCTGAAGTCGGAGCGACTTCAGTAGTGTACATTAAGACAGCTCCATTCACTTCCATTGATTTTCTCAACCATGCGACTTGGGACGACTTGGGGAGACTTCAAGTCTGATCCCAGGTTGCCTCTGTGTGAACCGGCTCTTAGGGTTTCCTTTAAAATTCATACCAGAACTTTTTACTAGGCATGCAGTTAGTGGTTGGGTGGCTAGGAAAGCGAGGACACATGTCATACAACCTTAAGAGGGTTCCAAGGGCAGTAAAGCCTTGCAAGATATCTTCTCCCAATGTTGAGGGACAAAATAAAATAAAACAAAAGGCTGCAGCTTGCATGTGATAAACACAAAATAGCAAAACAGAAAAATTAAAGCTGCGCCCGAAAAAAATCCTAGCACAAAGTCCACAGATGACAGGAGTATTGATATAGCCAATACAGCTCAATACACCTGTCATCTGTGGACTTTGTGCTAGGATTTTTTTCTGGCGAAGCTTTAATTTTTCTATTTTGCTATTTAATGTTGGGGGACAAGGTCCTCTTCCATGCATCCTGTCCCCCAAAAGGGATGTGGATGTTGGTGGGGAAAAGGGGGGGGCTTATATATTTTTTTTACAAGCCGTCACATATTGTATTATCTGTCCCTCCAAGAGAATGAGAGCAGGGATCCCAATAAAATGTTAGAAGTAAATAAAAACATCCACACTGTAAAAAATGTCAATTGTTGCCAAAAAAAAAAGAAAAACCTTGTAAACAATGTCTCACAATTTAGATCTAATATCAGTGACATCACTGACCCGCCAAGGAATTGTGCTTCCCTGCCACCACAACACATTCTTCTCAAAATGACAGAATTTTAGGCACTTTGGCAATGCAAACACAGTGCAGGGGATATAGTCACGACCAGAATTGGTTAATGACCTCACCCTGGATCACTCACTGCTTTATTTACATTCTAGAAGCAGGGGATTTGGGCAGGCAAACAAGTTAAATATTGTCAGTTTGTTCAGCAGTTTGCGGAACTGCAAAATGTGGGCTTGACCCAAACCTGGCCTTGTGTAATTACCTATTGCTTTTCTTATATAGATGTTTCTGTTATCATAAGTGCATGGATAATGTTGTCCTAGACAGAAAGATAAAAGTTACTTCTTTTTACAGATAGAAAGATAGACAAATGCTCCCTATTTTCATATCCCGTATTGTGTTATCATCATGAGAATGTCAGCTTGTACTTATGATAAAGGATGTTGTATGCTTGCTCTGTTATATCCCTGTAATTCTTTGATTTCTTTATTATATTCTGTTTTCATACACATATTTATTATATTGTTTTCCTTTGGTAATCGCATGACCTGAAACATCTGTATTTCAGATATTGATGAATGCGAGCAGAATCCACTCCTCTGTCGTGGTGGGAACTGCCTCAACACAGAGGGAAGTTTTAAATGTGAATGTCCTGATGGGCATGAGGTCACACCTGATGGCACGTCTTGCTTAGGTATGTTACAAATGCTGCCATTGCATTTTCTGCCCATGTAAATCTAATACAATTATGTTTAGACTGAATTAAGTACTGTATAACTTTGTACAAAGAATTGTGCTAGCAAGCTTGTGCCCAGTAGCGGTGTCATCATTCCTAACCTTTTTATTAATTACACTGTACTAAAGATGCCTAACATTTAAATTCCTTTAAACCAGTATCTGGGAACTGTTGTCATCTGCCATTGTTGGCTTCAAATACAGGACTAGGGCAGAACATATGTCTCCAAAACTTTAACCAAGCTGCTAGGCCAACCTGATAATAACCAGTCCACACAATTTTGGATTGAAAATGTGCCCTAGCAGTCTTTTATTAACATATAACCAAAATGTAACAAACATTCATTTACAACAGAAACAAGTTAAAGGTTGCAGATCTTTGGAGGCACTAATAACCATAACCTGTTTGTATCTGCGGGAACCACATACCCATTAGGTCCCAGCCACAACACACCAGCTCGGGGACAAAATCCCAACTAGCTGCAGAGACTTCACTGTCATAACTTTTGAGAACCAAAATTCACCAGGGGATACCGTTCCAAAGATCGGTCCCCAGCATATATTGGCACTGCCATTTTTAATTCTTACAAAGACCCCAACTTCCAGGCTACTATAATCAGAGAGCAACACCGCTTCAGGTGAAACAATTCCCTTTCTGAATGGCAGGGTGCCAGTCCAGTCTGGGGCTTGGGCGTAGTAGAATATATGGAAAGAAAATTGACCACACTTTAATGTATAAGATCCACAAAATACATCACAAACCCATGATGCAGAGAGACAGCAGAATGGTTAACGTAAGCTTATGAGTAAGCAAATTTTTTTCTGAAATGCATTAACCATGCTGCTGTCTCTCTGTATCGTGGGTTGTGATGTCTTTTGTGGATTTTATACATTAAAGCTAATTTTCTCTGAAGTCGTGAGTGTGGTCAGTTTTCCTGCCAGGCTACTATGACATTCGAACCTTGAACCAATCCGAAAATTAGGTGGTAGGTGGGTGGGAAGTTTCTTCTTCAACAGACGATTCCAAACTCATGTCCAGTTCTCCACCCCTACCTGTCCACTCTGAAGCCCCTCCTGGATATTCAATTCCACCAATATGGTAAGTGACTTCCCATTTCCCTTACCTACAATTAGCCCTTTAGCCCTTTCCACCTTGCCCCCCTTGTTCACCCATCATGCATGTCTATTTATTTTTTTATTGCTCCATCCTTATCTGATTGATATTTTACAAGCTAGGTTAAACATTAAATCTTGCCAGAACTGGTCAATCCAGGCACTTCCTATGCAGTTAAGTTGGCCATACCTGGTTAGATTTTCGCTTGAACATTTTTAGAAAAATCATTTGTCAAAAAATTATATATTGCCATCATTGAGTTAATGAATTTCAATTTAAAGCCCTTACATTTTTATCCAAACCTGCTATTTGAATTGATTCCCAGATTAATTTAATATTTTAAATGCAATTTGTAAGATGCAGAATTTTGTTTGTTCAAGAAACATTCTGCATCCTGCGCCTTTTAATATTCTAGTCTTTATTATGCAAAACCAGCATTGATTTAACTAACCATTAAAAAATTGAACAAACGTTTGAATGAAATTCTACTGGTGTATGACCAGCTTTAGTAAAATTAAAAAATATTTACTGTTTCAGAGATCTACACGTACCTCAAGAAAAAATGTACAGTGCCAACAAAAATTAGACAAATATTTTATTGCTACTAACTCATAAAAATAAAAAATATATAATACAAAAATTTCATGATTTAGAGTCGAATATATTTTTATTAGTATTTTGAAAAAACAAAATAACATGACATGAGCGAGGCACGGAGGACTATTACAGAAAGTAAACAACAGGGATTATATGTGAGCAAGTAACAGTACCCAGCCCCAAGGAGGGTGCAGGTAATCATCACTCAAGTTATACATTGGAGTTAGAACATTATACACCAGGGAGCTGTGGTGGCTCAACGCGATTGGCACTGCGCTGACAACATCTGCGGCTAGGGGTTCGGATCCCGGTCTCAGCTTCATGTGAATTGAGTTTGGTGGTCTCAGCCCGGCTCCCGGTGGGTGTGCTATGCGAGGTAAGCCTGCGCTTAGTACGCCCACCCCCCTCCCACAAAAACCACCACACTTACACGCACTCGTAATTGGGTTAACATGCACGCACTTTGACCACGCGGTCTCTAAAAAGAGAGGCGAAGGACTAACGGGGCTGGTTGAGCGGGCTAGATCCTTATAGTCCCTCTGCCCCGTTGGGCTTCAAAGCGGAGCAGGTAGGGCGGGCTGTGTGGGAGGACCCCCTCACACACCCACCATTGCCACCCGGGGCATGGAGAAAGGTGGCAGATTGCCTCTGGGGGAGGCCTGCCTACTCCCAACTCCTGCAGTCCGGCTCCTCTCTCGAGTACACGCACAAAATACACTTTAAAAAAAAAAAAAATGCTTGAGCAAAGCGTGGTGTCGTATAACACGTACAACGGCACTATAAAGGGGAAGTTCCATTTAAAAAAAAAAGAACATTATACACCACAAAACATCAGAACCTGGAAAAAATATATCTGGGTATAAAATAGAAATAAGGGAGAGACAGGTGCGGAGGAAAGTAAAGAGGAAGAAAAAGAGGGTAGAGGAGAAGGAATATGATTAATTAAAATGTAATTGACCTAAAACTGCATTACCTTCAAAATAGTAGCTAAAATCTGAATGATCAGCTTCCTGTACACACAGCCCACTTTGACTGTGGAAAAATGAAAAACACGGCAAAATCGCGGCTCGATTTTGCCACAGTTTGCATTTTACAGTGGCCGACGGTCAAAACTTTCCTATGCTGAACGCAATTCTCCTGCGTATAAGAGAGGGAGGTTGAAGCTCCCCTAAACACAGCAGCTCCTAAACTCTGGTAAAGCCTATGTGTACATTGAGACATAAGCTTTTATGAAGTTGAGTTTAAACTCAAGTTTAGGAGCACATGAAGCCCAAAATAATCCTGTTCATAGTTTGCTATGACCTAGAAACAATTCACAGTGTACTCTCAGGTAGTTGTAATGATTGCTGTTTGTCTGCTAGTGATAGTGCCTATAAGGGAAAGATTCTAATTCAGACATTCATCTTTGCTCTCTCTCATCTTATCTCTGTAGATATCAACGAGTGTGAGCTCAGCACTGACTTGTGCAGACATGGGCGATGTATAAACCTAATTGGAAGATACCAATGTACTTGTGAACCTGGATATAAGCCATCAGATGATAAACTCTCATGTGTTGGTAAGTCTTTCTTATGATACTATTGTAAAAAAAGATAACGTTAAAGATATTCTATATAATAGTAATTAAAATAGTGAGCACTGTCATTATTTAAATTATTTACAGTAAAGATCATATTTTGCCCTATGATCATACTCAGAATATGTAAGATATTTATCCCCTGATTATTGTCTCTGTGTTTAATCAGATCTTTGTTTAAATTTGTAGATGTTGATGAATGTGAAATTTTCAATGGCGGATGTGACACAAATTGTACAAACTCCCAAGGAAGTTATGAATGCAGTTGCATCGAAGGTTTTGCTTTAATGCCAGACCACAGATCCTGTACAGGTAAGTCCAATCTCTAACCAACCATAAATAAAGAACAAAGCACTTCATTGTTTAATGCAGAACTGGGTTATCATTGAAGTATATACTGTATATTAGAGGGGATGGGGGCTGTAAATACATCCCATACCCTTTACATTCTTAGTCTTTTTATTAACAGGAAAGCTTTCTTAACATTTTAAATACCTTTATTCATAAACACATACTGTATCTTACTATGTTTTTTTTTAACTGTTTTTGATACTGTTCATTTGCTTACTTATTTACTGGGCCATTAGGTTCCTTCTTCAGGGTTTAAATAATTGTGCAGAGCTTGACGAAGGGGTCCCAATAGCATGATAACCCAAATTAGCCAATAAAGGTGTCCTTTTTAATACATTTTTATAAACCAATTTCAGGTGCAGTTTAGTGCTTGCATTATAGTTTACAAAGGTATATTCAAATTTAAGCATTGAAATGTACAGACATACTCTACTTGTACATCTCAAACAGTAAAAACATAGTAGAACCGGGGGGGGGGGGGTAGATTACAATATATAAGACACTAGGTTAGTGTAATATGAAACTGAATTGTTATTGTCACAATATTAAAGTATACCATTATTCTAGAACATTATACAAATAAATAAAGAAAAACGAAAAAGGGAATTGTTATGAGAGCCAGTGACCAGCATACTTCTCTATCGCAGGACTGAAAGTTGGGGGGTATACTGCCAACTGGCGCATGGGAGCTCCGATTCATCCACAGTTCAGCCCCCTTCCCCCAGTTTTTGTCTCTCCAAAGTCCAGCCCCATCCCCCCTTTGTTTGTCTATCCAAAGTTCATCCTCCCCTGCCACTTTCAAGTCCAGCATCCAACAACCCCCGTCCCCACCACCCCCTTTTTTTGCCTCTCTAAAGTCCACCTCCCCCACATTTTTTGTCTGTTTAATGTCCAGCCAAACCGACAACCCCCCCTTGTATTTTTTGTCTCTCCAAAGTCCACCCCAGCAACCCCCTGAAAATTTATTTTGTCTCTCCAAAGTTCAGCCATTCTCAGACCCCACCATACATCCTCTGTTCCTTGTTTCTCTAAAGCCCAGCCTTCCTTAAACCCCCTTCTGTTTTTTGTCTCTCCAAAGTCTAGCCCCCTTGCCCCATCCCTTTTTTTGTCTTTTTATAGTCCGGCCCATCTTCCCCAACTGCCCTCCTTCCTGTTTTTTTTTCTCTCCCGAACCTCAGCCCTGCCCAATCATTTCCTCCTTCTGCATCTCTCTCTGTCGCCACGTTACGGATGCCACTGGTCCTTGATGTTCATAGTAGGCACTGGCACTGCTTTCAAAACGCTTAGCAGAACTCTTCCTACACAAAGCTTCTGAGCAGAGCAACATCCCACAATTAAAGCAGAATATGGCTTGGGAACAATAGTGCAGTCGCAGCAGCTGTTTTGTGTTTGGTTTTCCGGAGAAGTGTGTAGAGCAGGTTGTATCTGGGGAGCCCTGTGTGGCAGTGCAGGGAGGAGCAGCTTAGTGTGCCAAGCAGCCTGGAGGGGCATGGCTGAAATCTGGAGGGCACAGCCCACCCTAGCACCCTCCTGCATTTGGCCTTGCTCTATTGACCACTAAATGGCACTTTTATTCAAACCTTGTGCATTAATTGACTAACAGGTACAAGACTGAATTTAAGAAATAATTTTTATTATGTTTTATAAAGGGGATCCTTTATTCTACTTATTTGAATCTAGTGATGAGTAAACATCTTCATTTTTTTTAAGCTAGGCATTAACATTATGTCAGTACCCATATGTATTTCCAATGTTTTTGATGTTAGGTTAATGGTTGTAGGGGAACAGGAACCATACATTCCTTACAAACACTCAGATGTGACAGCCGTGAAGTAACTATAGCTGTCTGCAGATGTGTCTACTGTGACGATTTATCTAAAAATACACTCAAAAGACAAAACTTTTAGTTTTGAATAGAGTAGAGAGTAATTAGAACACCTTTCAGGTTTTATTACTTCTGTCTGCCCCCCCCCCCCGTTAGGAAGATTCACCCCATCTATTTGTCCTATTTATCATCATCACTGAGAGTGAAAGTGAAGGAAAATCCCACATTTTGTGTTGCCACCAAAACAGGTATAGAGGAGAAATCTTCCAATAGGGGAACTAGTTACAGTATAGTGTTTCTGGTGACACCTGATAATTCCTTACTTTGGAGGGACTTCCTCTCACTTCTTGCTTTGGCTTTTGGACAGAAAAAGAAAGCAAGATCTCCCCAATTCCCCAATGGGGCACAGGTGGAAAAAAATAAGTGTTTCCTAAGCCTGTCCTGTAGTCCTACTAACAGGGTATGTTATATAGGTAACCTCACATATACACAAGTGAAGTGTGTCAGCATTGTGGTCTGATTTTCACAAAATGTTACCTGTTGGTAGGATTTAAAGTGGAATACCAGGCACCACCTAACCTAATCCTATATCTGCTCCCTTCCCCCTCTTAACACCTACTGTATGCTGACAAATCTGTGTAAGAAAGGACTGTATACCTATTTTCAGGCTGCTCTGGTCACATGATTTCCCCTGCATTAGCCAACTCAGCTGCAGGGGAGAGGAGAGAGCGCTGACAACAGATGGGCCACTGCTGCCAGGTTTTTCAGCTGTTGTCAAGCACCCCCTCCTCTCCCCTGCAGCCAACATGACTAGCTGAAATTAGGCAAGTTAACAGATCTTTCTTACACAAGTTGATCATAATAAGTGTTAGGAGGAAGAGGGAGCATTTTTAAGATTAGTTAAGTGGTGGCTGGAATTTCACTTTAAGGATGGGTTTAGGAAGCAGCTCTATAGTAGGTCCTAAATTTACAGACTATCACTCCCAGACATTTATCACGGTACTAATCTTAGTAAACAAGCTATAAATGGTTCAAGCAACAAATACCACCATCTTGTTAAATCAGAGACTTAGCACTATTAAAAAAGTGAGAGACAGAATTTCATAAGATTTGGTCTAAAGCCGTAAAACCGATAAGATCCTAATTAAATATTATGGCATAACTATGCTATTACTCAGCAAGGGAAAGAAAACTTTTTCTAGACCTTTACTTAATTAAACCATTGGGTGACCCACTTTGGCGAGGGGTGAAGCAGTCAGTCAGTTTCCCGCCAAGATAAAGCCATCTACATAATAGTCTATTTACAAGAACATAGATTTATTGTGCAAATACTGACAAACTTTTCTCTATTTGGAATGGAATGTTGAAGCTAGAACAAAACAGGTCCCGAATGGTTTCTCGGTCTGACCACATGCAAGACAGGACCTTTTTTATATAATCTGATCTTCAACACTGCAGTGCATAGTGTAGAAGTCATTACTGGAGGGCCTGTGGGACTCGGGGGATTTTCTTTGAACGTTAGACAGATATTTTTTAAAGGGGATTTTCACTTACGTTTTAAAAATAAAATGGCTTTCAAAGAGGGAGTAAAGTTTCTAAAATCCTTACTCTTTTACTAAGGACCACAAACCCAGATGGTTTACAATTTACTGAAAGTTAGTTAGAAATTGTTGCGTTTGCCATTTTTATTTCTCTTGGGAATACATTGCATGCCTTCAGCTGCCATTGTGTTATGCTGGGTTTCAGGTGTATCCTTGCACCTTTATGGAGGAATGAGCTGCCTCCAGACATACTAGCCCTTAATTTATCCATTGCATTGCTATATACAGTATGCTCCAAGATGAAGGCTCTCATAGATTAGAGTTAGGGACCACACTTCACAGAGGAGCTTGACAAAACTTCCACATAAATTTGCAAATGTTGGGCAGCCAAAACCTCTGTTTTCATTGCAAATTATTAGACAGTGTATTTTTTTCTTGCTAGCTGGTAAGCATACTGGGAAATACATTTTGTTTTGTTTGTTTTTCTGTGCAAAGCCCTTTTATGTGCACTTTACTTTTAAAGCTTGTTATAAATTGGGGCAGTTGCCATTTTTGTTTAGTTTACAACTTGTCAACCTGAAAAAAAAAGCCAAAGCAGTACCTTCCCAAGAATCATTAAAAATACTAAACATTGGGGAAGATTTACTAAAACTGGAGCACTCAGAACCTGGTGCAGCCGTGCATGGTAGCTAATCAGCCTTTAATTTCACCTTTCCAATTAAGCTTTGACAATTAAACCTGGAAGCTGATTGGTTTCTATTCAGAAGTGCACCAGATTTTGCACTCTTCAGTTTTAATAAATCTGTCCAATTGTCTCCATCTGCTTATAATGCTTTTTTTATTTTTTTATTTTTTTAATGCGTCCCACTTGCAGAAATTTCTCATAAGTAATTAAAGTACCGTATTATAGTAATTTAGTTGTTTTATCGTTTTCTTCTACCTGTTTCTCTTTAGATATTGATGAGTGTGAAACAAACCCCAATATTTGTGATGGAGGCCAGTGCACAAACATACCCGGAGAATACCGTTGTCTCTGCTTCGATGGTTACATGGCCTCTATTGATATGAAGACCTGTCTAGGTAATTTGCAGTTTCAGATATGCTTGGATATGAATAAAGCAAAAAGGACATGGATTAGTTGGTTGTAGACAGTATGCATTCTTCTAATGTTACAGCATATCCAAGGGACAGTTCTGTATGTTTAGTTTAAACCTGGAGAAGAGTTTACTGTGATAGAAAGTGTATTCCATTAGCAAATTATGTGTTTTGTTATGTGCTTTCAACTACTGAATATACACATTTAAAGGATCAGTTACAGTTAAAATGAAAATCAACATGTTCATAATAGATGTAGTATATGTGATAGCGCTTATCTTAAAGCAGAAAATTATATATTTTTTAGACACTACAGTTTAAATAAATTACCTTTAAAGACTACTATCCTAGGGCTGGATTGCTGTTGTTTACTGTACAAATTACAGCTTCATTGATGCCGAATACCACAGCCCACGCTCTTTTTTCTGGTACTGTGTTTGGGCGTTATGGTGTTCATACAGTGAAGGGATCCTGGCATTCAACCCTCGCCTTCCTTACACCTTGCATGTTCACAAAACACCTTTTATTGTGTTCACAGAATACAAGGCATTCAGTGAATGGACAAGGATAGATCCTTTTGTTTACCTGCCTGTTTTGTATTCTATACAAAATAACAAGACATTTTGTAAATAGGCAATAATAGTGGAATAGAAGGGTGAATGACAGGATCCCTTCACTGTATGGGGACTGGAGCTCTCAGCCACAGCACTAGAAGAAAAGCATGGGCTGATTATTGCAGTATACAGCAGTGATTCAGACCAAGATAATCATCCTTAGAGGTCAATTATTAGAAGAGTGATTTCAGATAATCTATTAGACTTGTTGCATATTTGAAAAAAAAAATCCTGGAAGCCCACTTTAGAATAAATCATTTTATCAATCTCTGAAACTTTTTTATTAATAGTTTTCAATCGTGTGTACATGGGGCAGCCACGTGTGTTTATTACATTTGCAGGCTTTCTGCAACACAGTGGTTGTGCCTTCTTTTCCCTTAATTTAATTTGATTAATCTGCTGATATAACCTAAAAAAGATGCCCTGGAGCTGATTTACTAAAGCAACTGAACCATTGTAGGGTAAACCATTATGATGCACTTGTATGTCCCCACACACAATGACATGTGTATTGTGCTGTTCTAGTTTGCAATGTGCATTGAACGTCTAAATAATGCTGATTTTGTGCCTTTATTTCCTATGAGGTGCACTATGGAATGTGAAAATTAACATTTTACTTAAAAATAAATAGGAAAAAAACAAACCTGCTAAAAAAAAACAAATGTGCATATTACAAGCTAAAAAAAAACATGTCAAATTTATACATATCCGAGACCCATTCTTCTGGGAATTAAACTCCGGGGCCCCCTGCAGCGCTCACTGGTTCCTCCTGTTAATCTCCACTCATCATTACATTATACTGTACATGGAGGAACACGAGAACACTGCTGGAGAGATAAGTAAAGATACTTTGGGTTGTTTTATTAAAGGCAAAGATGCACTTTACAAGGGATTTTTCCCCAGCGCTTACAGTAGGAGATTAGTGAATGAGGTGAAGCCCTGCTGACTTCAATCATCCAATCACGTCCAAGCAATAATACTGTTTTTTTTTTCCTTGCACATGTCTGGATGTTCTTAACAAAGTAAATTTTGACCATATTCTCCAAGCTAAGGAAAAATTCTCCTGATTTGCCCTTAGTAATGAGTACCCTGTACAATGGCTGTGCTTAACTACGTACATCTCCATGCAGGCAGTCCCATTGATGCCATTTGGAACACAATGGCTGCATGGACACAGCCGCTGCTCTCAAAATGACATGTGTGGGTGCGGTTGAGTGTCTCTGAACTCACACTGTCTGCATTTAAGGTTGTACACCACATGAATGTCATATTGGGTGCAGCGGCCATGTCCCTGCAGCCACTGTGTCCCAATGGATATCAATGGACCTGACTGCAAAGGGATGTACGGAGCACCTGTTATCCCTGTGTGGGTCAACATGGTCCTTGCATTGGGTATGAACTGATACTCCTTGTGTGAACGAGGCCTAAATCAATTTCTTTGAGTAAGTGACAGTCATTTACGAAGAACACTGTATCCTTTTAAAGCTAGTATACTACATTTTGTTGTTTTACCCTAGGCTCAGTATTTGTTTTACTGTTAAAGGGGATTAGCATCACTTGGCGAGCCTTTATGGCAGACAGTTAGTTAAAAATATAGCTATAAGAGTGATCTCAAAAAAACCTACCACTAAAAGGCTTGCATGTTTGTGAAGTTGTGTCATCTCATATCTTTGGAAGCCTGTGTTGTATACAGATGTTCACAGTGTATTTACCACTTCCCACCGACATGACAAGTGTATTGTGTTTTCAGATGTTGATGAGTGTGATCTCCATGATAACATCTGTCTGAGTGGAAGTTGTGAGAACACAAAAGGCTCGTTCATCTGCCACTGTAATCCTGGGTATTCTGGAAAAAAAGGACAAACTGGATGCACAGGTAAGGGAATGTATTACTTTGGTTTTAAAGAAGAACTTTAAAGTGGATGTAAACCCTCCATACACCCAGTGAAGTGAACAACGTCAGATGATACACAGGGATGAACCAAATCTCCCTACATAAGTTTTACAGGTATATCTGCTGTCTTCACATTTATATACTGTTTAGAAAGTTGAGATCATGTTAGGAGATTTTCTCTCCCTGTTTAACACAGAGTGTGATTTCTGGGCATTCAGCCAAGAGAGCTAACATTGCTGATTGGAGGAAAGGCACACACCCCCTCTCCTCATAGGCAGAGACTCTCAGAGGTGTTTTGTAATAGGACCTGCTCCCTACTAATTTATTTTAGCAACCTCCCCGAACTGAAGATTCAGGCTGCTTTTGTCTAAAGTGTTCAAGAATTTGTCAGGAGTTATCAGGCTGATAACAGAGGAACAGTTCAGGAGAGAGCTATGGAACATAGCTCATTGAAGAGAGATAACAAAATACTGCAGATATATGTGCCCAGCTGAAATTTCATGAATCGAGTTTACATCCACTTTAATCTGAAAAAAATATGTAATGTTTGGCCGACATGGTTACATTTTACCTTCAGACAGTAAGATGGAATCTGGGGTATGGATACACAAACTAATTAGACGTAGAAATTTTAGCCAGCTAGATATTCTAGATATTATACTCTGTGTGTGTAATGTACCAGTGTTCACTATTTACATTGATCTGCATGGTTTCAGTACTCTGCTCCCCAACTACCCTTAACTTGGCCAGACATTAAGTGTTCCTCGGGAACCTGCTGTAGTTCACTTAGTTGTTTGTCCTGTCGGCCTCCTCCTGCCCTGAGATACTTGAACAATTGAAGGAGCCGGCTAGAAAAATTGTTGGCCACACATGCCTCCAATCAGACGCAGGCACAGTTTGGGTATTTTGACAGCTGGCAGGGCCCCAGCAGGAGATTTGTCCATTCATGCTGTTTAGCGTGGATGGAGGAATCTGTTAGGTAAACTTAAATTAAGCTTTTGTATCAGGCCAGAAGCTGGGACAAGCACCGATGTGCAAATGAATCAATCTTCCCTGGCATGCTGAATAAGAGGAGTGCCTATGCTCAGCTTTTCTTTTTTATCTTCTACATGAGGCATAGAAACCTATAGTGTTTTTGACAGCAGTCAGACTGGGAATCATAGTGATTCTTTGTGAGTTTTTTGTGTGTAGAGATAAAACAGCTTTGATCCAGATGACAAGGATAAAGTGTCATACACATTGGAGTGTGTAGCTGCATTTAATGCAACTTTTTACATTTTTTTCTCTGGTGTTATGGCTCTGTGTTTTGTTAGAAGGCCCCTGATGTATTTCCCATGTTTTTATATGAATTTAGGGAAGAAAAAGCTGTAGGCAACAACTAAGGGCTCCTTTACACCTGCAGCCCCTATAAACAGTGATTTGCGATAAGATCACCTTCCAGAGGACAATTGACAGGCAGCAGAAAGGCAATGTGGTGCCTCCTCACTGCCTATTTTAACCCTGAAATGCCTAGCCTGTACTACACCTGTATTCATTGCACGCAGATGTAGGGCGGTTGTGGCAGGGTTCCGTTCGCTTTAATGGGCCAGGTTTGTCAGTAATACTGCCCACCAAATGCGACATGGGGTATAATTTAAGCCATGCCATGCGTTCCACTCGTTCCAACTAGACATGTGCACTGCTGAAAAAATGTGTTCGTTTTCGTTTAATTTCGTTTTTTTGTGTCATTCATTATGATCGCAATTTGTAAAATCCTAAATTAGAAAATTTGTAACTTAGAAAATCCGAAAATAAGAAAGAAAATCCGAAAATTCTAAAGAATGAAGATTTGAAAATTCTAAATAAAAACTAACTAACCAATAATAACTAACTATTAAATTATAGGTATTGGAATTTCCTTTCAAATTTGGCTGTTAGTTAACGTAACAAATACGAATTTATCCCAAGTTACTAATTATCTGAAATAATGAATGCTGCATCTAAACAAAGGGAACATAATGTATTAATATTAAATAATAGTAATAAAACGTTTTTATTATTAATTCGTTACGTTGCATTCGTCTAGATACGGTATTCGTTATTTTGGATAATTCGTAACTTTGGATACATTTGTATTCGTTACGTTCACTAACAGACAAATTTAAAAGGAAATGCATATACCTATAATTTAATAGTTAGTTATTATTTCAGATTTTTGGACTTTTACGAATTTTAGGAATATTCAGAAAAATGTGTTAAACATGTTTTTATTCGGATGTTTCCGAATTAACTAATTTGACGAAACTTGTTAAAAAACTAATTTGAAACGTAACAAATTGCGCAGGTCTAGTTCCAGCCACTGTTGTAGCTTGTAAAACCACAGCTTCACCACCTATTTTAACTGCCCCTGGTTGCAAGTGTGCACAAGGCTAAGGCCCCATACACACGGGAGTATTTATCCACGGATACGGTCCAGCGGACCGTTTCCGTGGATAAATCCTCTCGAGGATTTCAGCAGATTTTAATGCGATGGAGTGTACTCACCATCGCATTGAAATCCGCGCCGAAATCCTCTGGCGATGACGTGTCGCGCCGTCGCCGCGATTATGACGCGGCGACGTGCGCGACGCTGTCATATAAGGAATTCCACGCATGCGTTGAATCATTGCGACGCATGCGGGGGATCCCTTCGGACGGATGGATTCGGTGAGTCTGTACAGACCAGCGGATCCATCCGTTGGGATGGATTCCAGCAGATGGATTTGTTCTGCATGTCAGCGAATATCCGATCTGCTGGAATCCATCCCAGGGGAGATATATCCGCGGATAAAGATCCGCTGGCGTGTACACACCATAGGATCTATCCGCTGAAACCCATTTGCTGGGATTTATCTGCGGATGGATTCTATGGTGTGTATGGGGCCTTAGATGCTAAAAAATCACATAAGGTGTAAATAAACAAAAAAAATGCAGCTGCAAAACTGACCCGTCTATACAGACTGACAAATCAAGGTGCGATCTCTGCGCACTATAAAAATAAATAAG
Organism: Rana temporaria; assembly: GCF_905171775.1. Classification (NCBI taxonomy): domain Eukaryota; kingdom Metazoa; phylum Chordata; class Amphibia; order Anura; family Ranidae; genus Rana; species Rana temporaria. The sequence goes on from NC_053491.1 coordinate 59,849,882, forward strand.
TCTGTGTGCTCATAGATCGATGAGCTTCAGTACTTCACCTATAATTTCCACAAAACAAAGGATTGTGTCAGCACAGAATAGTTTTCTCTGTGCTTCTTCTACCATGAAAGAAAATTGCGTGGATTTTTTTTTTCCATTATTGCAATACTAAGGCCTTGTTCACATGGGTGTATTTAGGTTTACGTCCGTGCGAAGGATCGTGTTTGCATAGGTGTTTCATGCATCTGCCTGCAGGCATTACCATTTATGTCTTTTAGGACGAAGGGGCTGCACGGACGCAGTTGCTGGTCCTGATTTCATAGCCATGCAGGTGCGGGTGCCGTGTCTCCGAACACAGACAGTGTGCATTCGGGACACGCACCTGCATGGCTCTCAAATTAGAACAAGCAACTGTGTCCATGCAGCCCGCTGCATCCCAATAGACAATAATGTGACTGCCTGCACACAGATGCACAGAACTCCTGTTTAATGTGTACGGTACAAACATAGCCCTTCGCACAGATGTATGCCAGTGTGAATGAGGCCTAAGTAAAGCTTCTTAAAGTCCCTTTAAAGGGTTGGTTCACCTTTCCTGCACCTTTCCAACAAATCCCACCAGGATTTCCAGCATCCCCATCTCATTACATACCACTCTTTACGGAGGTTCTTAATTTCCCCTCCCTTTCCATAGCCTGTGCATGGCCTGTCTGCAAAAACTCCCAGGTAGCTGGTCCAGCTTGTCACAGTGTAAGTATGCATATCTCATACCTGAGGGACCACTGGGGATGCTGGCAGTCACTGTAGTAGTCAGCATTCCTAAAGGGATTGTCAACCTTCCCAGCGGTTCCTTAAAGGTAAAGTATAGCCAAAGCTATTTTGGCTATACAACTCCTGTGGGTCACAGGAGAGCAGTTCATTCTGTAGCAAAATACTGAAATGGGAAGGGGATGGGGGGAGCACTCACATTTGAAACATCCGTAAATTTAGAAGACAAAAGAAAGGGCAATTACTCAAAGAAGTAGCAATTGATGGTCGGATTTTGGAGGCACGACGGGAATATATAAAATTATATAAATTTTATTACAAAAAAAGAAATTTAACAAATAACAGTAAAGATAATAAAATCATATAGATTGTATAGTATATATGGACAATATTCTGTGTACATCGTCTACGCGTTTCGCCGTTGGGCTTCCTCAGGACGAGCAGAAGGGATTTAACAATGTAAAGATATATTTCATTGTCTATAGCATCATAGTGGATATAGCCATCCAGGATACCTCAGAGCATTCCAAAAAGGTATACAGATATATTAAAAGATGGTGTAAAGAGGTCCAAATATATCGGAAAGTCTCCAAAATCCGACAAAGGGATTCACTGAGCCTATGATATGAACCATAGGGGGGCACCACAGGTACACAGAAGGAGTACAAACCAAATCTGAAAAGATCCAGGCAAGAGTTTTAATTCCGGGGCAAACCAATAAAGTATACAAACAGGTGTAAGGAGCATGCATCCAAGTACTATTTATATTAGTAGCCACAAAGCAGACAATACATTTTTTGGAGCCGCAAACACTTGAATGCCTGGAGGACTCCGAGTACCCAGTGGTAATAGCCTGTTTATAGCACAGGCTATTACCACAGGGTACTCTGCGTCCTCCAGGCATTCAAGTGTTTTTGGCTCCATAGACTGTATTGTCTGCTTTGTGGCTACTAATATAAATAGTACTTGGATGCATGCTCCATACACCTGTTTGTTTACGATATACTTTATTGGTTTGCCCTGGAATTAAAACTCTTGCCTGGATCTTTTCAGATTTGGTTTGCCCTCCTTCTGTGTACCTGTGGTGCCCCCCTATGGTTCATATCATAGGCTCAGTGAATCCCTTTGTTGGATTTTGGAGACTTTCCGATATATTTGGACCTCTTTACACCATCTTTTAATATATCTGTATACCTTTTTGGAATGCTCTGAGGTATCCTGGATGGCTATATCCACTATGATGCTATAGACAATGAAATATATCTTTACATTATTAAATCCCTTCTGCTCGTCCTGAGGAAGCCCAACGGCGAAACGCGTAGACGATGTACAGAGGATATTGTCCATATATACTATACAATCTATATGTTTTTTTTATCTTTACTGTTTTTTGTTAAATTTCAATTTATATTTTTTTTATATATTCCCGTCTTGCCTCCAAAATCCGACCATCAATTGCTACTTCTTTGAGTAATTGCCCCTTCTTTTTTCAGTTCATTCTGTAATCATGTGACCCATTTTCAGCCAACAGTAGGCTGTCGGCTGACATCACGCAGCCAGTCCAGGCTCACAAAAGATCCTGACCATATGATCAGGATCCACTCAGATGCCTGGACCGGCACCTGGCTTAGCCTCTCAGCAATCCACTGAGAGCCTGAGCCTGCCCCTCCTGTCCCTCCACAGCCCAGCGTTCCAGTGAGTGCTGTAGGGTCAGAGTAGGGACTTGGTGACTGACAATCATGGCTCTTTGCTCAGAGCTGAGGGGGAGAACTAAGCAAACATCAGTGTTTGATTGCTCTGTTCTCACTGCAGAGCCAGCAGGGGACAGATGCATCATTAGATCGATGCTACATCCCCCTAGGTGAGTATATGTATTTTTTTTTCCAAGTTCCCTAATTCTCTTTTAAGTATGAAGTATGCATACTTATATTGATTCAAGCTGGACCAATGTAAGTACACAATTAAGATCATACCTGGAGTTCAGCCTTAGGGCCTAGATGCAACTGTTTTACCTGTAGGTCAGGCTAAACAATAGTATACACCTACCTGTTTATGCTCAGATACATTTGAATATGCTTCCTGAATTTCCTTAAAACATGATTGTGATCATTAGGCCACTAATGAGGAAGATATTTCCATCAATCAGTAAAGTATGATTTACCCATCTACAGGAGGCAATTCCTAGCAGTAGCCTGTTCCGACTCTTCCAGTTCTTTGGGTCAAAGAAAGTTGGCCTGTACTGCATGCTTTGTCATGTGTATAAATGGCTTTGAGGGAACTGTGCAGTGCTTCTGGCCCTTGCCTTGCTCACCCACTTAAAACATTTACTAAAGTTTTGGATTGAATATATTTTTCACAGTGCCAAGTTCTTGGTCTATTCCTGCAAAATCTTCAGTAGTTACTGCTTAGAAATTGCTGATGAATAAAATAGAAGTGGATCTTTAAGTTAGCTGGAATGTAAAGATGTAACAAACGATGCCCAAAAGCTTCTTACTGATAGGTCCTTTGGGCTTCATTTAGAGTTTGGCTAAATATTTGAACTCCCTTGTCATTGTGGATTCTTTCCATTATAACAAGTAAACATGTTTTATTTTCTTAATCACTTTTAGTATCCAGCCATTATTATGGTGTGCATTCCCATCCCACACAGATGGTTTTGGCCTTCTGGGTAGAATGTAGATGGGAGTTCAGACAGACTTTTGCTCACAGGCTGTACAGTGCTCCCTCTGCCTGTAGCAATCAAAACAAGTACTCTACATTTTGTTATTTAAAGATTGTAAGCACAAAAAAAATTAAAATTAAATACAGCGTTTTTCTTTTTCTTGCTGACTTACAAACTTGCAAACTTTATGCTCAGTTGCATTTCCTTCAACTAAATTGTTCCCAGGGAGTTTATACTTGGGTAACTGACAGGAAGGAGATCAATCTAGAACTTACTTGCTGTGCCAATTTTAGCATGAATAAAATTTTCCTTGGGAAGAATGACTTTTAATTATAATAAACATCCTTTAACAGAGTAAACTAAACCGCATATCAAATCAACAATCCCTCAATGGCTTTGTATGTTGTTGGTAATATTTTGAATTCTATTCTTTGGGCAATGGGAAGTCAGTGGAGGGATTGGCTGAGAGGGGAGGCGTACACTGTATGGTAGGTAAGGTAGGTGAGTCTGGCAGCAGCATTTATGATGGACTGAAGAGGGGATAGCCTGCACATGAGGGAGTTACAATAGTCAATAGTCAAAGAGGGAGATAACAAGGGAATAAAGAAGTTGCTTAGTGGTTTCAACTGTAAAAGGGGCATATTTTGAAGAGGTGAAGTCTACTAGATTTGGACAATGTTTAGATTTGGGGGGAAAAGGGCAGGTAAGAGTCTAGGATTACACCAAGCGCCCTGGCATGGGGGGAGGGACTGATAGCTGTATTATTGATCTTGATGGAGATGTCAGGGTAGGGGGCATGGACAAGAGAGAATATTATGAACTCAGTTTTAGAACGATTGAGTTTGAGGAAATGATACAACATTCATGCTGATTTGTCAGTTAGTAATGTGAGAGGAGCCTGAAGGAGTGAGGTGAGGGATAGAGATAGATTTGGATGCCATCTGCATATAGATGGTACTGGAAGCTGTGGGAGTTTATCAAGCGACCAAGGGAGGAGGTGTAGATGGAGAAGAGGAGGGGTCCAGGGATAGAACCTCATGGGACCCCTACAGAAGGAGGGACTGGAGAGGGGAGACAGGTAACACTGGAAGAGCACTGTGATAGGTAGAGGGAGAACCAGAAAAGAGTCTTGAAGGCCAAGAGAGTGGAGTTATGATAAGGTATGGTAAAGAGATTGAGAAGACATGTTTTAATGTTTGGACCCCTGCTTCTGACTGTCAAGGTTTTTTCAGCTCAAGTGGGTGAGCTAGAGGGAGGCACAAAAAGCAAGCAGTTGAGTAGTTAGTTGCAGGAAGGGAATGTGTGTGTAGTCTGGTCAAATGTAATGCTACAGGTGTACGTGAGTGACTGTGGGGTTCTCTTACAGTACAGTACTGCTATCTGAAGATAAGTGAGAGGTCTCATGAGGTTTCCATTTGGTGACAAACTCAAATCTTTCGAACTATGTGTGGCAAGTCTTGAAATTTGTCCAAGATGATGCTTAAGTTACTTGGTGTATTGTGCCCTGTAACACCTCTCATTGTATCCGTCATATTGTATGCCTAATGGTCCCTGAATCTTATCCCTAATCCTTTCTGCTAATTATGTTGTGACCCTTGTAAACCAGAGATTGCTCGCAGATCTATTTATTATAAGAAAATATCTCAGTTTGCTGCTTCTTTGGAGCTTAATTCAATTGCTAAAAATTATTCTACTGCATGGGCTAATTTCCTGTATGTGATTTTCCTGAAGTAGCGTAGCATGTGTGCTAGTCTAGCTTGGCAGTTAACATTACAAATACTGTATATAAAAAAAATAAAAGGTATAACAGAGGTCCTGGCTCTATCATGCAAAAAATGTTGCCTGAAGTTTTGCCTTTTGTTCATGTAGAAGTGGTTCCCCATATGATAAGAGTAGCTGCTTATTTTGTTCCTTAAACTCACCGTCTTGGTACTGCAAGGACTATGAGATGAAACTTGGCCTAGTTTACTCACTCTCACTTGCCAAGATATTTGCAATGTTTGTTTTTATACTGAGTACAGGAATCTCCCTGAACTCCATGGTCTCTTACAAAAGGCCCAATATATCTTCACCCAGTTCTTTCCATGAGTCTTCATAAATGTGACACGTTCCACATTCCACAAACAGGACAATGTGCAAAACATCCATTTCTCAGGCTGTTGGGGCTCTGTGGGAAAAGCAGCATGCATGAAGAAGTACAAAGGATCAGCTTGGGTGCCATCCTGTTAAATTACATTTATATTAATCTCAGTTAAGCCAGTTTTGCATGTCATTCAAACACTCTTGAAATGCTGGTTATATGTATCCAACAAGACTGACTCAATAAAACATATAACCTAATGCACATAAGCTGCTTATACTATATTTTCCACTGCAGGGCTTTTTTTCTAGGAAAATAGGTACAGGAACTCAATCACGACCCTCCACCCCCGTCCCTTACACACACCTTCCAAACCGCATAAAATAGTGGGTGTGGTCAAATTTCACCAAGAGTGGGAGGGTCTAAACAGAGTCAATAAATACCAGAAGTGCATTATGTACAGGGTGCAGAGTTCAGGGAGGGAGTTACACACAGAATGCGGAGTTTAGCGATGCTCTGTATACAGAGTGCAGAGTTTAGCGATGCTCTGCATACAGTGTGCAGAATTCAGTCTTCTTCCACAGCTGCTTACCTCTACATCCCCCATCCACATCTCACGTTTACCCCTTTCAGCTCTGACCTCGGCATACAACCTCCTTCTACTGCCCCATTATTTCTCCATCTCCTTAAAAGCTCCACTATTTTCCATGTGTCTTATTTTTCACGCAGTATTAAGCTGAGGCACCCAGCGAGCTCTAGTACCTCGCCACATACTATAGTTGGCTCCCCCTCTCTGACTTGTGGGGAGATCTTCCAGTGGTGATTTTGGCATTTGCACTGCATCTTCCTTGTCCCCATCCTTCACTCAGTGGGAGCCACTCAGGAGATCTGATCTGTGGGAGCTTTTGGGAAACAAGCTGTTACTTGTAAGCATAAAAGTCCCAGACTTTTGTGTTTTAAGTAATAGTGGTCAGCAGGGAGCAGAGTGCCTAAGCCAGAGGTGGTGGAACTGAGTTCCACCAAGTTCCAGCTGAAAAAAATGCTCTGTCCCTCTGTTAACATCTAGGGCTGGCTTATCACATAATAGGCAAATCCTAACAATGGTCATGAAAGGCCATACACACATACATTTGTATACTTGCTTTTGTAATCCTGACTCCTCCAGTAGCCAACTCCTTCCTCTCATCATGACTGCAGTTAGCGTAACACACCTAAATATCACTAGGGTGACCAGCATCATTTATACAGCTGTCCCTATTCACTCCAAGCACCTAGTTAATGCTACAGTATGTGCCACCGTGCATGTTGTTTATCAAAAAAATGCTGCTTTATACCTACAGTATTTTTAAAGTGTCGCTCAGCGCTCACGTGATCGCCCACTACTGTCTTCCCCTATCCGACAGCGACAGCTGAGAATATGCAGCTGACTTCAGCCAGGAGGAGGGTAGGAGAGCTGCAGGTGGTCACAAGAGCGCTTTTTCTGATTTTACACTGTTTAATGATTATATTTATTCAAATGGATGGTATCATACAGGCCTGCATACGCTCTGGAGATATAAAATAATAAAAAAAAACTGCAAACCAGGCGTGGCAGATTGGGTGGTGTCCTCTTATACCTGGATTGGATGTTTAGCTGGGTGGATCAATTTGCTTATCTCAGTTACCTAGAAAATTAATGTATCAAGGAGTCTGTAATGAAAACTATAGCGCCCCACTACAAGCAATCAGACTATAACATATATTCTCCAAATTCGTGCCATGTAGGAAAGTTAGATATATTTTATAAAGTACGTAGCTTTTTCATACATAAGCAGAAGACCTTAGGCCCCTTGGACAGTTGCCAGTTGCATGTAGTTCCTCTACAGGCCTATTCACTCACCTTATGTAGGGCAAACATTAAGGGGTAATTTTCCAAAAAGTACCTGCTGCCTTTTTGTATCAGACAATCTTTTCATCTATTTTTATCCTGCACTATTAAACTGACAATTGTAGCTTAATCAGTTACTTTGAACAATACATACACTAGGCATAAGTGTACAAGTTTGTTCATGTATGTTTATTTCCAGTACTTGTAAAATAACCACATAAAGCCACATGTATTGATGAGTCACATTTTGACTAAGAACTGATGTGAAATTGGAATAGTTATCCATTCTCAAACTATGAGCTGCAGCAAATAAACAAAGTGTTCTCTGGATCGAGGTTCTTCCATGTATTATTTCATTTGTTGTGTATTGGTAGCCCTGAAATAATTGGCAGGGAAAACTTGAGAACTTGTTTTTCAGAAGTGTTGTAGCTTATCTTTTAAAGGTCATATGCAATCATATTAGTCATATTATTCCCTCAGTGAACAGAGTAAATCTGACTCAGAAAGAAAAAAATTATATATAATTTTCATACACGTGAACTCATTCCAACAGAGATGAGTTTGGTCAACAGATTATTCAACAGATGTCTAATCATTTTCAGTTAATAGCAATAATAATGCATGTATTAGTTTCTTTGGAAAACGATTTTTCATTTCTAAATCTGAATTCGCAATTTAGCAATGAGTTGGGTTTACTCGACAATAGAGAGAATCTGCAGTTTCTGCTTGTATGGTGCAATTAGGAGTTTGAAGCCAGCATTGAATGTAAAGTACATGACGTACACACAGAAAAGCTAAAGAATGTTGCGTCTTAGGCAAATTATTACTGTATAAGAAGCTTCAGAACGAAGATGCTATTTTGTGGGGGGTTTTTTCCCTAGTTAATTATGCAACACAAAAAATACAGAAAACGCTGGGTGGTAGGTTTTGTAGGAGAATGATCAAGTGGGAGTTAGAATTCTTCTTATCGGGGAGGTTCCCGGATATAGTTTTATTTTGGGGGGGCTGAATGAACAAGTGGATGTAAATGAATAGAGTGGTAAGACTGAGGCCCCGTACACACGACCAGTTTCCTCGGCAGAATTCAGCTTCCGACCGAGTTTCTGGCTGAATTCTGCCGAGAAACCCGGCCGTGTGTACACTTTCGGCCGAGGAAGCCGACGAGGAGCTCGGCGAGGAAATAGAGAACATGTTCTCTATTTCCTCGTTGTTCTATGGGAGCTCTCGCCCCGCCGAGCTCCTCGGCGGCTTCAGTGCTGAACTGGCCGAGGAACTCGATGTGTTTGGCACGTCGAGTTCCTCGGCCGTGTGTACGGGGCCTTAAGGCTGGGTTCACACTATTGTGAATTGGATGTGGCTACCCCGCATCTAATTCGCAATAGCAGGAGATTTTGACCGGCTCGGTTCACACATCTCTGCTGCGGCTCCAAGGACAATTTGGTCAGTTTCAGGTCCGAATTCAGCCAAAAAGCCAGGCTGAAATTAGACCCAAAACAATTAACGGGGACACACTGGACCTCTGCTGTGAGCCGCGTGCGGCGATAGTGTGAACACAGCCATATGGTGAACGTAGAGGGGGAGTGGAGAAGTTTTGATACAGTCATATCATCTGACTTTCCCTAAATATAATTTTCCTCTTTTTCATGGACTTTTATATTCTTTGTAAATATCATTTTGGCTCGATCATATATTTTTCTTTAGAACATTTCATCCTCAAAAGTGAACTTTAAACAGCGCATGAAATGTGTTTTCTGTTACAAAATTATAAGAAAAATATGTTTGTTATCGTGCCAACATTTACATAAGTAATTGCCCAGAGAGCTATCCCTGCTAAAAACAATAGCATTTAACCTTTATCTCCTATGGTTCACATTTTTTTCAGTGACTCATTGAGAAAAGACATATCTAACTTGCAGTCATTAAATGCATCTGTGCACGATTGTTTTTCAGGTCATCATTGTAAGCCACATAGATTTCTGTCACAAGCATCAGGAAGCCCCACTGATGTATTCCCTTTTGTAAATGAGGTCAATGTGTTCCTCCACCTATTTTTATTGGTCCCCAGGATACGGCAAGACTTTTCATGTTGATCCTGAGACTAGTAAAAATGTCCCCACTCCCCAGCTGTAGACCATGGATGAGAGTATGGTTGTCATGGTAGGGATCCTTATTTTGGAAGAGCTGCGAGGAGTGCTGTAATGTGTTGAGGAAGTTCTTCATGATCTCATCCAGTCTGTTAGCGTCAGGTTTTAGCAGAACAAAGAATGCCTTAAATCAGTAGGGAAACTGACATAGTGATGTGAGTATGACAGCAATTGCTGAGCATTTCTTATGTAATTTATCTTTATAAACGTGTATGATCTTGGTAATGTCATAAAAAATGTTTTATCTTATATAATCAATTCAATATAATATTCCTGCAGATGTTAATGAATGTGAGATTGGTGCCCACAACTGTGACAGACATGCCACGTGTACAAACACTCCTGGAGCTTTCAAATGCAGCTGTAATCCTGGATGGGTAGGGAATGGCGTCAAGTGTTCAGGTACAGTATTTTCACTGACATCTACAGTAGATGTTCTATTTGTAACTTTGATTGATGTTCTTGACCTAGCATGCCTAGCTGTCCCATAATTGTACCTTACTGCAGTGAAGCTCTCTCCCCTGAAGTTCGCTCCACTTTTATTAGTCTGCTTGTCTAGATCAGAGTTTCTCAACCTTTTTTCAGTTGCAGCACACTTTACAAGTCTGCACAATCTTGAGACTTGAAATATACAAAATGTAAATAACATAACTAATTGTTTTACATAAGGCCCCTTTCACATCAGCGGACCAGTCAGATCCACCTGTCCGTTTCTCAGGTGGACCCCATCGAACCACCCATTGTTCTTTATGTGGTGGCGGATGTCAGCGGGCATGTGTCTGCTGTCACCCACTGGCATCTGATCCCATCTGCTAAAAACAGATGTATGGGGATCTGTTCCCCATCCGTCCGGCAGATCGGATCGCATGACAATAGGATGGAAACAGCCAGGCACTCATTTTCCATCTGACCACCCCAGAGGATGGGCTGTGTCCATGCAGACCTGCCATCCACCTGCTCAGCAAGGATCAGCAGAGAGATCCCCCACTGAGCAGTTTGAAAGAGGCCTAATGCAGCAACATCCATACCCATAGGACACCTAACATTAAAAGTAATTATTGTTACAAAGCAAATACACCTTTGCACATTGGCACTGACTAGTATTCCAGTGTTTCTCTACTCCCTTAGTTTCTCACTCAACTAATGTGACCTCAGTGCTGAGGTCACATTAGCGCTTGACATGCTCCTTACGTTGTGACGTGCCCACAACTGTGACAGACACACCACGTGTACAAACACGCCTGGAGCTTTCAAATGCAGTTGTAATCCTGGATGGGTAGGGAATGGCGTCAAGTGTACAGGTACAGTATGTTATTGACCTAGCATGCCAGCTGTCCCATATGTAGCTGTCCCAATTGATGATCTGACATCATCAATTGCTAGGACACCGGCAGCTGCTTGTAATGCTGCACAATAAAAACATGTGGCTTTGTATAACAAAAATGCAGGCTTGATCTACTTGCTGGCTTGTGGACCGTTTTTGGGGTCATTTGGAGCAATTTGTAGACATTGTATCAGGGCACCCCCCGGAAGAACCCAGAAGGCACCCCATAGTGTAACAGCACCATGCTTGAAAAATACTGGTCTAGATGTATTGTTTTGTTTTTAATTCAAATCACTTTTTTTATTTTAAAAAAGGGTATTAGATCCTGGTCTAGATGCTTACATGAGGCTTAAATTCTATTAGCTAAAGACCTCAGTGGTTTGCAAGTATACCCCATCCTAACTGCGGCAGAAAAGAAACACACCACATAACAATTGTTTCAGTTCAAATGCCAGCAAAGCTGATTAGAAGCTGGAACCAACCAAAGTAGTTTAAAAAGGATGGTAGGAGAATAGTCATTTGCATTTCAATTCAGTCAAACATCAGAAGTAGTAATACCTACATCTGCCTAAAACTGAATTCATAATTCCATATTATAAATCAGTGTAAAGTCTTTAGATCTATTGGGATATATATATATACATTACCAAAACATGCAACATAAATGATTGCTTAGTAGAAAAGAAACAGAACCACCATCTGTTCACAGTAAGCTGACAATTAGTACTTGCTAATAAAAGACACGTGTGCAGTAGCAATTGCATGATTTGTTTGGTGCTTATTAAGAGTATATTTAGATAATAAGTGCTTCTGTAGAAGTTCTTTATGTACACTTTCTGCTATTCATTGGAAGCTGGCTTTTGTTAGATCACTTAGGCTTCATGTACACAGGATGTTTGAAAACCTTCTCTGAACGATTGAACTTGAGAGCTGGTAAACGACGGTTAAAAACATCAGTTTTGCCACTTTTATGAGCATTTGCGTTTAGAAGCGTTTTTGACAGATAACAGATTTTACAGCTCAGTAGACCCATCCAAATACCTACAATGCAGGAAAAAAAACGATCTCTCTCTCTCCTCCTCTTTCTCTCCCCCTCTCTCTCCCCCCTCTCTCCCTCTCTCTCCCCCTCTCTCTCTCCCCCTCTCTCTCTCCCTCCCCCTCTCTCCCTCCCCCTTTCTCTCTTGCACCCCCTCTCTCCCTCCCCCCTCTCTCTTTCTCTCCCCTCTCTCTCTCTCCCTCCCTCCCTCTCCTACCCCTCTCTTTCTCTCCCCTCTTTCTCCCCTTTCTCTCCCCATCTCACTCTCTCCCCTTTTTCTCCCCCTCCCCCTTTCCCCCCTCCCCCTCTCTCTCTCCCTCTCTCTCTCTCTCTCTCTCTCTCTCACTCTCTCTATCCCCCCTCTCTTTTTCTTCCTCCCCCTCTCTCCCTCCCCCCCACTTGCAGCCCACAATATACAAGGGTTTTGGAAAATCTTTTTTTATAACAGTGCAAATGGTCAGACATGATTCCCCATTATAAACATGAGTTACCACGTTTAGATGTGTTTACATGCTCTTATAAGCATTTGGTATTTAAAATGCCCCTAAACTTCCATCCTAAACGCACATTTTTGCTTTCAAATAAATGCTTCTAATGCTTCTGTACGCCTCAATGTACTTGTACCCATAAGATAACACATAGGAGAGTTCAGGGGCTGCTGAAAAAAAATTCCAAATGCTCTTAAATGTCCGTTTACCAGCTGCAGTGCTAACAGACACAAAGCAAGGCCAATTCATTAGATAATAATTCCCATTTTATGTTCAATTAAACAGCATTCACTTTTGTGCATTATGGTAACCAGCGAAAAAACATGTGTTACTGCACTGTATGATAAAATACGACTAAAACTAAAATGGCAATTTAGTCAAAAGACTAAAATGGGACTAAAACTAAAATGCCATTGTAGTCAAAAGACTAAGACTAAAACTAAATTGAAATTTGACTTAAAAATTAACATTGCTTCAGTAAGACTAAACTTAGAGTCAGAATTGATAACTACTTTTACATTTCTAAAGCGCCCTTTTATCCCTAACATAGAAACAAAAGTGTTTCTTTCCTGCCCAAAAACATTGTGAATGTGACATTGTTTTTTATGGTTCATACTGTCTTCTTATGATTGCTATGTGTTTAATCAAAATATATTTATATGCTATTATCAATGTTTCAGATAATGATGAATGTTCAAATGGAACTCATTTGTGTAATGCAAATGCAGACTGTAAAAACACCATGGGGTCATATAGATGTCTCTGCAAAGAAGGATACAGTGGTGATGGCTTTGAGTGTGCAGGTAAGTCTTTGAATTTCAAAATTAATTCCACTTCTGTATTTTGCATCATATATTAAAAAACAAAATCCACTCAATGGGAAGTCACATTTTATCCCCCCAAGTAATAAAAGAGTAGGTGAGCTAAAGAACGGCAGTTACAAGCAGCCTGTGAGGGCTGACATTAAGTTCCCGTTCACACTGAATGCAACTTCACTTGAAGGGCAGGTCAGTGCGATTTTTAGGATGAATAAATATACAGTATGTCAGTGTTAGGTGCTCATTAGGGTTACACTCACAGCAATAAAATGAATAAAAAGAAATGACACCATGGTTCTATAATAGCTTTTCTCCACCATTTTATCTCAGAGGAACCTCTAATATAATTTCCAGCCCTTGAAGAACCTTTCCTTTACTAAAATCAATTAGTTGGGGGTCAGTGGGGAAAATGCCACATACATTGGTGATAGTAAGACTACAACTCGCCTTACTCAACTTACAAACAACTGAAAAAAAGAATTGCGCCATACTGCTGGTTTTGCCATGTAGCGTTGGCCATGGAACTACACAGACACCATCAAATGGCAGATCAATCAGCCACAGTTCAAGG